>NC_091332.1:25736312-25931312 GCF_038502225.1 Cherax quadricarinatus
ATGCAATGTTCTGTCAACACGCACTACACTGTTATTTCTCTCATTCAGTTGCTTCACTAACCTGGAATACACTCACCTAACCTGCCCACCACCGTCTCTTTTATTTCCACCTTTCTTAGCATAAATATATATTTCAGCTGATGCAACCCTGTTCCCCTGTTGTCTTTTACAGATGAAAAATGCACATTACTAGATGATGCTCACCCACTCTGATGGACTCTGACCCTGAACAAATCCGTCCCTTAATCTCTCGCCTCCCCTTTTCCTGTGGCTGCCAGGATTTCCTCAATCTATTCCGTGTCTCCCGTCCTCCGCTCAGTTCTTGCCTCTGGAGATCTGAAGATTGATGGACCAGAGGATCGCGCCTCAGCATTCCGTTGAATTATTGCTTTTGTTTTCACGATTTTTCGGGCCACTGAGAAATGCCTTAGAAGGGATGACAGCCAGATTACCAGCACCATAAAATGTGCGTCTAATCAAAACATTGACACGAAACTTTCTAGTGAAAGCATTATTTCCTGGATGGGATATTACACATCACCCTATGTAGTACAGTGACTGAGCACTTAAGTGTGAAGTTCCGAAGAAGACTAACCTGAACACAAAGTTTCAATGAATAATAGACGTGACTTGAACACGACTCTTGACAAGTCACTACTGGCACCCACCAGTAGCCACTAACACTGCCATACTCTGAAAAAACTTCCCCTCATTTCTCCTGTTACTGCCTTTGCAACATTGCACAGCTCCTGATGACGCACTGAGAAGCGTGAAAGTACCGTCGCTTGTCTTCCATTATTAAGATTGATATATATATATATATACATGGAGACCGTATAAATCTGTAAGGGAATGAAGGCGGGGTAGGGGTAGTCCTCGAAAAGGTTGGAGGGAGAGGGTAAAGGAGGTTTTGTGGGCAAGGGCTTGGATTTCCAGCAAGCGTGTGTGAACGTGTTAGATAGGAGTGAATGGAGACAAATGGTATTTGGGACCTGACAAGCTGTTGGAGTGTGAGCAGGGTAATATTTAGTGAAGGGATTCAGGGAAACCGGTTATTTTTATATAGCCGGACTTGAGTTCTGGAAATGGGGAGTATAATGCCTGCATTTGAAAGGAGAGGTTTGGAATATTGGCAGTTTGGAGGGATATGTTGTGTATCTTTATACGTATATACTTCTAAACTGTTGTATTCTGAGCACCTCTGCAAAAACAGTGTTTATGTATGACTGAGGTGAAAGTGTTGAATGATGAAAGTATTTTCTTTCTGGGGATTTTCTTTCTTTTATGGGTCACCCTGCCTCGGTGGGAGACGGCCGACTTGTTAATTTATATATTATATATATATATATATATATATATATATATATATATATATATATATATATATATATAAATATATGTCGTGCCTCGAATATGTAAAACTGGTCAATTAGCAACAACTCATTTAAAATTAAGTCCTTTCTGAAATTTTCTCTTATACGTTTAAAGATATATTTTTTCATTAATGTTAATGTAAAAGTTTATAATTTTGCACCAAAAGAATCTTAGAAAACTTACCTAACCTTATTATAACACGCGCAATTTTTATCCTAATCGAACTATATACATTTTAGATACGTTTACAATAATTTAATACTAAACGAACACAGTGAAATATATTTTTTTCGTTAGGTTCAGGACGATTTTTGCGAAATTATTGCATACACAAATTTTCACTTGTCCTATATGGCAAGCTGAGCGTTGCTATTTAAGCCAAGCTCGCAAGTTCTGCCTATTCGGCACGACATATATATATATATATTATATATATATATATATATATATGTCGTGCCGAATATGTAAAACTAGTCAATTAGCAAGAACTCATTTAAAATTAAGTCCTGTAAAATTTTCTCTTATACGTTTAGAGATATATTTTTTCATTAATGTTCATGTAAAAATTTATAATTTTGCACCAAAAGAATCTTAGAAAACTTACCTAACCTTATTATAACAAGCGTAATTTATTTTATCCTAACCCAACTAAATGTATTTTAGATTTTGTTTACAATAATTTAATACTAAACAAACACAGTGAAATATATTTTTTTCGTTATGTTCAGAATGATTTTGGCAAAATTATTGCATACACAAATTTTCACTTGTCCTATATGGCAAGATGAGTGTTGCTATTTAAGACAAGATCGCAAGTTCTGCCTATTCGGCACGACATTATATATATATATATATATATATATATATATTATTTTTTATTATCACACCGGCCGATTCCCACCAAGGCAGGGTGGCCCGAAAAAGAAAAACTTTCACCATCATTCACTCCATCACTGTCTTGCCAGAAGGGTGCTTTACACTACAGTTTTTAAACTGCAACATTAACATCAGAGTAGGCACTGTCCAGGACTCAATGAATCCCTTCATAAATGTTACTTTTCACACTCCAACAGCACGTCAAATTTTGCACTATCAAAAGCTCACGCATGCTGGAAGTAGAAAACCCTTCCTTACCCCGCCTTCCTTACTACAGACTGATACATTATCAATTCTCTCTACATGCGTCAACAATTTGGACAACAGTTTTTAATCCCGCATCCTAACTTCCAAACTACGAATGCATTATATTCACACCACACATCAGACATGACATCTAGATCTTCGCTGCAACATTCATCACCCACGCTTACAATAGATAAAAACTATAATACACTAAACAAAACACTAAGTGCACCACTCACTCTTTTTCCCTCATCAATTCTATGATTATCATCTTTCATAGACCCATCCGCTGACACGTCCACTCCCAAATATCTGAATACGTTCACCTCCTCCATACTCTCTTCATCTGATATTCAATCTTTCATCACCTAATGACTCTTTCCTGGCAAAATTCATCCACCAATTGCATCAGAACACACAATCGGCAAAGAGCAGCTGTTCACTTTGTGTGTGATTCCTATATGGCAAGATCCTTGAGCCTACTTTTACTGTTGCTACTCTTCACTGCTTTCAGACAAGATCTGCACAGTTCATACGCCTATTCGACCTCTTTAGCTAAATACTGACTTATATATATATATGTCGTGCCGAATATGTAAAACTAGTCAATTAGCAAGAACTCATTTAAAATTAAGTCCTGTAAAATTTTCTCTTATACGTTTAGAGATATATTTTTTCATTAATGTTCATGTAAAAATTTATAATTTTGCACCAAAATGTATTTTAGATTTTGTTTACAATAATTTAATACTAAACAAACACAGTGAAATATATTTTTTTCGTTATGTTCAGAATGATTTTGGCAAAATTATTGCATACACAAATTTTCACTTGTCCTATATGGCAAGATGAGTGTTGCTATTTAAGACAAGATCGCAAGTTCTGCCTATTCGGCACGACATTATATATATATATATATATATATATATATATATATATATATATATATGTATGTCGTGCCGAATAGGCAGAACTTGCGATCTTGGCTTAAATAGCAACGCTCATCTTGCCATATAGGACAAGTGAAAATTTTTGTATGCAATAATTTCGCCAAAATCATTCTGAACCTAACGAAAAAAATATATTTCACTGTGTTTGTTTAGTATTAAATTTCTGTAAACAAATCTAAAATATATTTAGTTGGGTTAGGCTAAAATAAATTGTTCTTGTTATAATAAGGTTAGGTAAGTTTTCTAAGATTCTTTTGGAGCAAAATTAAAAAAATTTATATTAACATTAATGAAAAAAATATGTCTTTAAACGTATAAGAGAAAATTTTAGAAAGGACTTAATTTTAAATGAGTTCTTGCTAATTGACCAGTTTTACATATTCGGCACGACATATATATATACATATATATATATATATATATATATATATATATATATATATATATATATATATATATATATATATATGTGTGTGTGTGTGTGTGTGTGTGTGTGTGTGTGTGTGTGTGTGTGTGTGTGTGTGTGTGTGTGTGTGTGTGTGTGTGTGTGTGTGTGTACTCACCTATTTGTGGTTGCTGGGGTCGAGTCTTAGCTCCTAAATCCACCTCTTCACTGTTTGCTACTAGGTCTTCTCTCTCCCTGCTCCATGAGTTTGATCAAACCTCGTCTTAAAACTATGTATGGTTCTTGCCTCCACTACGTCACTTTCTAGGCTATTCCACTTCCTGACAACTCTATGACTGAAGAAATACTTCCTAACATCCCTTTGATTCATCTGAGTCTTCAACTTCCAATTGTGACCCGTTGTTTCTGTGTCCCATCTCTGGAACATCCTGTCTTTGTCCACCTTGTCAACTCCACGCAGTATTTTATATGTCGTTACCATGTCTCCCCTAACCCTCCTGTCCTCCAATGCCGTCAGGACGATTTCCCTTAACCTTTATTCATAGGTCAATCCCCTTAGCTCCGGGACTATTCCTGTAAACTTCTGCACTTTCTCTAATTTCTTGACATGCTTGACCAGGTGTGGATTCCAAACTGGTGCTGCATACTTCAATATGGGCCTGACGTATATGGTGTACAGAGTCTTGAACGATTCCTTAGTGAGGTATCGGAACGTTATTCTTAGGTTTTCCAGACGCCCATATGCTGCAGCAGTTATCTGATTGAAGTGTGCCTCAGGAGATGTGCTCGGTATTATACTCACTCCAAGATCTTTTTTCGTGAGTGAAGTTTGCAGTCTTCGGCCACATAGACTATACTCTGTTTGCGGTCTTCTTTGCCCTTCCCGATTTTCATGACTTTGCATTTGGCGGGGTTAAATTCAAGGAGCCAGTTGTTGGACCAGGCTTGTAGCCTGTCCAGGTCTCTTTGTAGTCCTGCCTGATCCTCGACCGATGTAATTCATTTCATTAACTTCACATCATCTGCAAACAGGGACACTTCTGAGTCCATCCCTTCCGTTATGTCATTCACATATACCAGAAATAGGACAGGTCCTACGACTGACCCCTGTGGAACCCCGCTCGTCACAGGCGCCCACTCTAACACCTCGTCACGTACACTGACTCGTTGTTGCCTCCCTGTCAGATATTCTCTGATCCACTGCAGTGCCTTTCCTGTTATGTGTGCCTGATCCTCTAGCTTTTGCACTAACCTCTTGTGAGGAACTGTGTCGAATGCTTTTTTGCTGTCCAAGAAAATGCAGTCTATCCACCCCCCTCTCTCTTGTCGTACTTCTGTCACCTTGTCATAAAAGTCCAGTAGGTTTGTGACACAGGAATTTCCTTCCCTGAAACCGTGCTGGTTCTCATTTATAAGCATTTGTCTTTCTAGATGCTCCACCATCAGGAGGAGACTCCTGATGATCTCCATGACTTTGCATACTATACACATCAGTGACACAGGTCTGTAGTTTAATGACTCTTGTCTGTCTTCTTAAAAATTGGACTACATTTGCCATCTTCCATACCTCAGGAATGGATGTGTTGACGGTTTTTGTTAGTGGCACACACAGCATCTCTGCTCCCTCTCCAAGGATCCACGGGGAGATGTTGTCTGATCCCACCGCCTTTGAGGTATCAAGTTAACATAGCTTCTTCACCTCCTCCTCAGTTGTGTGTATTTCATCCAGCACTTGTTGGTGTAGCTCTCTGTTCTGACTTCCTAGAGTCCTTCCTGTCTCCACTGTAAATACTTCTTTAAATCTCATGTTGAGCTCCTCTCATACTTCTTGGTCGTTTCTTATGAACTCCTCAATTTCCTTCCTCAGCCTGATTACCTAGTCGTTGACTGTTGTTTTCCTCCTGATTCGGCTATACAACAGCGTCGGGTCAGACTTGACTTTCGATGCTGTGGCATTGTCGTATTGTCGCTGAGCCTCCCTTCTTATCTCTGCATATTCGTATCTGGTTCTTAGGCTAATCTCTATTTTCCTGGGTTCTTTGTCTTCGGTACTTTTTCCGTTCTCTAGTGATAAGAGATAAGATTTTATTCGGATTTTTAACCCCCGGAGGGTTAGCCACCCAGGATAACCCAAGAAAGTTAGTGCGTCATCGAGGAAGGACTGTCTTATTTCCTTTGGAGGTCCTAAATCTTGTCCCCCAGGATGCGACCCACACCAGTCGACTAACACCCAGGTACTTATATGCTGCTAGGTGAACATGACAACAGGTGTGAGGAAACACGTCGAAATGTTTCCACCCCGCCGGGAATCGAACCTGGGCTTTCCATGTGTGAAGCGAGAGCTTTAGCCACCAGGCCACCCAGTGCAGTTAGTTTTTACCTCCCTACACCTTTGGGTGAACCAAGGACTCGTTCTGGTCCTCCCATTGCTTCTCTTTACCTTGGGAACAAGCCTCTCCTCTGCCTCCTTGCATTTTGTTGTCACATAATCCATCATTTCTTTTACTGGTTTTCCTGCCAATTCTCTCTCTCACTGAACGTTTTGTAGAAAGTTCCTCATGCCTGTGTAGTCCCACGTTTTGTAGTTTCGTTTATACCTATTCCTGCTCCCCTCTCCACTTGTAGCTCAAGTATGTAATCAAAGCACAACCACATGGTAACTAACTCCAAGGGGACTTTCGTACGTGATGTCCGAACCACTCAAGGTGAATACAAGGTCCAGTGTTGCTGGATCATCCTCACCTCTCTCTCTGGTAGTGTCTCTAATATGCTGATGCATGAAGTTTTCCAGTACCACATCCATCATCTTGGCTCTCCATGATTTGGGACCCCCATGGGGCTCCAGGTTTTCCCAGTCAATCTCCGTGTGATTGAGAGCACCCCATGCGAGCTCTTTTGGCCACCTCGGCTAATGTGTCTACCATTGCTCTGTTGCTCTCGTCGTATTCATCTCTTGACCTCCTGCAGTTGTGTGGCAGGTTGTACATTACAGCAATTACCACCTTATGGCCCTCAAACTGGATTGTTTCTACTATGTAGTCCCTTTCGCCCATTTCATCCATTCCTTCCATTTCCTCAAATCCCTACCAGTTTTTTATGAGCAATGCAATTCCTCCTCCCCATCTGCTCCCTCTATCTTTCCTGAGAATTTAATATCCGGGTGGAAAGATTGCATCTGTTATTATCCTGGTGAGTTTCGTTTCTGTGAGCGCTGTTATGTCTGGGGATGTCTCCTTGATTCTTTCATGCCACTCCTCACATTTGTTATTCCATCTGCAAACCTTAAACTGGAGGGCATGTTGGGGCTGGGAAAGCGGGAGACCTGATGAGGAACTATAGGTGGTTGCTGTGAAGGTGGAGTTTGTTATGAGGTGGGCGGGGGCATCGGATATGTGTGTGTGTGTGTGTGTGTGTGTGTGTGTGTGTGTGTGTGTGTGTGTGTGTGTGTGTGTGTGTGTGTGTGTGTGTGTGTGTGGTCCTACTCTGTTACAATACACGTAAGTAAAATGTGTGCAAGGAAAAATATTTAAGTATTAATTTTCTTATTAAAGCCAGAGCTTATTTATTAAAAAGGCACAAACATGTATGCAATAGAACATATCGTGGGAGATATGAACGTCAGAAGTGTGCGGAACGAGAGGATACTAACTGAATATCAACACAAATGAGTTGTAAGGACGTTACAAAATGCTGGTATTATATGGAAAAATAAAGAAATGGGGTGATGTTTGGAGCATGACACCATGCATGGGTTTATAAGTACGCAGGATAGAGCAGGGTCATGTCAGCAAGCGTGATGCTAAGGGGCGGGGCTCTGAATATAGAGCTCAACCAATGCAAACTCATGTAGTAATTAATCACTGAGATGATCACGTACACAATGAGCTGAGGTAGGTTAACAGCGCTTAGCCTGTAAACTTAACTGTGTACTGAACTTTCGACACTTAAAATATATTAAAAACTATATAAGCCAAGCTATAAAAGCCAATCTGCTAGTCATGAAGATTACTAACAGACTGGACTAATGAAAAATCGTAATTGAGAGTTATATTAGTCTAGCACTGTCAATTATGTCCAGTACTCAACATCCTTAACAATATCCAGTACTCAATATCCTTAACATTTCCCTTCTTGTCAACTACTCTGTACTTACCTACAAAACAATAATATCAACTTTCCCCCACCCGCCAGAAACGATGTGTGCCAACTCAACCGACGAAGAAGAGTGTCATCGCAGGGTGAGTATCCAGCCAGTGGTCGAGTGAGGGGCTCTCAGGAAACTCGTACAGAGTGCTCAACATATTGTACACTTGCTGACACATGGTCAGCAGTAATTTAAACAAGAGGGACTTTGAAAGATATTTTGTAAATACCAGAAGTTAAAGGGAAAGTTTTATTCTATTACAACTACTACTACAACTATTACTATTATAACTACTAATGCAACTACACCTAATACAACTACTACCATTACAATTACTACTGTTATAGCTGCTACTACAACTACTAATACAACTACTATTATAACTACAACTACTGTTACAACTACTACTACAATTACTACAATGACTACAACTACTACTATAACTTCTAAAATACTACTACTAAAACTATTACAACTACAACAACTACTACAATTACTATTAACAATACTATTAAGACTACTACTATTACTACTAAAACTATTACTACTACAAATATTATTACTAATACTTCAACTATTACTGCTCCAACTACTATTTCTACTACAAATAATAAGTTGTGGCCCTGACTGAGATGACTACATCAGTGGTGAACCTTGTTATGTTGTGTTGACTATGACAATGCAAGACTCGACTATCAGTGGAGAACCTGACTATTGTGTAGACTTGTATGTGGTAGCCGGCCATAAATATAATACCAGAAAGGGAGGAATGAATAAAACAGTATAAACAGTATGATGAAACTAAAGAACGTACACCACAGGTTATTTCTGAATACAAGTATATTCCCTTCAACAAAATCATACACACTTATTTGCAATTATATCTTCAAACATTTATAACTAAAGCATCGTATTTAGAAGAATTTTGGGAGTGTTAATTCAGCGAATGTGTGTCAATTTGCAAAAGTTATGGTATATTTTTCAAAGTAAATGAGAGAGAACAAGAATGAGCATGTTCACTTACTACAGCTTATATAATCACTGAGGACAGAACTCTTGTATGTGTTAATCATCATGAAGCGAGTGAGAGACTGACCCTCAGACCTGGGTGTAGTTTAATCATTCACTCTTTTAACAACTGGTAGTTTATCTGCGAATAAAGGTTGGTGCCCCAATGCTCTACTGCTAATAAGGTAACGGGTTATTAGTTAATTATGTATGGAATGAAGGATGTATGGTTGTATGATGCATACCAAATAAAAGTGATGCACTTGGTACATACAACACCCCCAGTCCCACAGTGTTCGTACAGCTGTAGTTCTTCAGCATCCTTCAAATGGGTAATGAGCCACTCTGGCACAAATTAAGGAAAACTAGCTGCTGGGACCGCATTCCTCTTATACCATACTTCCCTGCTGGCAGAATTCCACAAAAATGCTTGCCAAATTTCATAGGCATCAAGGACTGAAGCTTTCACAACGCTGTAAATTATAAAATCTTCCTCAAACAAGCTTGAGGTATACTCCTGTGTCTTCCCATATAATGCTGTGCGAACAAGTGACGCCCAGTGCTGGAGCGGCTACTGAAAAGCTCGGACCTGATCTTCGACCGATGCGAAGACTTGTTCAGGATCTGCGTCAGAGAAACGTAGTTAATGACAGATTTCTGTACACCAAGATGCTTATCACAGGTACGACGGCACTGTCTCCTCTCTTTATCATATTCTTAGCAAAAGCACATTCTTCCCTAGTCTACACAAGATTAAGTGTTGCCAAAACGAGCGCAAACGAGGCAGATGGATCCTGAGCTAAATCTGGTCTACCACCACTTGTCTCCACAAGTGGCGGATTATTAGGTAAACGTTCACGAGTATGATCACTGTCATTACAAGAAAAGACCCGGAGTGGAGAGTGGAGACTATAACAGGTTCCCTGCGCAGCACACATATTAGATGGAGAAACCATGGTTGCTGGATCAAAGCTTAGCTTGTTGCGAATTGATACACGGAGATTTATAGCTACGATATTCACTGGCAATAAAACGGCCGATGCGCCAACAGCGCTCTAGAGATAATCTGGGAAAAATTTGGAAGGTAAATGGAATCACCGAACACCTGAGTCTTGCTGATTACATTGTAACTGAAGAGAATGTTCTGGTTGTTGACAGCGTTGTGTTGTGAGGCTCACGCCAGCCAACCGTACTAGTGATCGTAATAAAAAAAATAGATAATTTACTTCCGTCTACTGACAATTTTGACAACAAAACAACTAAGACATTCAAAAGATTTTTCAGACTGAAAAGAGAGATTTTTCACTCCATCAGTGATCGTGATCACTGTACTGTCCAGTCCACATTTTTTCTAAACTCTCGTCTCATCTATTTTTACTTTCCGCTTCCTCTCTCTAAAATTTTGTTTTTTTTTTTTTCACTACGGTCATTCCCTGAAATCTTATTCGTTGTATTATTTTTTTTTTCTGCAGTCTTGTCTATTGAAATATTTATCTAATATTTTGCCTATTCCATTTTCTCTCTCATTTGTGCCAATACTGCTCACACAGTTTCTTTTCCTTCAACTGCTAACCACTCCAATCCTCTCAAACAAATGTTTATTTCGCTCTTGATCAGCATTTATTCACTTCCATTTATTTTGTGCCGTCTTCAGTTTTGCCCTTCCAGATTATACACTCCAAGCTCTCTTTCTACAAGTGCCCAGTGAGCTCTTGCCCTTCAGTTACCCATCTCACTCTTGCTTTCCACAATTATCCACTGCAGACTTGGCCTCCACAACTGCCTACTCTACTCTTGCCTGCAGGTGGAGGTGTGTCGGGAGATGCACAGAGGGTCCTGGAAAAAAGGAAAGACTCACCAAGAACTGACCAGCTGCGCCAGTCAACTCAGTATACGACTACCACAAGGTAACCCCTTTGACCCTTTATTACGCCTTTAGCCCTTGTACTTCATTTATTCCTTATTTCTTTGAAATCTCTTACCCCTTAGCAACCTTTTGTCCCTCGGTAAACACCCCTTGTCCCCTAGTCACCTATTGTCCATTAATGTCTTCTCTCCCTTTGTTAATAAACGGAGTTGTTGGATTCAGCTCGATAACCAGAGAATGCTTCTTCTGATCGGCTTCAAATTGCCTTTGGGTTGTGCAAGTTTTAATTTGCCAGTTTTATTAAATACGTTGTTTTTCACGCAATAACTAGAAAATATCTCCCAGATAGTCTTCAAACCTCATACACTGTTGTATCCAGCTTGCAAGATTATGTCTGTTGAAGACTTAGACACTTTTGCAACATCTGAGAATATTGTGGTAATATTTCGCCAACCAGTGGTTTGTTTCCTCCGTCCGATACAGATACAGAGGTGAATGGTGGTAAGTTTATTCAGGTATACACAAATACAGTTACATAGAATTATCATACATAGCAGCATATGTGTAGAGAAAAAGCTTGAGGTAATGATTCCCTCAGTCTGATCACATAGAATCCAGGCTGAGGGACTGATTACCTCAAACTCCACCTCATCTACCACCAATCATCTCTGTACCGGACTAAGGACGCCACTGGTTACTGAATGTTGCAACAATAATGATTCTTCAACTTGTCTGTTATGAAAATCATTTACATGGTTGTGACTTATGTAAATAATTTACATGGTTGTGACTGTTATGTAAATCATTTACATGGTTGTGACTTATGTAAATAATTTACATGGTTGTGACTGTTATGTAAATCATTTACCTGGTTGTGACTTATGTAAATCATTTACATGGTTGTGACTTATGTAAATCATTTACCTGGTTGTGACTGTTATGTAAATCATTTACATGGTTGTGACTTATGTAAATCATTTACATGGCTGTGACTTATGTAAATCATTTACATGGTTGTGACTGTTACTGGAGTATGTAAGTAATAATTTGAAAATTTTGTTCGTATTTTTTCTGTGTAATCACACTTACTTTCTGAAGCTATTAGGCTGAAAACTAATTTTTTCTGTACAGTCTTTTAAACCTACAATATATATATTTTCAAGCAATTTTCTTCAGAAGCTGAAGAGAGGTTAATTTTTTTTACCAAGAACCTATTAAAAATTTTAAATATAAGATATGATTAATGATACTTTTTTTATGCTATAGCGTAGTGTCTCGAACACGAGGGTAACTTGTGTGAATTTCATTATGATCAATAGTTTATTGGTTACCATGATGTGAGAGATTAATACCATTTAAAAACCAGTTTCCTGGGCTGTGTTCGTCGAGTTACACAAAAACCAGGTTGAATATAGACTAGAACATTGACTTAATGTATCTTTATACAAGTACATGTACAAGGTATACAGTCCTAGCTGACATCAATGACATACTACTATATAGAAAGCCGCTTGTTATGCTGAGCATTTCGGGCAAATTAGGTCACTTTTGTCCCAGGATGCGACCCACACCAGTCGACTAACACCCAGGTACCCATTTTACTGATGGGTGAACATGGACAACCGGTGTAAGGAAACACGTCCAATGTTTCTACCCTGGCTGTGTGAAGCGAGAACTTGAGCCACCAGGCCAGGAGGCACTTTATGGTTCCCTGAACACTTCCTTGCGATATAAGGGATGCCTTTTCTAATGGGTTTGAAATATTCAGTATTGGTGGTACATAATTTGTTATAAGAGGAGTCGTGTTGTTACTAGGCTGTGTCTGCCAAACAGATGTAACTAGCGCAGTAGTTATCATGCGATAATGTAAGTGTACTCACCTACTTGTGGTTGCAGGGGTCGAGTCTTAGCTCCTGTTGAACCACATCGTCGTCATAAATTCCTCCAGTATGCGGGTTGTGTAATGAGATGCCTCTTTCAATTTTCTTCAAACTTTTATCGCAGGTGTATCCTAGTTAACATAGTAAAAAATTTTATTTGTTATTGGATTGTTTACGTTCCAATTTTTGCTATTAAAAATCGACAAGAACTCTGTTCACTTTTAAACTTTCAGTACTGATTCATTTTTCTCAAATAAAGATGTACAGTGTTAATGATGTGTGTAAATTTCTCAATATTATGAAATTAAATGGGATGCTAGTTTCTGTATAACTGGAGAATTTCTCTACTGATCGGCGTCAAACCTTCAACACTACGGCATGTGACTTAGAGAAACCTTTGGGTTACTACAGCTCCTGGTACTGAGGCTGCTGAAGATGTTAAGCTACACCTGTAAGACTTCTTCAGTGAGTAAATGCAAAATTCCTGCTTTTCAAGAACTGTTATTATTATATTTTCATTATTTTATTATTATTAATAATACATTCATTGGGGAGAGCTAAACCTGTAGGTATAATAAGTGCCTGAAGCAATGGGAGGCAATTAGGGTCGATCCAACGGAAGTGAATGGGTCTAATATCTTGGTTCACAACTCCCCCCCCCCCCGACCAACATTGTGGTACCTCCTTTTGAAAGGCCTTCACAGTGTTGATTTCCAGTTCCCGGACCTCTTGGGTCTCCTAGATCTCTTCAGGAAGTTTGCCTGCAACTCATATGCCTCTTAAGGATTTGGAGCCTCACCTACTATGCATCTTGCGTGGGTTGAAGTAGAGGAGGCTGAGGTTATGAGATACGGGATAACTTTCTAAAATGCACAGGGGCCGAAATATATCTTGTTTCAAACAGTCTTGTATCAGAGCTGAGACAGTTGATCAGTTACCTGGTACTCTTCAAGGTTTTTCTCAATGCCTTGAGGCCGAATTATGTGACAGTGAATGACAGCTAAGGGCTGGTTCATGGAATGACAACAACGGGCTGCTTCATGGAATGACAACAACGGGATGGTTCATGGAATGACAACAACGGGCTGGTTCATGGAATGACAACAACGGGCTGGTTCATGGAATGACAGCAACGGGCTGGTTCATGGAATGACAGCAACGGGCTGCTTCGTGGAATGACAGCAACGGGCTGGTTCATGGAATGACAGCAACGGGCTGGTTCATGGAATGACAGCAACGGGATGGTTCATGGAATGACAGCAACGGGCTGCTTCGTGGAATGACAGCAACGGGATGGTTCGTGGAATGCCAACAACGGGCTGATTCATGGAATGACAGCAAAGGGCTGGTTCATGGAATTATAACAACGGATAAGTTCATGGAATTATTTGTACAAGCAGATGTCCTTTCGTCAGTTTTATAAAGTATATTCTATATTTCGGTTTCCGTACGTGGAGAGTGTTCTGGGGATCAACGCCCCCGCGTCCCGGTCCATGACCAGGCCATGATTTGAAAAAAAAAACTTGTTGCCGGCTTCACATTTCCAACACTGATGTATCTTAACAAACCACGGAACGGGTAAGACTTGAACCCATGGCAGCTGAGTTCTAAAACTCGACAGGTATGAGAGTTTCATTGCTTGCTCGCCATGTGTTTGAGTCCCATTAATTTTGTAACATAATTCGATAATTTTATTACACGTCGTCGTAAGTTCTTTTTTCCTATGTGCGGGTTATTTGTGTATTTTATTATACAGATTTATTTTAGTGCATTAATTTTTGAATGGTTCTTCCGATCGGCTTCAACCCATAAACACTGTTGTATCTTAGATATAGGTCTGTATTAATTTCGGCTATGCATGTGCTAATTTATTATTATTAATAACTAAGCGGTAAACCCACAAGGGTCACACAACACTGCAGGGTAGGGTGGAGATTATAACAGAGTGGGGTTAATAAAGTGCTAAATGAATTATAATCGAAGTTTATGTAATAAATCTGTTTTCAAAAAGTCAAAGAGGGAGTCTGTGTTAGAGGTGGGGCCGTCAGCGAGGAGGGAAGATAAATGGCGGCAGCGTGATGGCTTATGTGCCAAGTTGCTGATTTGATTGTGGAAACACGAAAAATTTAAATAATGTTTTTCAAGAGAAAACTGATGAAAAATAAGAATACATGGCTGAAAAACTGAGGCTAAAACTTGTAAGCAATTGTAAACTTGAAGTGTGGGAGTAATTTGAGAACTAGAGACAGCCTCTTCTGATTATATTTAAAATTTAAATGTTGGTGTATCTTAATCGAAGGTTCCAATTGGTGCTTTGTGTTGCCAGATTCATCGAAACCTATATTTTGGTTCCATACAATTTTTTTTGCGAATGCATCTTCTACCTGATGCTCTGCTTGTAGCTGCCAGTTTGTAACATTTAACTTGAATTCCTTGTCTCGTAGGTTGTAGAAAGGATGGGCATTTCAGTTTTATGAAGGGAGAAATATTGAGAATTCAAATTTTTATATAAAAAAATAAATTTCACGACTTTAGCGAGACATTAAATATAATATTACCGTACAGATATATTCCACAAGCGGCATTTATAATCAGGTACTCAAGTGAATTATAGAAGAGAAAGGTTCATGGAATTAGTGACATCTGCAAGAGCTCTCTGCTCAGTTTTATATATTCCTAACAATTTTGATTTCCGTGTGACAACTTGAGAAAGCCTCTTCTGATCGGCTTCAAACATTTACAACTGGAGCATTGTATATAGAAGAATTTTGGGATTGTTAATTCAGCATGTGTGTGTGTCAATTTGCCAAAGTTATGGCATATTTTTTCAAAGTAAAATTAAGAACGTAAGAAAGAAGGAACGCTGCAGAAGGCCTACTGGTCCATGCATGGCAGGTCCAAGTCACCTCTCGGCTTAAACCAATGATCCACCTAGTCAGGTCACGTCACATTCACTTAAGGAATGAGCACGACATCCGACCTAGTAACACAAGCAAGTCAGACCCAACTCACACCCACTCATGTATTTATCCAACCTATTTTTAAAACTACACAACGTCTTAGCTTCTAGGACGGTACTCGGGAGTTTGTTCCACTCATCCACAACTCCATTACCAAACCAGTGCTTTCCTATATCCTTCCTAAATCTGAATTTTTCCAACTTAAAATCATTGCTGCGAGTCCTGTCTTGGCAAGATATTTTTAGCACGCTATTTACATTCCCTTTATTTATACCTGTTTTCTATTTATACACCTCAAACATATCCCCCGTAATTTTACGCCTTTCTAGAGAGTGCAGATTCAGGGCCCTCAGTCTGTCCTCATAGGGAAGATTTCTGATACATGGGATCATCTTTGTCATCCTCCTCTGTACGTTTTCCAGTGCATTTATATCCATCCTGTAATATGGTGACCAGAACTGTGCAGCATAATCTAAATAAGGCCTAACCAAAGATATATAGAGTTGAAGAACAACCTGAGGACTTCTATTATTTATACTTCTTGCTATGAAGCCAAGGATTCTGTTTGCTTTATTGCGAACACTTATGCACTATTGTTTAGGATTAAGATTACTGCTAACCAGAATTCCCAAATCCTTTTTGCAATCAGTAATATTAAGATTTACATTATTTAGTTTATATGTGGCATGGTTATTTTCTTGTCCAATGTTTAGAACTTTGCATTTGTTTATATTAAACTGCATCTGCCACTTGTCCGACCACTGTAGTCTACTCAAATTTTCCTGGAGTGCTCTCATGTTCTCATAAGAATGAATTGAGCGACTTGTTTTGGTGTCATCAGCAAACTTGCTTATGCCACTATTTATTCCCTTACGTCGTTTATATAAATTGCGAACAACAAACGGCCCAACACTGACCTCTGTGGAACACCATTCGTGATGTGCACCCACTCTGATTTCTCCCCATTGATGCAAATTCTCTGCTGCCAAATTGTCAACCATGCCTCTACCCAGGAAAAAATTTCTCCTATTCCATGTTCCTTAATTTTCCTCAATAGCCTCTGAGGTGGAACTAGATCAAAAGCTTTACTGAAGTCTATATACACAATATCATATTCATTACCATGATCTACCTCCTCAAATACCTTGGTGAAAAAGTTCGTAAATTCGAAAGACAGGAACGCCCCTTTGTAAAACCATGCTGAGATTCATTAATAAATTTATGCCTTTCAAGATGGCTACGAATTGCCTTGGCAATTATTGATTCCATAAATTTTCCCACTATGGAGGTAAGGCTTATTGGTCTATAGTTCGAAGCTAAGGATCTGTCACCTGCCTTGTAAATAGGTATTACATTTTTTTTGTCATTTTCCATTTGTCTGGCACTATACCAGTTTGTAGTGATATATTGAAAAGATTAGCCAAAGGCTTGCTAAGTTCCTCTTTACATTCATTTAAAACCCTTGCAAACAGTTCATCAGGACCTGGGGATTTGTTAGGTTTTAATTTCTTTATTTGTCTGAGGTCCATGTCACTAGTTATCCTAATCATGCATAGTTTATTATTGTCCTGCTCTACATAATTTATTATTTCTGGAATTTTGCTAGTATCTTCCTTCGTAAAATGTGAGAGGAAATAAGAGTTAAAAATTTCACAAATTTAAGTGGGCCTATCTTGTCCCTATTCTTACTTCTATATACCTGAAAAAAACCTGAATTAGTCTTCGAATCCCTTCCCTCTTTGGCCTCATCTCTCTTAGCTTTGAAGCATGTCATATTTGCAACCAACACCAGCTACCTGACCCATAGTTAGGTCATTCCAATTTAGACCACCCAGGTAATTTCTCAGTCCAATGAAATCGGCCAAGAAGTAGTCTGGGACGGAGACTTGATTGCAGTTATTTGGGTAATTCAATGATATATTGAAACTAAGTGATAAGTGAACGCTTTCCCCAAGCTCATCATTAAGCTCAAGATTTTTAATTAGTGATTCTTTGTTGGAAAGAACCAAGTCAAGCAAACTGTTTCTTCTAGTTGGTTCTGTCACAAACCGTTTTAAAAAGCAATCCTGAACCGTATCAAAAAAGTCACAAGACTCAAGATTTCCTGTCACATTGTTATAATCAATTTGTCTAAAGTTAAAATCTCTCATTAACACAACATTTTCATATCTAGATATCTTATGAATTTCGTCCCATAACAGCTTACTGGACTCTCTATCAAGATTTGGGGACCTATAAATCACACCCAAAATTTATTTGTCACGACCCTCGAGAAACTGTACCCAAAGAGATAGTGTGTCGATGCTTCTAATCTTATATCTTGTTTAACATAATTTAAATTATCTCTGACGTACATCGCCACTCCACCACCCTTCCTGTTGACCCTATCAGTGTGGAATAGTTTATAGCCTTGTATGAGGCATTCAGAAGGTATTTTATCTTTCAGGTTGAACCAAGTCTCCATTGTAGCAATAATATCATATTAACTGAACTTGCAAGTAATCTTAGCTCATCTATCATATTTCATAGACTCCTACTATTAGCAGAGTAAATCTTAAGGAAGCTAGTCACTCTCTGCCCTCTACTGTCTCTCTTGGTTGATCAATTGCTTTGCCTTTACTAGCAACTTTCAATGTTTAGTCTGAGCAGGAGCAAGTTTACCAGTTTACTAACATAGTTGCTAAACTTGAATTTGATGGATTATCTGCAGTAAATGGATTTTGTGTGGTAAGTGTTTTCTTAAACCAAGTTTCAGAGTGATGTTGTGTTGTGTAATTTTTAATTTTCCAGTTTTAGTAAAATTGGTTTCAGTACAATTCTTCGAAAATTCTTCATGTGATAGGCTTCAAACCATGCATGCGGGTGTATCACACTTAAATATTTATATATTTAACTGCATTAAAAATTTATGTTGCGGTTTTCCTTGTACTGTACATGAACTGAGGTAGACTGGACAAGGTTCATGAGAAACAGGGCGACGCATCTGTGATTGCACAGACACTAAAATGCATCTGTTTTCGATGGCTTTATTATAAAGCTGGTCATAGGAACAATCTTCATCTTTTCCTCAAAGATTTTCGTTCATGTTTTAAGCTTGCTTCTTCAGATTGACTTCAAAGTTTAATCGCTGGTGAGTTAAGGCAGGAAAATTCGTAGATCAAGTTGCAGATTAGTTGACAATTATTATTACAGTCATTATTATAATAAAAAATAAGTGCTTAACCTAGAAGGGTCGTAGAGCACAGCGGGGCAGGGGATAGTGGAGTGGACTACAGAGGGAGAGTTAGAAAGGGCTGTGAGGAGTGCTAGAGGAAGGATCATCAAAGTTTGTTGTAAAAAAGTCAACGGGAGAGTCCGAGTCAGCAAGTAAGATAACGTTAGAGCGGTGATAGCATCGGTGGTAAATTATGCGTGCTATTTGATAGAGTGGACGGTCCAACAGAATATGGCTAACAGAAACTGGAACCTGACAATTCTCACAGAGTGGAACAGGGTGCCTCTCCATGAGATACCCGTGAATAAGACGAGTGTGTCCCATGCAAAGACGGGAGAGCTTAGTCTCCCAACCTCCACATCGATGACAAGATGGCCAGAAACAAACTTGGTTTAATGGAATGTAATTTCTGTATATTATCAGACCAATGTTGTTGCCAGCAGTTGTGAAGGCAGTCAAAAATTACAGCAAAATAATGAAAATCTTTGTTTTTGCTAGAGATGCGGCTTAACCAAAATTGTATACGAAGGACCAGGGGATGAGGTGAATCAAATTTTTTTTTAAAGCTTGCAGAACACTAAGGGAGTCGGAGACTACCACAAATGGCGACAAAGGCATAAATGCAATACGGGTAATTGTTACAAGAAGTGCATACAATTTAGCTGTAAAAATGCTAGCCGAGTCTAATAAATGTCCTCTCACTACACTTTCTGGAAACACTGCTGCAGACCCGACACCGTCAGAAGATTTAGAACCCTCAGTGCATGAGAATGAGATCGACAGTGATCAAGAAAGAGAGAGAGAGAAGCAGTGGGGCATGGCAGTGGGGAAGAATAGACACGAATTGCCGGAACCTCCCATGGGAGAAGGGAAAAGGTAGTTGCTACACGAACATACAAATGGGACCGAACATATAAAGGGGACAACTTAAGAGAAGACAAGAGCGAATGTAGACAAAGAGAAAAGGGACGGAGTAAACTGGGGCTACGAACAATGAACCTCTATTAACATCAGTTACTATCCTATATACAGAAGGATTGCAAAGGTCATGAGAGTGACAGTATCACGTTCAGGGATACGTGAACCATATAGGTACAATGGATTATTAGGGACGATAGAATGTCCAGTGAAAGTCCGCGCGTGCACAAGCTATAGCAAAGTCATCAACATAAAGTGATAAAATATTACATGGAAGAGCAGAAGCCAGATCATTTATAACAAAGAGAAAAAGTGTGGTGCCAGGGACACCTTCAGCTTGGACAAAGTCCGAGGAAAGCACATTATTAACCCGAACATGGAAATGTCCCTCAGACAAGAAGTTCTTAAGGAAAAATGGCAGACTGCCTCCCGAAAGAGTAAACTTGGGATAAGTTGTTACATTTCCAAGTTGTGTCATATCCCTTCTCAAGATTAAAAAAGATGGCAATAACCGAGTGGTTATTGGCAAAGGCATTACGAACATACGTATCTAAATGGAGTAAGGGGTCAATAGTAGAGCAGCCCTTACGAAAGCCATGTTGACTAGTGGAGAGACTATTGTGTCTCTAAATACCACATCAAACGTCTATTTACCAGACGTTCCATCACCTTGCAAACTGCACTGGCAAGAGCAACTGGACGATAATGGGAGATATCATGTCCCGAAATACCTGGTTTATGAAAAGGGAGAATAATAGCAGATTTCCACAGTTGGGGAAGAACTCCCTGCGACCAAATAAGATTAAACAGACATAAGAGGGCAGCAAGGGCTGAGGGATGTAAATGCTGGAGAATGCGAATATGAATGCCGTCAGGCCCAGCTGCTGATGATCGGCAAGCGGAAAGTGTTGACTAGTTTCAAAAGTGTAAAAATCCCATTAGAAGAAAAGTCTAAGAGATTTAACTCTCTGGCAGACGTGGAGGAAAGAAACGAGGGGTATATATGGAGCCCCTCAGAGATACAGACAAGATGATTACAAATTTCGGTGGTAACTTCATGAGAGTTCGCTATAATAACACCGGCAATCCGAAGAACGGGAGCCGGATCTGGAGAGTATTTTCCGGACTGCATTCATAGTGGAAGCCGAAGTGGAAGTAGAAACATAATCCCGTCAACAAGTGCGTTAACTTCACGGATAACACGGCGGGGGACCACTCTCGTTTGCTTAAAATCAAGGAGTTGCTCTGTGGTTCTGTGGTAACGATATCTGCCCCATGCAGACGTACCACACGAGCACAAACAGGAGATCACCAAGGCACGCATTTCTGAGAATGCTTCCCCGACGTTTGGAGTTTAGAATATGAAGCCGTAGATAAAATAGACGTCGAGAATAGGTGTAACAGCTTATCAATGGAGGACGAGAAAGGGTCCTCATTAAAAGCAGTATGAAGCGAGTATAGGTCCCAATTCGCTTGGTCAAACTGCTAGAGGGCTTCGAGGAAGTTGAGAATACGAATGGGAAGTAAGAAGGATTAGAAAATGATCACTGTTGTGTAAGTCCAGGAGTAGAGACCAGGTAAAGTCCAGTTCATCTGATGAGGAGCAAACTGAGAGATCGAGGCAAAAGAGAAATTGAATACGAAGATCAAAATGGGTGGGGGCACTTGTATTTAAAACATGGAGGGGAAGAGAAGTGAGAAAAGCCTCTAACAGAATGATACAAGTATCACAGTGAGAACCCCCTACCCCGTCTCCACAGAGGATATGGTGAGCATTAAAATCGCCGATTAACAGAAGTGGTGGCGGTAATGAAGAAACCAGAAATGCAACATCTGGGACAGATAATGCCCGAGAAGGAGAGAGATACAAAGAACAGATTGTATACCACTTATTCAAGTAGATGCGTACAGCTGTGTAATGTAGTGAAAAATGAACAAAGATCTGATAGTATGGTATTCCAGTTCACATCAGAAGTGCACTTTCATTAAAGGTTCCATCGGGAAAAGGCTCCGATGAATATAATAAAACACAACCCGAGACGGGATGGATAACGGCGGAGCATAATCTGCGTTCTTGTAAACGAAGACAAACGGGAAAACTGGGAGAGCAAAACCCAAAGCTCACCCGGCTACCGCTAAGGCCTCGGATATTCCACTGTAAATAAGCCATGATTTGTTGGATAATGGTTCTTCTGACCAACTTCAGACTTTCAGCACTGGGAGGCTGACCAACCGGGCTGTGGTTCGTACGCTGATTTGCGTGCGACCAGCAGTAATATCCTAGTTGATCAGGCCCTGATTCACCTCGAGGCCTGGTCATAGACCGGGCCGCGGAGGTGTTGACCCCCAAAACACCCTCCAGGTATATTCCAGGTATGTGCAGCTGTGTTCAGGTCAGTGTTGTTCAGGTCAGTGTTGTTCAGGTCAGTGTTGTTCAGGTCAGCGTTGTTCAGGTCAGCGTTGTTCAGGTCAGTGTTGTTCAGGTCAGTGTTGTTCAGGTCAGTGTTGTTCAGGTCAGTGTTGTTCAGGTCAGTGTTGTTCAGGTTAGTGCAGGTTCAGGTCAGTGTTGTTCAGGTCAGTGCAGGTTCAGGTCAGTGCAGGTTCAGGTCAGTGCAGGTTCAGGTCAGTGCAGGTTTTTGTAATCTTTGCAATAACTTGGAGAAACAGTTTATGATTCACTTTGAACTTTCACTGTCATCTGGTCAGCTTACTAACAAAATAAACTTGGAATTGTCGAATTCTGCGTGATACCTGTAAAATGCCTCTTCCGGTCGATTTCAAACTATAAGCACTGATGTGCTCTTCTCGAAAGAAGGTTCACGTTGATTTTGCTTTGTGTAAGTTTTGGTCTGTCCATTTTATTAAACAAATCGTTTTCCATACAATAACTGGGAAATACCTCTTCTGATCGGCTTCAAACCTTAACCCTGCTGTATCTAATACGAGAAAGATTTTGGCTGATTTTAGGCTGTCAGCAAAAAAAAAAAAAAAATCTATTTTTCCTGAAGAAATTTGGATGTTTGGTTTCATGTGATAACCTGGAATACCAGTTCTGATTATGTGATAACCTGGAATACCAGTTCTGATTGTTATGTGATAACCTGGAATACCAGTTCTGATTGTTATGTGATAACCTGGAATACCAGTTCTGATTGTTATGTGATAACCTGGAATACCAGTTCTGATTGTTATGTGATAACCTGGAATACCAGTTCTGATTGTTATGTGATAACCTGGAATACCAGTTCTGATTGTTATGTGATAACATGGAATACCAGTTCTGATTGTTATGTGATAACCTGGAATACCAGTTCTGATTGTTATGTGATAACCTGGAATACCAGTTCTGATTGTTATGTGATAACCTGGAATACCAGTTCCGATTGTTATGTGATAACCTGGAATACCAGTTCTGATTATGTGATAACCTGGAATACCAGTTCTGATTGTTATCACATAACAATCAGAACTGGTATTCCAGGTTATGTGATAACAATCAGAACTGGTATTCCAGGTTATCACATAACAATCAGAACTGGTATTCCAGGTTATCACATAATCAGAACTGGTATTCCAGGTTATCACATAATCAGAACTGGTATTCCAGGTTATCACATAATCAGAACTGGTATTCCAGGTTATCACATAATCAGAACTGGTATTCCAGGTTATCACATAACAATCAGAACTGGTATTCCAGGTTATCACATAACAATCAGAACTGGTATTCCAGGTTATCACATAACAATCAGAACTGGTATTCCAGATTATCACATAACAATCAGAACTGGTATTCCAGGTTATCACATAATCAGAACTGGTATTCCAGATTATCACATAACAATCAGAACTGGTATTCCAGGTTATCACATAACAATCAGAACTGGTATTCCAGGTTATCACATAACAATCAGAACTGGTATTCCAGGTTATCACATAATCAGAACTGGTATTCCAGGTTATCACATAACAATCAGAACTGGTATTCCAGGTTATCACATAACAATCAGAACTGGTATTCCAGGTTATCACATAACAATCAGAACTGGTATTCCAGGTTATGTGATAACCTGGAATACCAGTTCTGATTGTTATGTGATAACCTGGAATACCAGTTCTGATTATGTGATAACCTGGAATACCAGTTCTGATTATGTGATAACCTGGAATACCAGTTCTGATTGTTATGTGATAACCTGGAATACCAGTTCTGATTATGTGATAACCTGGAATACCAGTTCTGATTATGTGATAACCTGGAATACCAGTTCTGATTATGTGATAACCTGGAATACCAGTTCTGATTATGTGATAACCTGGAATACCAGTTCTGATTGTTATGTGATAATCTGGAATACCAGTTCTGATTATGTGATAACCTGGAATACCAGTTCTGGTTGTTATGTGATAACCTGGAATACCAGTTCTGATTGTTATGTGATAACCTGGAATACCAGTTCTGATTGTTATGTGATAACCTGGAATACCAGTTCTGATTATGTGATAACCTGGAATACCAGTTCTGATTATGTGATAACCTGGAATACCAGTTCTGATTATGTGATAACCTGGAATACCAGTTCTGATTGTTATGTGATAACCTGGAATACAAGTTCTGATTGTTATGTGATAACCTGGAATACCAGTTCTGATTATGTGATAACCTGGAATACCAGTTCTGATTATGTGATAACCTGGAATACTAGTTCTGATTGTTATGTGATAATCTGGAATACCATTTCTGATTATGTGATAACCTGGAATACCAGTTCTGATTGTTATGTGATAACCTGGAATACCAGTTCTGATTGTTATGTGATAACCTGGAATACCAGTTCTGATTATGTGATAATCTGGAATACCAGTTCTGATTATGTGATAACCTGGAATACCAGTTCTGATTATGTGATAATCTGGAATACCAGTTCTGATTGTTATGTGATAACCTGGAATACCAGTTCTGATTGTTATGTGATAACCTGGAATACCAGTTCTGATTGTTATGTGATAACCTGGAATACCAGTTCTGATTGTTATGTGATAACCTGGAATACCAGTTCTGATTATGTGATAAACTGGAATACCAGTTCTGATTATGTGATAACCTGGAATACCAGTTCTGATTATGTGATAACCTGGAATACCAGTTCTGATTATGTGATAACCTGGAATACCAGTTCTGATTATGTGATAACCTGGAATACCAGTTCTGATTATGTGATAACCTGGAATACCAGTTCTGAATGTTATGTGATAACCTGGAATACCAGTTCTGATTGTTATGTGATAACCTGGAATACCAGTTCTGATTATGTGATAACCTGGAATACCAGTTCTGATTGTTATGTGATAACCTGGAATACCAGTTCTGATTGTTATTGCACAAAATTCAATTTAAACCAGCAAATAATAGAGCCTACTAGACTGGAGAATACACTAGACCTCATCTTCACTAACAATGATGATCTGATAAGAAATGTCACCATATCAAAAACAATATACTCAGATCACAACATAATTGAGGTTCAGACATGTATGCGTGGAGCCTCAGACCGACAAAATGAGACTAGTCACGAGGGAGCATTCACCAAATACAACTTCAATAACAAAAACATAAAGTGGGACCAAGTAAACCAAGTCCTAACCGATATAAGCTGGGAAGATATACTAAGCAACACAGACCCAAACTTATGCCTAGAACAGATTAACTCGGTGGCACTCGATGTATGCACAAGGCTTATTCCTCTAAGAAAAAGGAGGAGTAGATGTAAAATAGAAAGAGACAGGCGCTCCCTTTACAGGCGACGGAAAAGAATAACAGAGCGGCTAAAAGAGGTCAATATATCAGAAATGCGCAGGGAGACACTGGTCAGAGAAATAGCAAGCATCGAACTTAAGCTAAAAGAATCCTTTAGGAGTCAGGAATCGCGGGAAGAACTAAAAGCCATAAATGAAATCGAAAGAAACCCAAAGTATTTCTTCTCCTATGCCAAATCAAAATCGAGAACAACGTCCAGTATTGGGCCCCTACTTAAACAAGATGGGTCCTACACAGATGACAGCAAGGAAATGAGTGAGCTACTCAAGTCCCAATATGACTCAGTTTTTAGCAAGCCGCTAACCAGACTGAGAGTCGAAGATCAAAATGAATTTTTTATGAGAGAGCCACAAAATTTGATTAACACAAGCCTATCCGATGTTATCCTGACGCCAAATGACTTCGAACAGGCGATAAATGACATGCCCATGCACTCTGCCCCAGGGCCAGACTCATGGAACTCTGTGTTCATCAAGAACTGCAAGAAGCCCCTATCACGAGCCTTTTCCATCCTATGGAGAGGGAGCATGGACACGGGGGTCGTCCCTCAGTTACTAAAAACAACAGACATAGCCCCACTCCACAAAGGGGGCAGTAAAGCAACAGCAAAGAACTACAGACCAATAGCACTAACATCCCATATCATAAAAATCTTTGAAAGGGTCCTAAGAAGCAAGATCACCACCCATCTAGAAACCCATCAGTTACACAACCCAGGGCAACATGGGTTTAGAACAGGTCGCTCCTGTCTGTCTCAACTACTGGATCACTACGACAAGGTCCTAAATGCACTAGAAGACAAAAAGAATGCAGATGTAATATATACAGACTTTGCAAAAGCCTTCGACAAGTGTGACCATGGCGTAATAGCGCACAAAATGCGCGCTAAAGGAATAACAGGAAAAGTTGGTCGATGGATCTATAATTTCCTCACTAACAGAACACAGAGAGTAGTCGTCAACAGAGTAAAGTCCGAGGCAGCTACGGTGAAAAGCTCTGTTCCACAAGGCACAGTACTAGCTCCCATCTTGTTCCTCATCCTCATATCCGACATAGACAAGGATGTCAGCCACAGCACCGTGTCTTCCTTTGCAGATGACACCCGAATCTGCATGACAGTGTCTTCCATTGCAGACACTGCAAGGCTCCAGGCGGACATCAACCAAATCTTTCAGTGGGCTGCAGAAAACAATATGAAGTTCAACGATGAGAAATTTCAATTACTCAGATATGGTAAACATGAGGAAATTAAATCTTCATCAGAGTACAAAACAAATTCTGGCCACAAAATAGAGCGAAACACCAACGTCAAAGACCTGGGAGTGATTATGTCGGAGGATCTCACCTTCAAGGACCATAACATTGTATCAATCGCATCTGCTAGAAAAATGACAGGATGGATAATGAGAACCTTCAAAACTAGGGAGGCCAAGCCCATGATGACACTCTTCAGGTCACTTGTTCTATCTAGGCTGGAATATTGCTGCACTCTAACAGCACCTTTCAAGGCAGGTGAAATTGCCGACCTAGAAAATGTACAGAGAACTTTCACGGCGCGCATAACGGAGATAAAACACCTCAATTACTGGGAGCGCTTGAGGTTTCTAAACCTGTATTCCCTGGAACGCAGGAGGGAGAGATACATGATTATATACACCTGGAAAATCCTAGAGGGACTAGTACCGAACTTGCACACGAAAATCACTCACTACGAAAGCAAAAGACTTGGCAGACGATGCACCATCCCCCCAATGAAAAGCAGGGGTGTCACTAGCACGTTAAGAGACCATACAATAAGTGTCAGGGGACCGAGACTGTTCAACTGCCTCCCAGCACACATAAGGGGGATTACCAACAGACCCCTGGCAGTCTTCAAGCTGGCACTGGACAAGCACCTAAAGGCAGTTCCTGATCAGCCGGGCTGTGGCTCGTACGTTGGTTTGCGTGCAGCCAGCAGCAACAGCCTGGTTGATCAGGCGCTGATCCACCAGGAGGCCTGGTCACAGACCGGGCCGCGGGGGCGTTGACCCCCGAAACTCTCTCCAGGTAAACTCCAGGTAAACTCCAGATAACCTGGAATACCAGTTCTGATGTGATAACCTGGAATACCAGTTCTGATTGTTATGTGATAACCTGGAATACCAGTTCTGATTGTTATGTGATAACCTGGAATACCAGTTCTGATTGTTATGTGATAACCTGGAATACCAGTTCTGATTATGTGATAACCTGGAATACCAGTTCTGATTGTTATGTGATAACCTGGAATACCAGTTCTGATGTGATAACCTGGAATACCAGTTCTGATTGTTATGTGATAATCTGGAATACCAGTTCTGATTATGTGATAACCTGGAATACCAGTTCTGATTGTTATGTGATAACCTGGAATACCAGTTCTGATTGTTATGTGATAATCTGGAATACCAGTTCTGATTATGTGATAACCTGGAATACCAGTTCTGATTGTTATGTGATAACCTGGAATACCAGTTCTGATTATGTGATAATCTGGAATACCAGTTCTGATTGTTCTTATGTGATAACCTGGAATACCAGTTCTGATTATGTGATAACCTGGAATACCAGTTCTGATTATGTGATAATCTGGAATACCAGTTCTGATTGTTATGTGATAACCTGGAATACCAGTTCTGATTGTTATGTGATAACCTGGAATACCAGTTCTGATTGTTATGTGATAATCTGGAATACCAGTTCTGATTGTTATGTGATAACCTGGAATAACAGTTCTGATTGTTCTTATGTGATAACCTGGAATACCAGTTCTGATTGTTATGTGATAACCTGGAATAACAGTTCTGATTATGTGATAACCTGAAATACCAGTTCTGATTATGTGATAACCTGGAATACCAGTTCTGATTATGTGATAACCTGGAATACCAGTTCTGATTATGTGATAACCTGGAATACCAGTTCTGATTATGTGATAACCTGGAATACCAGTTCTGATTATGTGATAACCTGGAATACCAGTTCTGATTGTTATGTGATAACCTGGAATACCAGTTCTGATTGTTATGTGATAACCTGGAATACCAGTTCTGATTGTTATGTGATAACCTGGAATACCAGTTCTGATTGTTTTTATGTGATAACCTGGAATACCAGTTCTGATTGTTTTTATGTGATAACCTGGAATACCAGTTCTGATTGTTTTTATGTGATAACCTGGAATACCAGTTCTGATTGTTTTTATGTGATAACCTGGAATACCAGTTCTGATTGTTTTTATGTGATAACCTGGAATACCAGTTCTGATTGTTTTTATGTGATAACCTGGAATACCAGTTCTGATTGTTCTTATGTGATAACCTGGAATACCAGTTCTGATTGTTTTTATGTGATAACCTGGAATGCCAGTTCTGATTGTTTTTATGTGATAACCTGGAATACCAGTTCTGATTGTTTTTATGTGATAACCTGGAATACCAGTTCTGATTGTTATGTGATAACCTGGAATACCAGTTCTGATTATGTGATAACCTGGAATACCAGTTCTGATTATGTGATAACCTGGAATACCAGTTCTGATTGTTATGTGATAACCTGGAATACCAGTTCTGATTGTTTTTATGTGATAACCTGGAATACCAGTTCTGATTGTTATGTGATAACCTGGAATACCAGTTCTGATTGTTATGTGATAACCTGGAATACCAGTTCTGATTGTTTTTATGTGATAACCTGGAATACCAGTTCTGATTGTTTTTATGTGATAACCTGGAATACCAGTTCTGATTGTTTTTATGTGATAACCTGGAATACCAGTTCTGATTGTTTTTATGTGATAACCTGGAATACCAGTTCTGATTGTTTTTATGTGATAACCTGGAATACCAGTTCTGATTGTTTTTATGTGATAACCTGGAATACCAGTTCTGATTGTTTTTATGTGATAACCTGGAATACCAGTTCTGATTGTTTCTTATGTGATAACCTGGAATACCAGTTCTGATTGTTTTTATGTGACCTTGTTCTGATTGTTTTTATGTGATAACCTGGAATACCAGTTCTGATTGTTTTTATGTGATAACCTGGAATACCAGTTCTGATTGTTTTTATGTGATAACCTGGAATACCAGTTCTGATTGTTTTTATGTGATAACCTGGAATACCAGTTCTGATTGTTTTTATGTGATAACCTGGAATACCAGTTCTGATTGTTTTTATGTGATAACCTGGAATACCAGTTCTGATTGTTTTTATGTGATAACCTGGAATACCAGTTCTGATTGGCTTCAGATCTATAATACTGACATTCAACAGCACTAGAAAGTGATGCTTCACTCTTGACGTGCACTAGAGAGGGCTGGGTTTATGGTACTCTGGGATATTTTTCTCAGACTGCAAAGTGACCGAGATCCATCTAAGTGATAACTTTTATAGATGAAAAAAAGTCCTCTGCAGCTCAATAACAATTTCATGTCATCAGGGTAAAGAATATAAACACATCTGTACTGAAAGGCTCAACAAACACTACTAGGTCTTATAGACACTAATAATGACTGTAATATGCTAGCCCTCAGAAAATTGGGAGATTTTATTTATGTTCCTTCAAGTTCCAAAAGTGGGTGAGGTCTACTTTCCCTGCCGCTCACATGGTGACGCCCATGGTTGGTTAAGTTAGGTTAGCTTCAATTCTCTTACGGGTAAACATACCCTTCAGAGGATTGAATCTTGTGGTGTTACTTGCCAGTGATGTCTTTGATGGCGGTGGATGTGGAGTACCTGGAATGCAGTACTGGAAAAGATGTTGGGCACGTGTTTGTTAACGGAGTTAGTGAGGACTACGTATCTCCTCTCGTAGGTATCTTGTCTGCGCGAGTTGAAGATGTTATATGCAAAGCGTCTAGTCTCTCATGAAGTGATGAGGATAGTGCATACATCATCTCACCCAGACAAGATACTGCCTAGAGGAGATACATAGCCCTACCCAGTAACTCCGTTAACAAACACGTGTCAAAAATCTTTTCCAATACTGCATTTAGAGTATCTACCTCCACATCCACCACCATCAAAGACATCACCAATAAGAGAGACCACAAACTTCAATCCTCTGCAGGGGTATCATAATCCCTTGTAACGATTGCAACCAATCATACATGGACGAGACATCCAGAGACCGCCAAACATGTATTTCAGAACACTAATACGCAGACAGACTGGAGCATTTCAGGAATGCCTGTGTTTTACACTGAAACTTTAACAACACTGGAATCCAGGCGAGAGAGATACATGATAATATACACTTGGAAGGTTCTGAAGGGATTGGTACCAAACGTACACACGAAAATCACTCCCTATAAAAGCAAAAGACTCGGCAGGAGATACAACATTCCCCCGATGACAAGCAGGGGCGTCACGAGTACACTGAGAGACAACACAATAAGTGTCCGGGGCCCAAGACTGTTCAATTGCATCCCAGCATACATAAGGGGGGATTACCAATAGACCCCTGGCTGTCTTTAAGAAGGCACTGGTCAGGCACCTAAAGTCAGTACCTGACCAACCGGGCTGTGGTTCGTACGTTAGCTTGCGTACGGCCAGCAGTAACAGCCTGGTTGATCCGACCCTGATCCACCACAAGGCCTGGTCTCAGACCGAGCCGCGGGGGCGTTGACCCCCGAAACCCTCCCCAGGTAAATCACTTAATTAACTACAGAGAAGCAAGACTCATCGTCAGGGAAAAAGAAACTCAGTGTTGCAGGATCTTGGAATCATCAGTCATCTGTATATCTAACACCGGATACCACAACATAGCTGAATCCCTTGCCAGGAAGCTTCTGCATCGTTATTCTACACAGCAACAAACTTACTTGCCCATCCCATGCAGGTCCTTCTTAAATCTACCCTCCTCAGCATCCTCCACCTGACTCTCCACGTCACTATCCTCACTATATTTACCCTTGTATGTAGATAAATGGTTCTGAGAACCGACAAGTTGATAGACACATGTGCAGCACTTAAGTATCTTTATTAGGGGAAATGTTTCGCCACACAGTGACTTCATCAGTTTAATACAGAGTAATGGTGAAAATCAGAAGGAATTTGAGGTAATCAATCCCTCAGCCTGGAGTCAATGTAATCTATCCGTCACGATTGATGGATTAATTACAACAATCTACCTCTCCACTTCGTCTTCCACTAACGCTGTTGTTTCCAGCAGTGTGATTTATCTCTTCACTTGACTGATGAAGGCTGCAGAGCAGGCGAAACGTTTCGTTAATAAAGATTCCCAGTTTTGCACATGCGTCATCTTAACCAGGAACGTCAGATTAAATATTAAAATTCCAGTTGGAACCGAGCAGCCATGAAACAACTTCAGATAGTGACAAGTCTTCACATCCTTGTTCCTCAGTCAGCTGGTGTTGATGTCAGCATCTTGCGTCGCAGCTGGTGATGTCAGCATCTTGCGTCGCAGCTGGTGATGTCAGCATCTTGCGTCGCAGCTGGTGTTGATGTAAGCATCTTGCGTCGCAGCTGGTGTTGATGTCAGCTTCTTGCGTCGCAGCTGGTGATGTCAGCATCTTGCGTCGCAGCTGGTGTTGATGTAAGCATCTTGCGTCGCAGCTGGTGTTGATGTCAGCATCTTGCGTCGCAGCTGGTGTTGATGTCAGCATCTTGCGTCGCAGCTGGTGTTGATGTCAGCATCTTGCGTCGCAGCTGGTGATGTCAGCATCTTGCGTCGCAGCTGGTGTTGATGTAAGCATCTTGCGTCGCAGCTGGTGTTGATGTAAGCATCTTGCGTCGCAGCTGGTGTTGATGTCAGCATCTTGCGTCGCAGCTGGTGATGTCAGCATCTTGCGTCGCAGCTGGTGTTGATGTCAGCATCTTGCGTCGCAGCTGGTGTTGATGTCAGCATCTTGCGTCGCAGCTGGTGTTGATGTCAGCATCTTGCGTCGCAGCTGGTGTTGATGTAAGCATCTTGCGTCGCAGCTGGTGTTGATGTAAGCATCTTGCGTCGCAGCTGGTGATGTCAGCATCTTGCGTCGCAGCTGGTGTTGATGTCAGCATCTTGCGTCGCAGCTGGTGATGTCAGCATCTTGCGTCGCAGCTGGTGTTGATGTCAGCATCTTGCGTCGCAGCTGGTGATGTCAGCATCTTGCGTCGCAGCTGGTGTTGATGTCAGCATCTTGCGTCGCAGCTGGTGTTGATGTCAGCATCTTGCGTCGCAGCTGGTGTTGATGTAAGCATCTTGCGTCGCAGCTGGTGTTGATGTAAGCATCTTGCGTCGCAGCTGGTGATGTCAGCATCTTGCGTCGCAGCTGGTGTTGATGTCAGCATCTTGCGTCGCAGCTGGTGATGTCAGCATCTTGCGTCGCAGCTGGTGTTGATGTCAGCATCTTGCGTCGCAGCTGGTCGCAGCTGGTGTTGATGTCAGCATCTTGCGTCGCAGCTGGTGTTGATGTCAGCATCTTGCGTCGCAGCTGGTGTTGATGTAAGCATCTTGCGTCGCAGCTGGTGTTGATGTAAGCATCTTGCGTCGCAGCTGGTGTTGATGTAAGCATCTTGCGTCGCAGCTGGTGTTGATGTAAGCATCTTGCGTCGCAGCTGGTGTTGATGTAAGCATCTTGCGTCGCAGCTGGTGTTGATGTAAGCATCTTGCGTCGCAGCTGGTGTTGATGTAAGCATCTTGCGTCGCAGCTGGTGTTGATGTAAGCATCTTGCGTCGCAGCTGGTGTTGATGTAAGCATCTTGCGTCGCAGCTGGTGTTGATGTAAGCATCTTGCGTCGCAGCTGGTGTTGATGTAAGCATCTTGCGTCGCAGCTGGTGTTGATGTAAGCATCTTGCGTCGCAGCTGGTGTTGATGTAAGCATCTTGCGTCGCAGCTGGTGTTGATGTAAGCATCTTGCGTCGCAGCTGGTGTTGATGTAAGCATCTTGCGTCGCAGCTGGTGTTGATGTAAGCATCTTGCGTCGCAGCTGGTGTTGATGTAAGCATCTTGCGTCGCAGCTGGTGTTGATGTAAGTATATTGCGTCGCAGCTGGTGTTGTAAGCATCTTGCGTCGCAGCTGGTGTTGATGTAAGCATCTTGCGTCGCAGCTGGTGTTGATGTAAGCATCTTGCGTCGCAGCTGGTGTTGATGTAAGCATCTTGCGTCGCAGCTGGTATTGATGTAAGCATCTTGCGTCACAGTCATCTGTTGATGTAAGCATCTTGCGTCACAGTCATCTTGTGTTGATGTAAGCATCTTGCGTCACAGTCATCTGGTGTTGATGAAAGCATCTTGCGTCGCAGCTGGTGTTGATGTAAGCATCTTGCGTCACAGTCATCTTGTGTTGATGTAAGCATCTTGCGTCACAGTCATCTGGTGTTGATGAAAGCATCTTGCGTCGAAGCTGGTGTTGATGTAAGCATCTTGCGTCACAGTCATCTGGTGATGTAAGCATCTTGCGTCACAGCTAGTGTTGACGCAAGCAGCTTGCGTCACAGTCAGCTGGTATTGACGCAAGCAGCTTGCGTCACAGTCAGCTGGTATTGACGCAAGCAGCTTGCGTCACAGTCAGCTGGTCACTGTTCAACTCGTCAGTCAGTGTGTCAGTGTAATAAGGATGAATCACTGTTATGATTGATCAATGTTAATGTGGTGTTTCCTTCTGCGTCACCCGGCCCCATTACCAGCCATATGGCTGACTCCTGATCATCAACAGCCACATGGCTGATTCATGCCTCACGTAAGTCACCTGGCTGATTCCAGATCATTTTCATTCACCTGGCTGACTCCTGCCTCACACCAGCCACCTGGCTGACTCCTGCCTCACACCAGCCACCTGGCTGACTCCTGCCTCACACCATATACCTGGCTGACTCCTGACTCACACCAGCCACCTGGCTGACTCCTGCCTCACACCAGCCACCTGGCTGACTCCTGCCTCATACCAGATACCTGGCTGACTCCTGACTCACACCAGCCACCTGGCTGACTCTTGCCTCACACCAGCCACCTGGCTGACTCCTGCCTCACACCATATACCTGGCTGACTCCTGACTCACACCAGCCACCTGGCTGACTCCTGCCTCACACCAGCCACCTGGCTGACTCCTGCCTCATACCAGATACCTGGCTGACTCCTGACTCACACCAGCCACCTGGCTGACTCTTGCCTCACACCAACCACCTGGCTGACTCCTGCCTCACACCAGCCACCTGGCTGACTCCTGCCTCACACCAGCCACCTGGCTGACTCCTGCCTCACACCAGCCACCTGGCTGACTCCTGCCTCACACCAGCCACCTGGCTGACTCCTGCCTCACACCAGCCACCTGGCTGACTCCTGCCTCACACCAGCCACCTGGCTGACTCCTGCCCCCACACCAGCCATCTGGCTGACTTTCCATTTCTCCCACAGTGGACTCTGAAGAAAACTACCACCAGCAGTTTCGCAACTGGGCACGAGCAAACCCAGAGATGAAGCGACGTTTGTTTGCCTGCATCCACCAGGGCATGGTAGGTACTGTGTTGGTAGTGTCATCCACCAGGGCATGGTAGGTACTGTGTTGGTAGTGTCATCCACCAGGGCATGGTAGGTACTGTGTTGGTAGTGTCATCCACCAGGGCATGGTAGGTACTGTGTTGGTAGTGTCATCCACCAGGGCATGGTAGGTACTGTGTTGGTAGTGTCATCCACCAGGGCATGGTAGGTACTGTGTTGGTAGTGTCATCCACCCGGGCATGGTAGGTACTGTGTTGGTAGTGTCATCCACCAGGGCATGGTAGGTACTGTGTTGGTAGTGTCATCCACCAGGGCATGGTAGGTACTGTGTTGGTAGTGTCATCCACCCGGGCATGGTAGGTACTGTGTTGGTAGTGTCATCCACCAGGGCATGGTAGGTACTGTGTTGGTAGTGTCATCCACCAGGGCATGGTAGGTACTGTGTTGGTAGTGTCATCCACCAGGGCATGGTAGGTACTGTGTTGGTAGTGTCATCCACCAGGGCATGGTAGGTACTGTGTTGGTAGTGTCAGCCACCCGGGCATGGTAGGTACTGTGTTGGTAGTGTCATCCACCAGGGCATGGTAGGTACTGTGTTGGTAGTGTCATCCACCAGGGCATGGTAGGTACTGTGTTGGTAGTGTATTTCACCAGGGCATTGTACGTACTGTATTGGTAGTGTCATCCACCAGGGCATGGTAGGTACTGTGTTGGTAGTGTCATCCAGCAGGGCAGGGTACGTACTGTGTTGGTAGTGTCAGCCACTAGGGCATGGTAGGTACTGTGTTGGTAGTGTCATCCACCAGGGCATGGTAGGTACTGTGTTGGTAGTGTCATCCACCAGGGCATATCACGTACTGTGTTGGTATTGTCATCCACCAGGGCATGGTAGGTACTGTGTTGGTAGTGTCATCCACCAGGGCATGGTAGGTACTGTGTTGGTAGTGTCATCCACCAGGGCATGGTAGGTACTGTGTTGGTAGTGTCATCCACCAGGGCATGGTAGTTACTGTGTTGGTAGTGTCATCCACCAGGGCATGGTAGGTACTGTGTTGGTAGTGTCATCCACCAGGGCATGGTAGGTACTGTGTTGGTAGTGTCATCCACCAGGGCATGGTAGGTACTGTGTTGTTAGTGTCATCCACTAGGGCATGGTAGGTACTGTGTTGGTAGTGTCATCCATCAGGGAATGGTAGGTACTGTGTTGGTAGTGTCATCCACCAGGGCATGGTAGGTGCTGTGTTGGTAGTGTCATCCACCAGGGCATGGTAGGCACTGTGTTAGATATGTCATCCACCAGGGAATGGTAGGTACTGTGTTGGTAGTGTCATCCACCAGGGCATGGTAGGCACTGTGTTAGATATGTCATCCACCAGGGAATGGTAGGTACTGTGTTGGTAGTGTCATCCACCAGGGAATGGTAGGTATTGCGTTGGTAGTGTCATCCACCAGGGCATGGTAGGTACTGTGTTGGTAGTGTCATCCACTAGGGAATGGTAGGTACTGTGTTGGTAGTGTCATCCACCAGGGAATGGTAGGTACTGTGTTGGTAGTGTCATCCACCAGGGCATGGTAGGTACTGTGTTAGACATGTCATCCACCAGGGAATGGTAGGTACTGTGTTGGTAGTGTCATCCACCAGGGCATGGTAGTTACTGTATTGGATGTGTAATCCACCAGGGCATGGTAGGTACTGTATTGGTATTGTCATCCACCAGTGCATGGTAGGTACTGTACTGGATGTGTCATCCACCAGGGCAAAATACCGAGAGGGACTGATAGTGTGGACAGGGAGAGATTGAAACCATACCACGGGTGGGGTTAGAACTCGCGATCAGAGTCTCAAAACTCCAGACCGTCTCGACGGTCTGGAGTTTTGAGACTCTCTGATCGCGGGTTCTAACCCCACCCGTGGTATGGTTTGTTTGCAATTGTGCCATTACGATTTCGTCAGTCAGGGAGAGAGTATTCGTGAGGTGGGAAACTGAAACACAAGGGCACAGTTGGAAGTTGAAAACACAGATGACTCACAAGGTTGTTAGGGAATGTTTCTTTAAACTTAGGATGATCAGGAAGTCAAACGACCTGGAGAGTGCAGTATAGTCAGGATACGCATATAGCTTGAAGAAGAGGTACGACAAGGCTCTCGAAGCCAGGAGAGAGTGAACCAAGTAGCGGCCAGTGAGGATGCGGGGCCAGGAGCTGAGACTCGGCTCCGGCAGCTACATATAGCTCGGTACATATGGAGGTGTGTACACATCCTGGGACACACACAGATACAAGTGCTTGAAAACACATCCTGCCACACAAAACCAAAAAGGTATTGCAACACATATCTTATTACCAACAAATACAAAGGTGCTAAACACACATTATGGGACACATTCACAGGTACTGGGAGACATATACCCCGGGACACACAGACACGCACACACAGGTGCTGCGGTTCTCTTCCTGAGACACAGACGAATAGGTTCTGTGGAACACAGATAAATAGTTGCAGCGATACACACACCTAGGTACCGGAAAGCACTCCTGCTGGGATACAGGTACTGGGATACACAGGTGCTGGGATACACAGGTGCTGGGATACAGGTACTGGGATACATAGGTGCTGGGATACACAGGTGCTGGGATACACAGGTGCTGGGATACACAAGTTCTGGGACGCACCAGTGAAGAGGACACAGATACCGAGACACAAAGGTACCAGGAGCTAGTAAGACACAAATGTAATACGATCCTTAAGGCCATTCTCTTAATCACCGCTGCAATAATATCAACTAAGTGACTGATGCAGCGTCTTAAACAGTGAAAATCTGACATAGATATGTATGTCTACGGTGTTAGTGGCTCCCAGAATTAACTCATTTATTCTTCATTATTACTGTAACCACGAACGAGTGGCATTGGATCAATAACAACACTGCGACTAGCTGAGGATTCGAACCCATGTCGTGGCCCGCCTCATAGTGACCGAAAATCACATGACACTCAAACTTAGCGAAACCTTACACAACATAACGTAACCTAGCATAAAATAACGCAACCTAACAAAACATAACCTAACATAATGCAACCTAACATAATGCAATCTAACATAACCTAACATAGGTAACCTAACATAACGTAATCTAACATAACCTACCATAACATAAGGTAACCTAACATAAACCTAACCTAATCTAACATAACTTAACGTAACCTAACATAACAATGTAACCTAACATAACATAATGTAACCTAACATAACATAATGTAACCTAACATAACATAATGTAACCTAACATAACATAATGTAACCTAACATAACAATGTAACCAAACATAAGATAATGTAACCTGACATAACATAATGTAACCTAACCTAACACAACGTAATCTAACATAACATAATGTAACCTAGCATAAACCTAACCTAACATAATAATAATAAAATAATAATAATAGCAATAATAATAATAATAATAATAATAATAATAATAATAATAATAATAATAATGCCGGAAGCAATGGGCTAGTAACACCTGTACACATTTACTAAAAATCAGAAGAAAAACTTTATAAAACTGGGATGCTTGAATGTACGTGGATGTACTGCGGATGATAAAAAAGAGATGATTGCTTATGTTATGAATGAAAAGAAGTTGGATGTCCTGGCCCTAAGCAAAACAAAGCTGAAGGGGGTAGGCGAGTTTCAGTGGGGAGAAATAAATGGGATTAAGTCAGGAGTATCTGAGAGCGTTAGAGCCAAGGAAGCGGTAGCAATAATGTTGAAGGACCAGTTATGGAAGGAGAAGAGGGAATATAAATGTGTAAATTCAAGGATTATGTGGATTAAAATAAGGGTTGGATGTGAAAAGTGGGTCATAATAAGCGTGTATGCACCTGGAGAAGAGAGGAGTGTAGATGAGAGAGAGAGATTTTGGGAGATGTTAAGCGAATGTATAGGAACCTTTGAACCAAGTCAGAGAGTATTTGTGGCAGGGGACCTAAATGCTAAAGTAGGAGAAACATTTAGAGAGAGTGTAGTAGGTAAGTTTGGGGTGCCAGGAGTAAATGATAATAGGAGCCCTTTAATTGAACTTTGTATAGAAAGGGGTTTAGTTATAAGTAATATGTATTTTAAGAAAAAGAGGATAAACAAGTATACAAGATATGATGTAGGGCGTAATGACAGTAGTTTGATGGACTATGTATTGGTAGATAAAAGACTGTTGAGTAGACTTCAGGATGCACATGTTTATAGAGGGGCCACAGAAATATCAGATCACTTTCTAGTTGTAGCTACAGTGAGAGTAAAAGGTAGATGGAATACAAGGAAAATAGAAGCATCATGTAAGAGAGAGGTGAAGGTGTATAAAGTAAAAGAGGAGGCAGTTAGGGTAAGATATAAACAACTATTGGAGGATAGATGGGCTAGTGAGAGTGTAGGCAATGGAGTCGAAGATGTATGGGGTAGGTTTAAGAATGTAGTGTTAGAGTGTTCAGCAGAAGTTTGTGGTTACAGGAAAGTGGGTGCAGGAGGGAAGAAGAGCGATTGGTGGAATGATGATGTAAAGAGAGTAGTAAAGGAGGAAAAGTTAGCATATGAGAGGTTTTTACAAAGTAGCAGTGATGCAAGGAGGGAAGAGTATATGAAGAGAAAAAGAGAGGTTAAGAGAGTGGTGAAGCAATGTAAAAAGAGAGCAAATGAGAGATTGGGTGAGATGTTATCAACAAATTTTGTTGAAAATAAGAAAAAGTTTTGGAGTGAGATAAATAAGTTGAGGAAGCCTAGGGAACAAATGGATTTGACAGTTAAAAATAGGAGAGGAGAGTTATTAAATGGAGAGTTAGAGGTATCGGGAAAATGGAGGGAATATTTTGAGGAATTGTTAAATGTTGATGAAGATAGGGAGGCTGTGATTTCGTGTATAGGGCAAGAAGGAATAACATCTTGTAGGAGTGAGGAAGAGCCAGTTGTGAGTGTGGGGGAAGTTCGTGAGGCAGTAGGTAGAATGAAAGGGGGTAAGGCAGCTGGGATTGATGGGAGAAAGATAGAAATGTTAGAAGCAGATGGGGATATAGTTCTGGAGTGGTTGGTGCTATTATTTAATAAATGTATGTATGGAAGAGGGTAAGGTACCTAGGGATTGGCAGAGAGCATGCATAGTTCCTTTGTATAAAGGCAAAGGGGATAAAAGAGAGTGCAAATATTATAGGGGAATAAGTCTGTTGAGTATACCTGGTAAAGTGTATGGTAGAGTTATTATTGAAAGAATTAAGAGTAAGACAGAGAGTAGGATAGCAGAGGTACAAGGAGGCTTTAGGAAAGGTAGGGGGTGTGTAGACCAAGTGTTTACAGTGAAACATATAGGTGAACAGTATTTAGATAAATGTAAAAAGGTTTTTGTGGCATTTATAGATTTGGAAAAGGCATATGACAGGGTGGATACGGGGGCAATGTGGCAGATGTTGCAGGTATGGCATAGGAGGTAGGTTACTGAAAGCAGTGAAGAGTTTTTATGAGGATAGTGAGGCTCAGGTTAGAGTATGTAGGAGAGAGGGAGATTATTTCCCAGTAAAAATAGGCCTTAGACAAGGATGTGTGATGTCCCCGTGGTTGTTCAATATATTTATAGATGGGGTTGTAAGAGAAGTGAATGCTAGGGTCTTGGCAAGAGGCGTGGAGTTAAAAGATAAATAATCAAACACAAAGTGGGAGTTGTCACAGTTGCTCTTTGCTGATGACACTGTACTTTTGGGATATTCTGAAGAAAAGTTGCAGAGGTTGGTGGATGAATTTGGTAGGGTATGTCAAAGAAAATTAAAAGTGAATATAGGAAAGAGTAAGGTTATGAGGATAACAAAAAGATTAGGTGATGAAAGATTGGATATCAGGTTGAAGGGCGAGAGTATGGAGGAGGTGAATGTATTCAGATATTTAGGAGTGGACGTGTCAGCAGATGGGTCTATGAAGGATGAGGTGAATCACAGAATTTATGAGGGGAAAAGGGTGAGTGGTGCACTTAGGAGTCTGTGGAGACAAAGAACTTTGTCCGTGGAAGCAAAGAGGGGAATGTGTGAGAGTATAGTTGTACCAACACTCTTATATGGGTGTGAAGCATGGGTGATGAATGTTGCAGCGAGGAGAAGGCTGGAGGCAGTGGAGATGTCATGTCTGAGGGCAATGTGTGGTGTGAATATAATGCAGAGAATTCGTAGTTTGGAAATTAAGAGAAGGTGTGGGATTACCAAAACTGTTATCCAGAGGGCTGAGGAGAGGTTGTTGAGGTGGTTCGGACATGTAGAGTGGAACAAAACAGAATGACTTCGAGAGTGTATAAATCTGTAGTGGAGGGAAGGCGGGGTAGGGGTCGGCCTAGGAAGGATTGGACGGGGAAAAGGAGGTTTTGTGTGCGAGGGGCTTGGACTTCCAGCAAACGTGCGTCAGCGTGTTTGATAGGAGTGAATGAAGAAAAATGTTTTTTTAATACTTGACGTGCTGTTGGAGTGTGAGCAAAGTAACATTTATGAAGGGGTTCAGGGAAACCGGCAGGCCGGACTTGAGTCCTGGAGATGGGAAGTACAGTGCCTGCACTCTGAAGGAGGGGTGTTAATGTTGCAGTTTTACAACTGTAGTGTAAAGCGCGCCTCTGGTAAGACAGTGATGGAGTGGATGATGATTGAAGTTTTTCTTTTTCGGGCCACCCTGCCTTAGTGGGAATCTGCCGATGTGTTAAAAAAAATAATACCTAACATAACGTAACCGAACCTAACATAATGTAACCTAACATAACCTAACGTAACCTAACCTAACCTAACTAACTTAGCTTAACATAACCTTAACGTAACTTAAGTTAAACTTTACAAGTTTTCTGCACACTTCTACAGGAGTAAAGAGGAAGGGTTAAATGCTTTACTGACAACATTTCGCCCAGACAGTGTGCTCTATCAAATCACTAACCTTATAAAGCCTCAGAGTGTGGACAAAAGCGTTGATACAATATTCTACACTTTGACTCCCCACAGTGTGAGGATCATAATACCCGGTGAATATTTAACTATTTAATACAGAACTTGAGTCTGTCTTGTATGTAGCACCGTGGCACTGTGGTGGGCTGGGTCTCACCACCGTGGCACTGTGGTGGGCTGGGTCTCACCACCGTGGCACTGTGGTGGGCTGGGTCTCACCACCGTGGCACTGTGGTGGGCTAGGTCTCGCCACCGTGGCACTGTGGTGAGCTAGGTCTCACCACCGTGGCACTGTGGTGGGAGCACTGTTTATCACTTTCCCTCACCCACAGTTCCACAGTGATGGCAGCATCAACAGAGCAGCTGTAGCTGAGAAGATGAAGGGGATGCTGGCCGGGCAAGATGAACCACAGCTCCTGTATGAACTCAACTCCCGCGTCAACACCTGCCCTGACTCCTCCAGTGTAAGTGTACTAATACACCCGACTCCTCCAGTGTAAGTGTACTAATACACCCGACTCCTCCAGTGTAAGTGTACTAATACACCCGACTCCTCCAGTGTAAGTGTACTAATACACCCGACTCCTCCAGTGTAAGTGTACTAATACACCCGACTCCTCCAGTGTAAGTGTAAGTGTACTAATACACCCGACTCCTCCAGTGTAAGTGTACACCCGACTCCTCCAGTGTAAGTGTAATAATACACCCGACTCCTCCAGTGTAAGTGTACTAAGTGTAGTAATACCCGACTCCTCCATTGTAAGTGTACTAATACACCCGACTCCTCCAGTGTAAGTGTACTAATACACCCGACTCCTCCAGTGTAAGTGTACTAATACACCCGACTCCTCCAGTGTAAGTGTACTAATACACCCGACTCCTCCAGTGTAAGTGTACTAATACACCCGACTCCTCCAGTGTAAGTGTACTAATATACCCGACTCCTCCAGTGTAAGTGTACTAATATACCCGACTCCTCTAGTGTAAGTGTACTAATACACCCGACTCCTCTAGTGTAAGTGTACTAATACATGTACATTTGCCTACTGTAGCGTAAGTATACTCACACACCTGCCTAGTGCAATGTACAAGTACATACATACCTGTGTAGTACAGTGTAAAATGATAATACACCTGTTATATTCTTTCATTCTTTAAGTTAATGACTAATGCCTTGTATACGCGTCTGCTTCCATGTTTTTCCACATAAAGATGTCAACTTCCCCGTACTGAATGTTGGTTTAGTTTCTCACTGTCTTACTACTGAGAGTACTGATCAGGCCCGCGTCTTACTTCAATACTTTATACGTTTTATTAAATCTCAGTACTATAATGACTTCTTCACCCTTCGTCAACGTCAACGTCAACGTCAACATCAACGTCAATGTCAACATGCTCTCTCTTGTTCCTCTAATTCATTTCAAGCATTGTACTCGAGCAGTAATTATAAATTTGTTTCAAATTTATTATCTTCATGGCGTGTAACTAAAAGTCAATGTAGCAGTAAAGACAGATGTTTTAAGCAATTGCTTAAACAGACTGCTTGTCCAGTCTCCTCTGCTTTCTATATCATGGTGAGAAAGCTTGACGACCCATGAGCAAGTAAGCTTGACGACCCATGAGCAAGTAAGCTTGAAGACTACAGAGCTTAAAGACTCCAGTTGAAGTACACTTAAAGACTCAGGAATAAGTAAACTTGATTACTTCATACGCCAACTTAAAGACTGGATCAAGTAAGTCTGACTACTCAAGGACAGGAAAACTTTACTTGTCACTAGGATCAGAAACCGCTGAGCAGATACTGACCATTCTGCCACACACATGATATCACTACTAGGTACCACCTATACCACTTGTAGAAGTTTGAACATTATTTAAGAATCTACGCATGACGTACAGTACCTTGAATGCTCTGGATTATGAGACTTTATTCATGAAGATTCCACTGGAAACACAAAAAAAAACGTGAACAATGTTAATCATGTAACTGCACAGACAAGAGCCCAGGAAGGATCTTGGAAGATTGTCCCATACGTAAACCAGATGCTAGACCGTTTTACTTAATGTGTGACGCTACCCTGGTCAGTCCCCTGACCTACTGTGGGTGTAGTCATGGTCACGACTGCTCAACTGATAATCTACCATTAAGGAACATGGCACTTTCTGCCTAGATGTAGCAAAACCATAAGGCTGGCACAGTGCCCAGCATGTTTTCCTTGCTAGCCTTATCCTCAATTTAATTCTGATGTAATGTGTTCTTTTACCATGGTCTGCCCCCTGACACAACGGTGTTGTCATGGTCAGACCTAGTGAAGGATTACTCAGCCCTGTAACAACTTCAGACAGTATTACCAAGGCTTGCTCCTCCTCAGGAAAATTAATGAATAGAAAACGAAATAATAATTCACAAAGATAAACACTTTATTATTTATTAAAGCAAACATAAAACAATAAAACATGAAAGGTATATCCTATTTGAAAGAAAAATAAAAAATGAAATGAATAAAATAACATTTGAACTCAACGCTAATATATATATATATACTGGGGTGTCTGGTGTTGGTGACACTGCGTGTTGTTGAAATCGTAGCAGTTGCTGATGATGGGGGGGGTCACAGGTGTTGGTTACAACCCACTGGTTCGTTCTTCACAGTATAGCCGTGAGTATTCTATCCCGATGACAGGAAAGCAGGTTCTTTACCACTGCAATGATGAGGGGTTACGTCCTGCAATTTCATACAGGTGCACAGGTAATTAAATCCAAAAAGGGAAAGTCTCAGGACGTTAGTCCTTCTCCATCAATTCTACTCGTTGATTGGCAGGTGACCCTCTCTGTCATCCAAGCCGGAAAGATAGACAGGTTACCCACTGCTTAATAAATCACTCTCCATGATAAGTACAATACCTAAAAGATGTGGTGACTATTAAAACACCCAACTTAGAGCAAGACTGAAAGGACTAAGTTTATTATTAGTCAAAAGTGAAGCTTTCAACCAATAAATCCACTAGAATACAAGGCAGGCATGTACTTACAGTAGTGCTGGGAGCTGTGAGTCTAGTGATTACTGTTTGGACCAGAGCCCCACACGTCACCTTTCGGGGGGAGGGATGGAAGAAGGAGGGGAAGGGATAGCGGGAGCTAGACTGACCCTACCTTAACAAGCAGCCGACAATCAAACTATCACTTTCAGGGTGGGGGAAAAAAGGTGGGAATAGTGGGAGCTAGACTTACCCTACCTTAACAAGTAGCCGGCAAGCAAACTATCACTTTCGGGGAGGGGGAAAAAGGGGGGGGGATAGCAGGAGCTGGACATACCCTTATTGTTACTATATACTCCATTGCTACTCCTATCTATTGAACTTTTCCCTCACACTCCCCCATACCAAGACTTATAGTCAAGGAGTATAAGAAGAATAGGCTAGGAAAAAGTTCTAACATGTGGAAGTCGTGTAAGGCAACAAATCTTCTACTGACTGTCACGACTTAACCAGTCAGAGAAATAATTGGATGAACCATTGATATACACAATATGGAACTTAAAAGCCTGGAGTGCCAATGTCCACCTCAAGAGGCGACTGTTGGTTCCCTTAAAAGTTTCTAGGTATATCAAAGGTTTGTGGTCCGTTTCTAAAATCAATTCTTTTCCCAGCAAATAAAATTTAAGTTTGGAGATACCCCACACAAGGGCCAAACATTCCTTTTCTATGGTGGAGTATCTCGTTTCTGCGGGAAGGAGTTTCCGGCTTAGGAAGCATACAGGGAAGGGAGTACCATCATGGTATTGTAGTAACACCGCACCTAAGCCAGTATTGGAGGCATCAGTTCTTAAACAAAATGTTTTATTAATATCTGGAATCTTAAGTATAGGGTCTTTCGAAAAGATACTTTTAATCTCATTAAACTTTTCCCGAGCTACGTCAGAAAGTTCAAGAGGTTCCTTCACAGACTTTTTAAGGAAGTCGGATAAGATGCCTGTAAGATCAGTAAGGTTTGGGATAAACTTCTTGGTTTTGGGGAATTTAAATTCTAATAAAGCTTTGATCATACTGGGGAGAGGCTGCAGAGAGTTATTAGAAAGTATCAGTCCAAGATATCTAATCTTGTTATACCCAAGGAAGCATTTCTTTGGCTTGGCAGTGAGGCGATGTGAGCGTAACCTACGCAAAACTGATGTTAATGTTTGGATATGTTCGCTCCACGTGGATGTCATTACGTAAATGTTATCAAAATAAACTGAAACATTTGGCATATTACCCAAGACCTTTCTCATCAGTCTCACGTAGGTAGCACAGGCAGTTACCAAACCGAAGGGCATAGTTCTATATTGCATCAGTCCTTGGTGTGTAGGAAAAGCGGTGTACTGCTTAGAAGAAGGATCTAACATTACTTGATGATATGCCTGCGCAATATCAATCTCAGAAAAGAAGGAAGAGTCATAAAATTTGTGTAGATCGCTATCTATTAAGGGCATAGGCTCAGCATCCCACCGAGTTATAACATTAAGGCCTCTGAATTCAATAGCAAGTCTATATGAATTATCCTCCTTCTTAACCATGACTACTGGTGAGCAATATGCAGATACTGAAGGTTCAATGATCTTTAGTTTTAATAATTTGTCTACCTCTCGGTCAAATGCATCCCCAAGGTGAACTGGAACTGGGTATAATTTTCGTTTGATAGGATTGTCTGTCACTAAGTCAATCTTATGGACTACCGTGGAGGTAACACCTGGAATATCAGTAAAGACGTCTGAAAAGTTACTCACACATTGAAGTAGTTCATGTCTCTTATGGTCATCCAAAGATTCATTAATATTAATGTTGGTTGCGCCCGAGTGGTCAAGAGTCACCAAGTCATGTAGTTCTTCATCATAGTCTATGTTAGAGGTGTCAATTACGCACACCTTACATTCTTCAGTTGTCTTATCAAGTTCGTGTGAAAAAACTAAGTCAAAGTTATTAAGGCAGTTAACCGAATTTCTTCGGTAATATTTCTTACGGATGTTAATATGATAAAGCTTAGGTTTTCCCTTGACTTCTATGAGGTAGTCAACTTTCCCACAAATTTTTAATACTTTATATGGACCTTTCCATGCTACTAATAATTTATTTGACTTGATCGGCAAAAGTACAAGAACTTCATCCCCTACTTTAAAACTTCTCCTCTGACTTTTGGAATCAAAATAGGTTTTGTACTGGTCCATTGACAAGCTTAGGTTTTTCGAAACTATGTCAGAGGTCTCCTCAAGTTTGGATCTAAGGTCAAGGAGAAACTGGTAAGAAGACTGAACCTCAGCACTCACCTCCTCATTAGTCCATAAGTCATGAAGGATGGACAATGGGCCTCTGGCCTGTCTACCATAGAGAAGTTCAAAAGGTGAAAACCCCAAAAAGTCACTGGGAACTTCCCTCATGGCAAACAAAGCACAGGGTAGGTAACGATGCCACTCCTTAGGTTTAAGGGAGCAAAGTTTCCTTAAAATGGACTTGAGAATCGAATGCTGGCGCTCAATCCTCCCATTACAGTTGGGATGATAGGGTGTGGTGAAGAGAGGCTTCACTCCCAGAAGTTGGTATAGATGTTGCATTAAGTCAGATGTGAATTGTGTCCCACGGTCAGACAAAATTTCTCTAGGGATGCCCACTCTGGAGAAGATGGACAAAAGGGCTTCAGCCACCTCTGTAGTAGTTATGGTCTTTAAGGGTATGGCTTCAGGGAAACTCGAAGCATAGTCAACTAATGTTAATATATATCTTTGTCCCCCAGATGAAAGTGGAGATAAAGGACCAACGAAGTCAATAGCTACTCTTTCAAACAGTACCGTAAAGACTGGCATTTTGACCATAGGTACTCGCCTGGTACCTGGGGAGGATGACAGTTGGCAAACTTTACACGATCTACAATAGGTAGTGACATCTGAGGACATTTTGGGCCAAAAATAGGTTTCCCTAATTTTATTTAAGGTTTTACGATGCGAGAAATGTCCGGCCACTGGCAGGTCATGAGCCATTTTAAGAACAGTCTCTCTGCATTGACTTGGAACAACTAAGATGGAATAATCTATCTCATCTGAATTTAATTTGAATAATGACTTGTACAAGATACCTTTTATATATTCAAATTCATATGAAAAGTTTTTCCTTTGGATAACTTGATTTTGTTTAGCGGCATTATGGCAATTCTGAAGAGAAGGGCAATTACGTTGTAAATTGACAAAGGAGTCCTTCGATATGTCTAAAGGCTTAAAGTCAGGGAAAATCAAAGGATGGACAGTAGGAGAAGCCTGGGCTTTGGTCTGAGCCCTAGTCAAGACATTTATAGTATCGGAGGTGATATCTTCACTTTCATCTAATAAGTGAACCGGTGATCCCACTACCTCGCTTTCGAGAGTAGCATCACTGGTTTTTAATCCCACATGAATCTCACGAAACATTGTCTCATCTGAACTTTCGAGGGGCTTCTCTGACTCTACAGGAAGAGGATCTGAAAAGCTTATGTCCACCTTTGGTGATGAAAGGTCAACCTCAGAAGGAAGAATGGCACCTTTTACATTACCTATTAGTATGGAGCAAGAAGTGATGGGAGCTAGTACGGCTTCAGACCAACCTGTGAACCATTTAGACCTAATGTAACAACGGATGGTAGGGAAAGTGTCCATACGGCCCAAGTAGTCTAAAAGTATACCAGAGGAATGAGTTTCTTTAAGGTTAGGGAACAGCTTATCAGAAATGATTATACATGTGCATCCAGTGTCTCGTAAAATGGTAGATACACTAAGTCCTTTAACTGTTCCTGAACAGAAGGGTGCTTGGTCATTACAGTCTTTAAAACATCTTCCAACTTTTTGGACCTTCTTAGAAGGACAATCTGGACGTTTATGTCCCTTAACACCACACAAATGACAAACAGGAATAAAAGAAGTCATTTTACTTTCCACTAGAGGCTTTGATTTCTTAAGGTCTGATGAACCCTTGCCCTTAGGGTTCGATCCCTTTAGGTCTTTATAGGAATTGTGAGCCTCAGCATACAGGTCAGTAGCCTCAGCAACTTCCTCAGCTTTAATCAGGTTACGTTCTCTGATGAATGTTCGTATCTGATGGGGAAGAGCTGTCAGGAACTGGTCAGCAACCATGAAGTCTCTAAGAGATTCATAACTGCGATCAATTCCTGAACTCTCTATCCAAAAGTCGAACAAACGAAAGAGTGTTACCTGTAACTACTGAAAGTTCTGGCCAGGCTGTAAGGTGGCATACCTGAAATCTTTCCTGTAAGAATTAGTGGTTTTTTGACATGCTTTAAGGATTGCCTTCTTCAGTAGGTTATAATTACATATGATATCCTGCGACAAAGTTGCATAGATATTCTTCCCCCTCTGTGAAGGGAGGTAAATTAGGTGTTGGAATATGTGTACTAGCTGCACGTTGTTCCATTACTCCTTCCTCTAATTGCTGTTGTGAGAAAGTTAACTTTTTATTCTCTAATTCAAGGCGAGATTTTTCGAGCTCGCGATCCTTTTCTCTATTAACTCACGTATTTTAGCTTGTTCCTCACGTTCTCTAGCTCTTTCCTCACGTTTTATAGCTCTTTCCTCGCGATCAAGTCTATCATGCTCTTTTTTATCTTCTCTTTCGATTCTCTCTCTCTCCTTTTCAATTCTTTCCTGGATTTTAGCACTAATGAAAGATTCTAAATTTTTCCCCGTTATTCCTAACTTACTTCCAGCATTCATCCAAAACTGGTATTCCTCCATATATGCAAGAATAACTTAAACTAAGAGGGGAAATGAAACGGGTATTAAAGAAAACGGAGGGTTCAATTCCTGCTCCGCTCAAACTGTAAATAAACCAGAGGGCTCGATCCCTACTTCAATTAAACAATATGTATTAATTAAAACGAAGGGTTCTATGCCGGCTCCGAGCAAACAGTAAGTAGAATGGGGTCCCTTGACCATCCAATCTTCTCACCAACAAATCAAGAGTGTCTTACGACAGTTCCCTTGATATAATAAAGAGCTCAATGAAACAAATTGTCACTGGAAAATCTCGGGTCCCTAGAGTCTAATCCTCCAAAGTGCTTCAAGCTCGAACAAAAAGGTGGCAGAATTAAATATTACATCCTGCCTGACTTGACTTACAATAAATTGAGACTATAACAATCACCAAATCTTTTAAATACCTGTACAGTAGTCATACCATAGAGAACGATTACTCATGGCTGGTGGTAACCGTCTGTGGTATGTGGCGTTGAAGTTCCAATGGTAGATTCGAGATGGAGTTGAATCTTGATTCAGTCGAGTTAATCCTGGCAAGGTCGCCACTTGCGAAGGATTACTCAGCCCTGTAACAACTTCAGACAGTATTACCAAGGCTGGCTCCTCCTCAGGAAAATTAATGAATAGAAAACGAAATAATAATTCACAAAGATAAACACTTTATTATTTATTAAAGCAAACATAAAACAATAAAACATGAAAGGTATATCCTATTTGAAAGAAAAATAAAAAATGAAATGAATAAAATAACATTTGAACTCAACGCTAATATATATATACTGGGGTGTCTGGTGTTGGTGACACTGCGTGTTGTTGAAATCGTAGCAGTTGCTGATGATGGGGGGGGGGGATCGCAGGTGTTGGTTACAACCCACCGGTTCGTTCTTCACAGTATAGCCGTGAGTATTCTATCCTGATGACAGGAAAGCAGGTTCTTTACCGCTGCAATGATGAGGGGTTACGTCCTGCAATTTCATACAGGTGCACAGGTAATTAAATCCAAAAAGGGGAAGTCTCAGGACGTTAGTCCATCTCCATCAATTCTACTCGTTGATTGGCAGGTGACCCTCTCTGTCATCCAAGCCAGAAAGATAGACAGGTTACCCACTGCTTAATAAATCACTCTCCATGATAAGTACAATACCTAAAAGATGTGGTGACTATTAAAACACCCAACTTAGAGCAAGACTGAAAGGACTAAGTTTAATATTGGTCAAAAGTGAAGCTTTCAACCAATAAATCCACTAGAATACAAGGCAGGCATGTACTTATAGTAGTGCTGGGAGCTGTGAGTCTAGTGATTACTGTTTGGACCAGAGCCCCACACGTCACCTTTCGGGGGGGGGGATGGAAGAAGGAGGGGAAGGGATAGCGGGAGCTAGACTGACCCTACCTTAACAAGCAGCCGGCAATCAAACTATCACTTTCAGGGTGGGGGAAAAAAGGTGGGAATAGTGGGAGCTAGACTTACCCTACCTTAACAAGTAGCCGGCAAGCAAACTATCACTTTCGGGGAGGGGGAAATTGTTACTATATACTCCAAAAAGACCTCTGGTACCGGGGGGGGCGATAGCGGGAGCTGGACTTACCCTTATTGTTACTATATACTCCATTGCTACTCCTATCTATTGAACTTTTCCCTCACAGACCTCTGGTACCGAGTTTTATCAAACACAAAATTTGTGCACATGAGCAGAAATTATTATAATATATATATATATATATATATATATATATATATATATATATATATATATATATATATATATATATATATATATATATATATATTCAACATGACGGCTGTCTCCCACCAAGGCAGGGTGACCCAAAAAAGAAACACTTTCACTTTTATTCAACACTTTCACCATCATTCACACAGTATCCACTGTTTTTACAGAGGCGCCCAGATATGACAGTTTAGAAGTCACTCCAAACAGCCAGCATCCCAAACCCCTCCTTTAAAGTGCAAGCATTGTACTTCCCACCTCCAGGACTCAAGTCCGGCTAACAGGTTTCCCTAAATCCCTTCACAAAATATTACCCTGCTCACACTCCAACAGCTAGTCAGATCCAAAAAATTCCATTAGTCTCCATTCACTCCTGTCTATCACACTTACACATGCCTGCTGCATGTCCAGCCCTTTTCACACAAAACCTCTTTTATGCCCTCTCTCCATCCTTTCCCAAGACGACCCCTACCCCTCTTCCCCTCCATTACAGATCTATACACCCTCTAAGTCAACTTATTTTGCACCATCCTCTCTAAATAACCAAACCACCTCAACAATCCCTCCTCAGCCCTCTGAATAATGCTTTCAGTAACTCCACATCTCCTCCTAATTTCCACACTACGAATTCTCTGCATATTATTTACACCACACATTGCCCTTAGACACGACATCTCCACCGCCTCCAACCTCTTTCTCGCTGCAGCATTCACAGCCCATGCTTCACATTATACTAATATACTCTCATACATTCCTTTCTTTGCCTTCATGGATAACGTACTTTTGTCTCCACAGATGCCTCAGTGTACCACACACCTTTTTTCTTTCGTCATTCCTATGACTAACCTCATCCTTCATAAACCCTGACAAATCTACTTCCAAATATCTGAAAACATTCACTTCTCCATATTCCCTCTCTCCAATGTGATATCCATTTTTTCTTTACCTAAGTCGCTTGATATCCTCATCACTTTACTCCTATATATGTTCACTTTTGACTTCCTTTACACACCTCCCCAAACTCGTCCACTAACCTTTGCAGTTTCTCTTTAGAATCTCCCAAAAGCACAGTATCATCAGCAAAAAGTAACCGTGTCAGCTCCCATTTTGTATTTGATTCCCTATAATTTATTACCCAAAACCTTAGCATTTACTTTTACAACTCCATCTATAAGTATGTTAAACAACCATGGTGGTATTACACATCCCTGCGTATGACCTACTTTTACTAGAAAGTAATCTCCCTCTTCTACACACCCTGTCCTGACCCTCACTATCCTCATAAAAGCTCTTTACAGATTTTAGGATCTTACTACCTATTCCATACACTTGCAACATCTGCCACACTGCTTCCCTATCCACCCTATCATATGCCTTTTTAAATCCATAAATGCTAAATATTGTTCACTTGATCCATACATCACTTACATTTTCAAAAGCCTCCTTACTCATCCGCAATCTTGCTCACTGTCTTACCTCTAATTCTTTCATTAATAACCCTACCATACACTTTACCTGGTATACTCAGTAAAGTTATTCCTCTATAATTTTTATAATCTCTTTTGTCCCCGTTCCCTTTATATAAAGGGACTATACACTCTCTCTGCTAATCCCTAGGTACCATCTATTTTTCATACATTTATTGAGCAAAAGTACCAGCCACTCCAAAACTATATCTCCCCCCTCCCCATGCTTTTAACATTTCTGTCATGATCTCATTAGTTCCAGCTACTTTACCCTCTTTCATTCTATCTAATGCCTCACGCACCTCCCCCGGTAACTCACATACAGTTCTTCTTCACTCCTAAAAGATGTTATATCTCCATGTCCAATGCATGAAATTAATGCTAACTTCACTTCATGAACATTTAACAGTTCCTCAAAATATTCCCGCCATCTCAATACCTCCAACTCCCCCATCTAACTCCCCTATTCTGTTTTTAACTATGAAATCCATTTGTTCCCTAGGCTCTCTTAAACTATCTCACTCCAAATTTTCCTTATTCTCAGCAAAATTTGTTGAAAGCACCTCACCCTCAATCATTTGCTCTCCTTGTGCACTCCCTCATCACGCTTTCACCTCTCTTTTACTCTCCATATACTCCAACCTTCTTATATCACTTCTGCAAAGGAGCAATTGTAAAAAAAAAAAATAGTGAACTTCCAAGCAGAAGGATTATAAAGCTGAGATATGACCTCAGACAAGACCTTATACCCGACCCATTATGATGCTGGTGGGAGTGCCAGGACACTTGTCAGGTGTAATTTATGAAGGATCTGTCACGCATACCTTAAATTCCTTACAATTCTATTAATTATATATAAATCTAATTTATATAACTCTGAACTAAAATTCATATTAAAATCAATACAGTTTTTTTATGAAACTTGTTTCAGTCATATTTCTCTCAGTACGGTTCTGCTTGATACAACTTTCTCGGCTTTTTGAAAAATCAATTGGGTGGTTAAAATATCTCACACGAATTAACAGTTTTAGATTTGTCTAGTTCTAATGGTACATATTTTTTTCAATGAAACGGCCGTAATCCACCGAGGCAAGGTTTACCTGGAGTTTACCTGGAGAGAGTTCCGGGGGTCAACGCCCCCGCGGCCTGGTCTGTGACCAGGCCTCCTGGTGGATCAGAGCCTGATCAACCAGGCTGTTGCTGCTGGCTGCACGCAAACCAACGTACGAGCCACAGCCCGGCTGGTCAAGAACCGACTTTAGGTGCTTGTCCAATGCCAGCTTGAAGATTGCCAGGGGTCTGTTGGTAATCCCCCTTATGTATGCTCGGGCCCCTGACACTTATTGTATGGTCTCTTAACGTGCTAGTGACACCCCTGCTTTTCATTGGGGGGATGTTGCATTGTCTGCCAAGTCTTTTGCTTTCGTAGTGAGTGATTTTCGTGTGTAAGTTCGGTACTAGCCCCTCTAGGATTTTCCAGGTGTATATAATCATGTATCTCTCCTGCCTGCGTTCCAGGGAATACAGGTTTAGGAACCTCAAGCGCTCCCAGTAATTGAGGTGTTTTATCTCCGTTATGCGTGCCATGAAGGTACTCTGTACATTTTCTAGGTCAGCAATTTCACCTGCCTTGAAAGGTGCTGTTAGTGTGCAGCAATATTCCAGCCTAGATAGAACAAGTGACCTGAAGAGTGTCATCATGGGCTTGGCCTCCCTAGTTTTGAAGGTTCTCATTATCCATCCTGTCATTTTTCTAGCAGATGCGATTGATACAATGTTATGGTCCTTGAAGGTGAGATCCTCCGACATGATCACTCCCAGGTCTTTGACGTTGGTGTTTCGCTCTATTTTGTGGCCAGAATTTGTTTTGTACTCTGATGAAGATTTAATTTCCTCGTGTTTACCATATATGAGTAATTGAAATTTCTCATCGTTGAACTTCATATTGTTTTCTGCAGCCCACTGAAAGATTTGGTTGATGTCCGCCTGGAGCCTTGCAGTGTCTGCAATGGAAGACACTGTAATGCAGATTCGGTTGTCATCTGCAAAGGAAGACACGGTGCTGTGGCTGACATCCTTGTCTATGTCGGATATGAGGATGAGGAACAAGATGGGAGTGAGTACTGTGACTTGTGGAGCAGAGCTTTTCACCGTAGCTGCCTCGGACTTTACTCTGTTGACGACTACTCTCTGTGTTCTGTTAGTGAGGAAATTATAGATCCATTGACCGACTTTTCCTTTTATTCCTTTAGCACGCATTTTGTGCGCTATTACGCCATGGTCACACTTGTCGAAGGCTTTTGCAAAGTCTGTATATATTACATCTGCATTCTTTTTGTCTTCTAGTGCATTTAGGACCTTGTCGTAGTGATCCAGTAGTTGAGACAGACAGGAGAATACTAAACAAACACAGCTAAATATATTTTTTTCGTTAGGTTCAGAATGATTTTGGCGAAATTATTGCATAAAAAAATTTTCGCTTGTCCTATATGGCAAGATGAACGTTGCTATTTAAGCCAAGATCGCAAGTTCTGCCTATTCGGCACGACATATATATATATATATATATATGTGTGTGAGGGGAGGCCTCATGGAGGAGGAGGAGGCGGAGGTTGAGGGGTAAAACTGTCCCCCCTTTCCCCAAACAGGCGCGCATACACCGTGTGCTCGTGTTACAACAATGGAGTGTTTGTTCACCGTGTGTATAGTGTATATAGTCTATAGTGTACAGCGCATAGCATGTGCATGGTATGCGCATAGCATGTGAAGTGTATAGCGGTGTGTCGTTGATAGTGGGGGCTGTGCACAGAGCATAGTGGTGTATAGTAACATGTGCACAGAGCATTGTGGTGTATAGTGACTTGTCCTGGGAAGGAATGAGTGCCCTACTCCGCCTCATCACACATCTTCCACTCCTCCCTTTCTTCCACCGCCCACCACAAGGACGGGAGATCCCTCTCCTCCCCTCCACCACCACCATGAACCACGTGCGGTATGTGCCATGCGCCATTTTCCCTTCAGCTTGGGCTTACCACACAGTTTGAGGTATGGCAGATGATGAAGCCAGCCAGCCACAAAGCCAGGGAAACAATGCACCCAACAATGAAAGAAGAGGCACATGTAAGGTGTGTGGAGAGTTTCGAGCACGCAACAATGATGGCCGCATTCGTGCACACAATGGGTGTGCAGGATCACATATGCCCCCAGCAGAGAGCAGCCCACAGCCTCCACAGGCAGATGACAATTCCAATGGCAACCTCGTCACTTGCGATAACCTTCTGTTGGCATTCAAATCCAATGCTAGCAGTACACTATCCCACATCCCTAAAGCGGCTCGCCCATATGCAGCAGGGAAATTCACAGACCTTCTTAAGCGGGTGAATGGAGGTTCCACCAACTTAGAAGCCCGAGGCACCATCCAAGCAAGGCGCAACCTACTCTTGTTCGGCAATGTCTGTCTTGCAGTTCCTGAAAGAAGAGGCAAACTGCTAACCACGTCAGTTATCAAGGCAGTGCGCAACTACCCAAGAACGGATAACTGTGTCCCTCTGCCCCATCATCGCAGGAATCAAAGAGGTAGACCCAAGAAAAGTCCCACTGAAAACGAGAAAATTTGCGCACAGGTTAGCAAAAAAATAGAAGAAGGTAATACAGTGGGAGCAATAAGAATAATTATAAGTGACGACATTGTAGCCCCCAAGGATGAGACCACGGCCCAAGCACTTAGAGACAAGCATCCAACCAGGGACACCATAGCCATCAACGACAACCCTGAGGAAGACCCCATCACTGAACAATTAATTTTGCCAGAATCGGAAGTCTATAAGGCGATTGTGTCATTTCCTGCAGGATCTGCAGGAGGTTACACTGGAATTCGAAATCAGCACCTCAAAGAGATGGCAAATCCAGTACTCGGTGTATCTGCATCAATTCTTCTCACCGAGTTAACAACTTTCGTCAACAATTGCCTGGCTGGGCGAATCCCAGAAGAAATTAAACCTTTCTTTTTTGGAGCCTCACTATGTGCTTTGAAGAAGAGGGATGGGGGAATCAGACCCATTGCAGTTGGAAACACTCTTCGCCGTCTCGTTGCCAAAGCAGCAGTGAGAAACATTCGCCTAGAAGCTGCCACTTTACTCCAGCCACACCAACTGGGCTTTGGGGTCTCTCAAGGCAGTGAAGCTGCAGCTCATGCGGCAAGGGCCTACATCAGGGACCTACCAGAAGACAAGGCCATAGTCAAACTTGATTTTAGAAATGCCTTTAATATGGTGAAGAGAGATGCTATTTTGCCAGCTGTTCGGGTTCGGTTTCCCAGTCTCTTTCCCTTCATTTCAGCTGGCTACAGCAAACCCTCAATTCTTTTGTTTGGAGAACATGAAATTCAATCATCAGAGGGTGTTCAGCGGGGTGACCCACACGCTCCACTTCTCTTCTGCTTGGCAATAAGAGAACTAACTTCCAGCCTTCGCAGTGAGCTCAATATCTGGTACCTGGATGACGGCACTCTGGCAGGTACTGAAGAGTCCCTGGTGGGGGACCTACAACTGGTGAAAACACAGGGAGAAGACTTTGGACTCATCCTCAATCCCTCCAAGTGTGAAATCATCACAGCAAACCAGGAAATAATCAATGCTGTGCGAAGAATCCTCCCAGAAGTCTCAACTACAACTCCATCCAACAGTACCCTCTTGGGGGCACCGCTGAGTCATCAGGCCATCGACACTGTCCTCAGGGACAAATTGAATGACCTGATGAGAATGGAGGAGAGAATAAGCAATCTTGATGCCCATGATGCTCTGTATCTCCTCACAAGGTGTCTTACTATGCCAAGACTCACTCACTTCTTGAGGTGTGCACCCTCTTTTGACAACCCAACACTCGATGAATATGACGCACACCTGAGATCAACTTTTAAGAAGGCAATGAACCTGTCACTAGAGGATGAGCAATGGAATCAAGCAACCCTCCCAGTGCGACTGGGAGGTATAGGGGTGCATAAAGCAACGCATGTTGCTTTACCTGCTTTTCTGTCTTCGTGTTTGGCTTCCAGTGCATTAGTCAAGAAGATAGTGCTCGAACGCTTGAGAGATGTGGTAGGAGCTCAAGACCCCCGGTTTACTGAAGCAGCGATTCGGTGGGACACCCTTACAGACTCCTCCAGTAGACTAGCTCCTCCCAAACAGCACAAACAGTCCCACTGGGACAAACCGATCATGGAAAAAATCGCCAACACAATGCTCTCCAATGCTTCAGGAAAGAACAACGCTCGTCTCCTGGCAGTGAAGGCACCACACTCAGGAGATTTCCTGTTAGCTGTTCCCAATTCCTCCCTGGGCACCCGTCTCGACCCACAGGCCATTCGGATTGGTGTTGCTCTTCGCCTAGCCGCCCCCATCCTCACCGAACATAGATGTAATTGCGGCAGGGCGACAGCTTATCAATTCGGACTTCATGGTCTCGTGTGTCACATAGCAGAAGGGAAGCATGCCAGACATGAGGTCAATGATATAATAAAGAGAAGCCTCGCCACAGCCCGTTGCCCAGCTCAACGGGAACCCCAAGTACAGAGGTCTGATGGAAGTCAAAAGCATCCTGATGGAGCCACTATGCTACCCTGGAAGGATGGAAAGCAGATTGCCTGGGACTACACCTGTGCTGCCACATTGGCAGACACCTACTTGCCATACTCTGTAGTGGAAGGGGGTGGAGCTGCCAGCCACAGGGAGACCCAGAAGATCCGAAAATATGAAGACCTTCCCCCTTGCTATAACTTCATTCCAATAGGGTCGGAGACCCTTGGAGCATGGGGCAAGTGTGCTCTAAAGTTCCTCAAAGAGCTAGGTGAAAAGCTCATCATAGAAACCAAGGACCACAGGGCGACCAGCTTCCTCTTTCAGAGACTCAGTGTTGCGATCCAGAGAGGAAATACCTGCAGCATTCTGGGCACGCGGCCCACCGCAGGGGAGCTGGACGAAGTACTCGAGATGTAGCTCCGAGTTACCTATGTTGTTTTACTTTCTGTTGTATTTTTGTGAATGTTTGGCCAATGTATTTTGTCTTTAAATAAAACATACTTGAAATATAGGGGTGGTAGGAGAAAATTCTCAAACAGCTTCAGGGAGAACCTTGAGTTTTCCCTGAAGCAAGTTTATTCTTTTCTCTGAGGATGAGGGTCCCTACGACAGTTCTAGAGGTGGTACCTCCCTATATTATATATATATATATATATATATATATATATATATATATATATATATATATATATATATATATATATATATATATAACACTAATCTCAGGTCGAAGAAGACTCGAGCCTACGAACCTTGGGACTAGGTACGCAGTGCTCTGCATACCTTGACGAAATGAGAGGAAAAGCTTAAAAATACTTGCTTGAAGGCTGGCTGCCTTGGACCAAAACGTCTAGCATTAGCTGGGCGCTAAGGTATTGTACCAGAGTTGTACGGTTCGTATTTTCAAGTCTCCTTCGAACTGAGATTAGTGTTTTTCAATATTTCGCATGTTCTGGGAATTCTTATCATATATATACGTCGTGCCGAATAGGTAAAACTTCCGATTTTAACTTATATAGCGAAGCTCTTCTTGCTGAATAAGGCAAAAAAAAATTTTGGTATGCAAAAATTCCGCAAAATATCCTTCAGAACCTAGCAAAAAAATATATTTACTTCATTGTGTTTATTAAATTATTGCAAACTTATCTAAACATATTTGGTTGGATTAGGCTAAATTAAATTGTGATTGTTATAATAAGGTTAGGTAAGTTTTCGAAGGTTCGTTTCGTATAAAATTATTAATTTTTACATTATCATAAATGAAAAAATGTATGTTCAAAAGTATAAGAGAAAATATTAGAAAAGACTTAATTTTTTTTTTTTTTATCTAAGGTTATAAATGACCATAATTTTTAAAGGAGTGGACCGGTAAGCCAGCGGAAGGCCTCGGTCAGATGACCAAAAGCTCCAAAGGCGGGTCATCATCTGACTAAGACCCGCGTCAGGAAACATTTGTCCTGTTTCCTGACGAACCTTACCTAACCTAACCTAATTTTTAATGAGTTCTTGCTAAGTGACCAGTTTTACCCATTCAGCACGACATATATATATATATATATATATATATATATATATATATATATATATATATATATATATATATAAACAAATATGAGTATGAATTATAATATTCATCACATTAAATTTGTGTACAGGTGTACATCTTTGGCACTTAGTAACATGATGTACTACTAAAGTATAAGATTCCATGATGACATAGTGCTTAAGCGTGACATTAAGCAGGACTCAGTAAAATTTGTACTTGAGCAAGAAACTGGTTATTAAAGGCTCGCCGTGCTATGACACCGAGTGTCATGGGCAGCCACTGATACCTTCTGCCTTGCCTCAGAGAATTTCCCTTCCTATCTGTTGCTGTCTTGCAACTTTGCATAGCTCCTGACGACGCAAGAGACTGCGAAAGATCTAGAGCTAAAGACTCCCATCCCCATGTGACTTGCTCTGCATATTCTGAGAAGTATATTTATCTTCATATGTGTACACTGACAACACTACATGTACACTTGTAGAGGTGTACATCTCATTATTTATGGGGTACACTTAGAGTTCCGTTAATTCTCGTAGTCCCATACTTGGTGTTACAGTATTCTTGACGCTAAGATAAGATAAGATTTCGTTCGGATTTTTAACCCCGGAGGGTTAGCCACCCAGGATAACCCAAGAAAGTCAGTGCGTCATCGAGGACTGTCTAACTTATTTCCATTGGGGTCCTTAATCTTGTCCCCCAGGATGCGACCCACACCAGTCGACTAACACCCAGGTACCTATTTGCTGCTAGGTGAACAGGACAACAGGTGTAAGGAACCGTGTCGAAATGTTTCCACCCGCCGGGATCGAACCCGGACCCTCCGTGTGTGAAGCGGGAGCTTTAGCCACCAGGCCACCGGGCCACCGACGCTGGTGAACAGATTACACGCAGCTGTAAAAAAACCAATTAACCAAGCAGTCAAGCCAATATACCCAGGTGTTCTACTTATTTTATACTACTTAGAATATCCTGCCAGCTTATATCAATGCAAATACATGCATATGTGGGTGTTTACATGTGTGTAAACATATGCTTATGTGGATGTATGCAGACGTGCAAACATGCTCGTCCATTTATCATGTACCTATTTACAGCATTTTTAATGTATTTGTAAATTTTTCCTTATTGGCGATTACTGCCATCTAGAAATTACGCCAGGTGAGAGTGACTACTGTGACTGTCAGAGAGGAGGATTGCTTGTTCGCTCGTTAGGCACCACCAGCTCTCATGATCGCTCGTTAGGTGCCACCAGCTCTCATGATCGCTCGTTAGGTGCCACCAGCTCTCATGATCGCTCGTTAGGTACCGTCAGTCTTCCCATGAACACTTGTGACATAAGGTGTGAAAGTTTTCCTACTCTCCCAGGTGGGACTGCGAGCCTCCACCATATATATCGCTCGTTCTCTTATGTAACTGAGCCTAACTTAGGTTACGTTAGGTTAATGCTATTCATTTTTAGTTAACTTGCATTTAGCCGTCGGTCAAAAAATGGGGATGTGGGTGACAGCGAGGCCTGGTCTGTGACCAGGCCTCGTGCTCCAGGCCTTTCGTGTTGAAATGAACACATCTTCAGGAGCTTGCAATGTTGCAGAAACAAGTAGGAAGTCCAGGTAGATTCGTTCAAGGGAAAGACTCCAGTTAACTTCAGTCGTTCCCTTGAACGAATCTACCTAATTTTTTTTACACAATGTGCAACACTGCAAGCTCTTGAGGCTGTGTTGATTGCAACATGAAGGGCCTAGAGCCTTCATTCAACTCCCCCTCTGGTTCTTGCATCATAGTACTGTATTTTTGAGAGTACGTCCACCGTCTTCAAAATTTTATTAGAAATGTCCTTTACCCTTCAAATAAATATTTGTTTAGCTTTATTTCCAACTAGTGAAAGCTCTTGTTAATGTTGAGTGAGAATTTGTTAATTGTGATTTAGGTAGATACTTTATCTTTCTCCAGTTTAACATTGTGTTGTCGAGTACAACTTGAATTCGAGATGGCAAAAGTTTTCACCTGCAAACGGAATTGGTTTAGGTTTCTGTGAGGCATAAGGAAGGTGACTGGTGTATTATTGTTATTATAATCAAGGGGGAAGCGCTAAACCCGGAGGATTATACAGCGCCTGGGGGGGGGGATGTGGAAGGCATTCAGGCTTAATTCGGGGAACTGGAGCACAGATCCAATTCCCTAAATCAAGAGCCCCTCACCAACATCAAGGAACCTTCCTTGAGGGGGGTGACTGGTGTAGATGAGGAATGGAAGAGGTTCTAGTACACTGCCCTGAAGGCTCGTCTGCAAAAGCTCCCGCTTACTTTATCATTTTTCTTTCGTCCCTTCTGTGATTCACTTCGTCTTTCATACACTAATCTTCCAACGCGTCTACAGGTAAATATCTAACTACGATAATTTCTTCCATACCTTTTACCTTTCATTCCCGTATGGGTTAAATGTTTTCTCATGTTCTTTATTGCTTTTTATTAATTCATAATCATCTGCAAATATAGCTACACAGGCGTCTCTCCTTCACACATACCAGGAACATTACACTGTGGAAACCTACAGTTTACATGTCTATTCTGATACCTCTTCCTGGACAAGAGCTTCCTGTCATCTTGTCTTGTGGCATTCTTGATCCACTGTAATACTTTTCCTATTATTCTTGTTTGCTCCTTCAGGTTTTTGGCCAAGTCTCATATGATAAGTGTTATATGATTCCTTGCAGTCCAGGAAAATGCATCCACCTTACTCTTTTTTACTTTATTTTTCATTACCCTGCCATAGATATCTACCATGTTTGCGAGAAGAGTCAGTATATCTCTCCATACTCTGGTTACTGTTCATGAAGTGATGTTTGTAGTTTAACACTTTCTGCCTGCCGATCACCTTTCCCTGCTTTCCAGTGCACTGACGGTTGCCTTGTTTCTATTAATTTGTTGAAGATTTTAAACAGTGGTTCAGATCTTCTGCTCCCTCCCTAGAAAATGATGACATATTCCTAGGTTATATTGCCTTTTAATGTACTGTATCACGCTCACTGTGTAACTTTCCCTTGCTTTCCTTGATGTGTCTGGTGTCCGGTACTGCTGATATTTTTCTCTGTCTCTGATATTGTCTATTTCAAAGATTACGCCTTTTAAAATAGTTAATTCAGTTCCACGCAAAACTTCCTGCTCATTTCCTGTGAGCGAGTCTTCCTTCAACAGTATTGTTACTTGGTCTTTTACCATCATAGTTTTTTTTAAGTGACTGTGTAGCAGTTTCATTTCAGATTCCGTTTTCGTTGCTGTATCATTCTTAAATTGTTGCTTAGTTTTCTTCTCCCCGAGGCACATTAGTTTCCGAATTTCTGTTCACCTTCATGCTGTCCTTTGCTTTCTATTGTATTTCCATGCACTTGAACTTCTGATTGATGCATCTTGGGATGAACTTGCTTTTTCGTTTTAATCACTGTTTCTTGTTCATGATTTGGATATAAACTCCTTCTACATCTTCGGTACAGTCCAGCTGGGCACTCTATTTCATTCGTTGTCTTTCCTTCTAGTTCTCTTTCCATTATACGTACTATATTCAGAAATTCTCTCATTTTTGTGCTGGACTCCTGTCTATCATGTTTTCCCTCCTTCCCGATGTTCATTGCTCATCACCAGGATTACTTTCACATGGTATAAGATATTCAGTTGTATGTGGCCTATCACACACAGGCCTCCCTCCCAGAGTCTGTTTCATCTGTATGAGATCCATCTCAGGTGAATACCAGGTCAGTTCTTGCTTGTTCATCCCATCCTCTTTCCTTCTTCTTGTGTCTTTGTCACGTTGTTAAAAGGTTTTCCATCCACTAGGATTATAAATGCGTTGTGTGTCCCATATAGCTGTGTGACTATTAAAAATAATTATTGAACATACTCTTCACCCCCTGCAATTTTTTTTTTATAGATAAGGTAGTAATTTTTTTGTGAGTGATTTATCATCTACATTCAAGCTGTTGTTAGTTTTAAAAATTGTTCATAAGCATTTAAATAAGTTATATCAATATGTTCTAACATCTGAGTTTCTTGTCTTCCCTGTCACAGCGTCGGGACTTCTACAGGTGTGTCTTCCGTGGTTGTGCTACTCCCTGAGGCGCTCCGTAGAGTCCAGCGGCGGCGGCGTTAAGCACTCGCAGGGAAGTATTTAAAATGTCTGAGAACAGAATTGGGAAATGAGGGTAAGTTTATGGAGGTTGCAGGACGCAACACGTGTCCTTTCCATTATTCTTTACGAAAGTGCGAGTGAAAACAATAAATAACTGAAGCGTCGCCTGTGCTGGATGAGGTCATGCAAGAATTGGATATCATGCTTGGTATCATGAAGCCTGTACAAAACCTAGACGATTAGGTTGCTTATATGTAATTTAAATAGCAATGTAGAAACCTAGTCTAAATATTAAAAAAAATACAAAAATCTCCTTGTATGAGAGGTGTTACGACGTCTACACGTCTGTTGGTACACAGATGCCAGAACTCTACATCGATGTCTGACTACTGTAGTGAAGACCACTCAAATATTCATGTTTATATATATATATATATATATATATATATATATATATATATATATATATATATATATATATATATATATATATATATATTCAAAAGATTATGTGTAATTATTGAATAATAAAAGTTATATGAAAGAACGGATTTTAATATTTTCGTAACCATCTGTAAAAACTCTCATTCTGCTGTCTTTATTAAGCCTTGTTGAATATGGAGGAGATTCATAATCTTTGATATATTGTACCAATGTACTCATGTTTGTGTTTTCTGTAAATGTATTCTATTAATAATTTCTTCCAAAGAAAATTAAATATAAGGGGTGGTAGGAGAAGAAAATATTCAAACAGCTCCGGGGAGAACCTAGAGTTTTCCCTGAGGTACGTTTATTTTCTCCTCTGAGGATGAGGGTCCCCAGTAAAGTTCTGGAGGTGGTACCTCCCTATATTATATATATATATATATATATATATATATATATATATATATATATATATATATATATATATATATATATATATATATATATATGGTATAAACCTTGGTAATAAATACCGACAAGTTGATTTAGAAAGACACGTAAGCAAACACTGTAACATATTTATTAGAAAACGTTTCGGTCCTGGGACCTTGATCACTTCTAAAATACAGAGGTAGAAAGACATTATATATATAGGCGGAGAGTGAGATGTGACGCACGTGACCTGAGGAATGTCATAAGAACATAAGAATGGAGGAACACTGTAGAAGGCCTACTGGCCCATGCGAGGCAGGTCCTTATCAAAACAACCTCTACCTATGGAAATAAATGGTATAAAATACCGACACAATGGCAATATAAACACAAATGCAGTATAATGTGATCCTTTATTGACTACGTTTCGCCCACACAGTGGGCTTTTTCAAGTCACAAACAGAACTACCTGGGGTGGAAGGAACGCGAGTATTTATAGTCCGGCTGAGGTCAGGTGAAGAATGCTGCATCTGATGATGTACCGAGTTGGGTTGTAGAGTCTAAAAACTTGGGTAGCTTGGAAAGGAGACTGGACAAGTTGGTGAGCAGACCTTCTACAGTGTTCTTATGTGGGATAGCGATGAAGAAGTTTCTTGGCAAGTGGTTCAGCTATGTTATAGAAGCCACTATTCTGGTTGAAGTTGTCGGATATAGAAATAAGTGATGATTCCAGGATTCTTCGGTATTGAGTGTTGTCTTCTGTGGCGATAAGTCTTGAGTTTCTGTAGTTTATCAAGTGGTTGTGTGAATTACGGTGTTGTACGCAGGCATTCCTTGTGTCGTCAGACCTGCTTGCGTATTGGTGTTCTGAAATACGTGTTTGGAGGTCCCTTGATGTTTCGCCCACGTATAACTTGTTGCAGTCATTACAAGGGATTATGTATACCCCTGCAGAGGATGGAGGCTTGTCCTGCCTACTACTGGTGATGTCCTTGATGGTCGTGGTTGTGGAGGTAGATACTTGGAATGATGTTTTGCCAAAACATCATTCCAAGTATCTGCATGAGGCTGTCATCTGCTGAGGACGCGGTTAACCTCCAAGAAGATATAAACAAAGTTTTCCAGTGGGCAACGGTAAACAATATGATGTTCAATGAGGACAAATTCCAACTACTCCGTTATGGAAAACTGGAGGAGATAATAACTAGAACAGAGTATACTACTGACTCCGACCATACAATAGAGCGGAAAAATAATGTAAGGGACCTGGGAGTAGTAATGTCTGAGGATCTCACTTTCAAGGATCACAACAGTGCCACGATCGCACGTGCAAAGAAAATGATAGGATGGATAATGAGAACTTTCAAAACGAGAGATGCCAAGCCCATGATGATCCTTTTCAAATCACTTGTTCTCTCTAGGCTGGAATACTGCTGTACATTAACATCTCCATTCAAAGCAGGTGAAATCGCAGATCTAGAGAGTGTACAGAGATCCTTTACTGCACGTATAAGTTCTGTCAAGCACCTTAACTACTGGGAACGCTTGGAAGCACTTGACTTGTACTCGTTGGAACGCAGGAGGGAGAGATATATCATAATCTACACTTGGAAAATCTTGGAAGGAATGGTCCCAAATCTGTACACAGAAATCACTCCCTACGAAAGTAAAAGACTGGGCAGGCGATGCAAAATGCCTCCAATAAAAAGTAGGGGCGCCATTGGTACACTAAGAGAAAACACCATAAGTGTCCGGGGCCCAAAACTGTTCAACAGCCTCCCATCAAGCATTAGGGGAATTGCCAATAAACCCCTGGCTGCCTTCAAGAGAGAGCTGGACAGATACCTAAAGTCAGTGCCGGATCAGCCGGGCTGTGGCTCGTACGTTGGACTGCGTGCGGCCAGCAGTAGCAGCCTAGTTGATCAGGCCCTGATCCATCGGGAGGCCTGGTCATGGACCGGGCCGCGGGGGCGTTGATCCCCGGAATAACCTCCAGGTAATCCAGGTGAATTTATCGAAAAGTGGTTATAAGTGTTGTGGTACTTTCTGATGAAATAGTTAAAACGAGAAAAATTGGGGGTTACGAGTGAAAATTGTGAGGTGTTGGTTGGAGTGTGAGGGTTCGGGAGGGTGGGGAGGAGGAGAGAGAGAAGGTTACTTCGTGGGGAGTGACCTGAGATGAAATAGTTAAAACGAGGAAAAATGTCTAGCCTTGTGTTGTAAAGAAATTGTGGATTGTTGTGGGTATTAACGAAAAAATGTGAAATTATTTGGATTATCCTGGGTTAATAGTGAAAATGTTTTCCCTATGTTGTATATGAAATGTGTAATACTGAGATGGGGGGAGTCGACAAGATTGAGCCTGTATGTGTGAGGTCATCATGTGACGTCACTGACATAGGGGGAAGTCGACAAGATTCAGCCTGTGTGTGTGGGGGTCATCGCGTGACGTCACTGACATAGGGGGAAGTCGACAAGATTCAGCTTGTATGTGCGAGGTCATCACGTGACGTCACTGACATAGGGGGAAGTCGACAAGATTCAGCTTGTATGTGTGAGGTCATCACGTGACGTCACTGACATAGGGGGAAGTCGACAAGATTCAGCCTGTGTGTGTGTGGGGTCATCACGTGACGTCACTGACATAGGGGGAAGTCGACAAGATTCAGCCTGTGTGTGTGTGGGGTCATCACGTGACGTCACTGACATAGGGGGAAGTCGACAAGATTCAGCCTGTGTGTGTGTGGGGTCATCACGTGACGTCACTGACATAGGGGGAAGTCGACAAGATTCAGCTTGTATGTGTGAGGTCATCACGTGACGTCACTGACCGCCGAGTAAACACACTTTTTACTTCATTTAACTTAATGAGAGGAATACTGACGTCACACTTGTTTAGACCTGTAGTAAGAGAGAGCACCATGACCCATAGGAGGAGTTCATTTGAATGCTTACCCTGAGAGGGGGGAATCCAAAAACATGATCCGAGGACATGGAGTCTTTGATTTCGAGAAAAACTTGATCCGAGGAACTGGAGTCTTTGTATTATCGAGAAAACTTGATTCGAGGAGAGCAAAAGAATTTCAAAAAAAATTGGGATGGGGGTGAAAGTGGGAGGGGGAAACTCAAAAATTTGATCCGAGGAGATGGAGTCTTGGTATTATCGAGAAAAAAAACTTGATCCAAGGAGATCATAAGAATTTCGAAACCCCATAGGGGGGAATCCAAAAACTTGATCCGAGGAATTGGAGTCTTTGTATTATCGAGAAAACTTGATTCGAGGAGAGCAAAAGAAATTCAAAAAAAAAAAATCGAAAAAAATCCGAAAAAAAATTCGGGGGCGCGGGGGGGCGATCCGGACGACGCTGCAGAAGGTGCAGCAGAAGGCGCAGGCGGGGCGCGAGGGGCGCGAGGGCGCGGCGAGGGTGGTGGGTCGGCGCGACAGTCGGGGGGCGTGGGGGGCGCGGGTGGGGCGCGAGGGGCGCGGTGGGGTCATGGGCGGGGGTCGTGGGCGGGGGTCGTGGGCGGGGGTCGTGGGCGGGGGTCGTGGGCGGGGGTCGTGGGCGGGGTCGTGGGTCGTGGGCGGGGTTAAGGTCATTAGCACATAGGTGTGAAAAAGGTCATTAGCACATAGGTGTGAAAAAGGTCATTAGCACATAGGTGTGAAAAGGGGACCGCTCTGTAGAAGGGATGCCTGAGCCGCCTTCATCACTACTTTATATATATATATATATATATATATATATATATATATATATATATATATATATATATATATGTCGTGACTAATAGGTAAAACTTGCGATTTTGGCTTAAATAGCAATGCTCTTCTTGTCCAATAAGACAACCGAAAATTTGTGTATTCAATAATTTCGCAAAAATCATTTTGAACCTAACGAATTTTTTTTATTTCATTGTGTTTGTTTATTATTAAATTATTGTAAAATTATCTAAAACATTTTTAGTTGGATTAGGCTAAATTGCGCTTGTTATAATAAGGTTAGGTAATAATTTTTTACCAAAATTTAATAATTTTGATACAAAATCTAATGATTTTACATTAACATAAATGAAAAAAAATATATCTCCAAACGCACAAGAGAAAATTTTAAAAAGAACTTAATTTTAAATGAGTTCTTGCTAACTGACCAGTTTTACCTGTTCAGCACGACATACATACATACATACACACACACACACACACACACACACACACACACATACGTACATGTGTGCTGATAAAATTTACTGAAACATATGTTTAGACCTCTGCTCGAGTACACAGGTGTTGTATACACCTGTGTACTCGAGCGCACAAGAGTGCACTCTGTGCACTCTATAACCTTGTTCGCCCCATTACCTTGCTCACTCCACTACCTTGTACACCTCACGATTCTGTACACCATACTATGTACACCTCACAATCCTGTACACAGTACTACCTTGTACACCTCACGATCCTGTACACCATACTATGTACACCTCACGATCCTGTACACCATACCATACCACGGGCGGGAGTAGAACCCGCGATCTGAGAGTCTCAAAACTTCAGACCGTCGCGTTAGCCACTGGAACAGCTAGCCACAATAAGATTCGTCCAACTAGGTATATTTCTACACCATAGGAAGGTTAGCATAGGCACCATTGTGACCACAAATGCAAGTTTTTACATACGAATCTCTAGCTAGCATGGCCGTGACGAACTCTAGCTCAAGTCTCCTCAAAGCCGTTAACATGATTCACGAAATCGTAATGACACGATTGCAAACAAACCATACCACGGGCGGGGATAGAACCCGCGATCTGAGAGTCTCAAAACTCCAGACTGTCCAGTGGCTAACGCGACGGTTTGGAGTTTTGAGACTCTCTGACCGCGGGTTCAAATCCCGTCCGTGGTATGGTTTGTTTTGGAATTAATCAGCTATGTAAAATAGCAATATCCAGCTTGCTTCCTTTTGTACATTTCTGTGTAACTATTTTTATAGCGTCGTGGCGACTTTTACAAGTTTAGCACTTAATATGATTAAAATATGTTTAAATGTCTCCTTGGAACTAGGATTTGATGATGGAGCATTTGATATGGATTCAGAGGCTTCAATAACGGAGAAAACGCATGTTGGAGAGCATCTCTCACAGACCCTCGGTGCTGTGTTCACTGCAACTTTGTCTCCGCTATAGATATTAAAGTTGCGGAAGATGGAGGAGATGAAACATAAAGCAGAGTTGATGATCAGACACGCTCAATTCCTTCCGTTTTTGCCGGGGCATCCAAAAAAAATTTTGTAATTCATTGGTACATGTATAGGTCAGAGCCGGGAGCTGTGTGCACTGAGATAACTCACAAAATATTGATGAATATGACTTTTTTTTTTAGTGGGCACCTCTAAAGTACGTAAAGATATATCCGAAAATGAGACGGTTTTTATTAATTCCCTAATGTAGAGCTTTTTCTAAAAACAGTTGTATTGATTCTGAAAGTTTCCCATAAAAGAGGATTCATTACCCAGCATGACAACAATTATTCAGTCATTATAAGACAACCTAACAACTATACAAATGTAGATTATGTGTAAGATTCTCCAGTTATTTTTACCCATAAAACCATTGAAAATTCTGACATTTGAAAACTGTACAGAGCCACCCCTCCCCAGGCTAAATACTGTGGGACATGGAGGTGGAAGCGGGTTATAACTAGCTCAATTTCTGCCCCAGTGTCTGCAAATAATAGAGTGACTATCACTGCTGCAAAATGATTTATGGAGCAGAGAATCTTGTCACCAGAAAATAAAAATTTACACAAACAACTCGCACATACAAGACAGGAGCTTACGACGACATTTCGGTCCGACTTGGACCATTTACAGTCAATGTAACTTTGTAAATGGTCTAAGTCGGACCGAAACGTCGTCGTAAGCTCCTCTCTTCTATGTGCGGGTTATTTGTGTATTGTTCCAGTCACGGTATTGTGCCTTTTTTTTTTTTTTTAAATAATCATTTAGTCTTCACCACCAGAGTGGCTAAGGTTCTTGAAGGAAAGCTGTCTTAAAGACCGTGTTATGCCACCTTCTTGTTGAATAAAAGATTACCATTAGCCAGATTAAAAGTTCGACTATATTCACTGCCTGAGAGCATTCCAGAATTTAAAAACCCTTACATTTTCGAGAAGTGGCACCGGAACACCACAGTATTAAAATACAGGAGATAGGGATCACACCTCTTTCAAGGTGACAAAGTTGATGATTCACTGGAATTACTATGCAGATGAGAATTATTTTTTCGTTTTCATTTTATTTGATTTGATTTTTAAGTGCATTTCCATTTATAAAAAAGATACTGGAAATTTTATCAAAAGATTCTGAGAGTCGAAGACCCATCCATAACGGTGCTCGCCCAGTATCTTAAAAAAAAAAATTTACTTTACTGGGTGACATAACTGTCGCCCAATAACTAAGTTAAAGGACGTACTTCACCATACTACCGTCCTGTACTAACGTGTATTACCATGTACACGATACTGCCCTGTTTCACGTACTCCAGTATTTGTGCTCAGGCCTTTAGCATTTCAATGTGCTTTAAGTAACGCCCAAACAAGTATCCCTGAAGAGAGAAAAGTCAGACTCAAGTATAAACTTATGTTTCACATATAACACAGGCGTATAAGCCAGTTGGCAGCCACACTGAGCCAGGCTGGTTCAACCGGCTACCACAAACTAATCGGGTCAACCCACCAACTCATTCCTGAGAAATATGAGGCGCCATAGGACACCAATGTGTTTATCAGACCTAAGGCTGCATCCTTTCACCAGATGACTCTGATTACCTATGCTTACAGTTGGTTCTCGTCCCTGAACATCCGTTGCCCATACACCTGCAATGAACGCTCTCAGAGATATGCTCATTTTCCTTCCTTGAAGATATACAGACAGTTTACTCTGAAAACGAGTCTTACTTTTCATTTATACCACAAAGATTAACTCTTAAAAGTTCACACCAGACTACTGTGCACTACAAGACATTTCAGCCCACCATACGCCATAAGATAAAGATTCATAGCAGCCCGCCACACACCACGAAGATTCATACCAGTCCACCTTACACCAAAAGATAAAGATTCATACCAATCCACCATACACCATAGGATGAAGCTTCATACCAACACACCATAGGATGAAGCTTCATACCAACCCACCATACACCATAGGATGAAGCTTCATACCAACACACCATAGGATGAAGCTTCATACCAACCCACCATACACCATAGGATGAAGCTTCACACCAACCCACCATACACCATAGGATGAAGCTTCGTACCAACACACCATAGGATGAAGCTTCATACTAACCAACGATACACCATAGGATGAAGCTTCATACCAACCAACGATACACCATAGGATGAAGCTTCATACCAACCCACCATACATCCAAAAGTAACACTTCACTCCATTTTCATCCTTATTTCATTCTGGCCAGGGGAGCGTGAAGGGTTTCATTCGCTTAATGCATATTTCATAAGTAAACTCTTCCACCTGACACAGCCTGTGTCAACAGAGTTCTCTACACCTGGTAATGCCGATTACCTACAAGCAGACTGGTCAGTGATTTGGATGCGAGTGATTTACACTGTACTGGCTGCACACACCCACTTACCGTGCGTCCCCACTCATGTACTGGTGAGTTGTACTGTGGCTGTCAAGTCAGCTGAGTGAGAAACAGCGTTTGACAGAGAACTGTGTGTGTTTGTGAATACCATGGTTGACACTGACCTGTGTGTATGCCATGGTTGACACTGATCTGTGTGTATACCATGGTTGACACTGATCTGTGTGTATACCATGGTTGACACTGACCGGAGTGTGTGTGCCGTGGCTAATACTGATCCATGTGCAACAAGAGTGACAAATCCAGGCCCGCAGCTCAACCATCATCACAATATAAAGAACATTTATCTCTCGATGCAAGACTTCATGCTCATACTGCTTGACACTAGCCCTTGGCTCTGTGGTAATTTACAGTCAAGAGACCCGGGTTCAGTGCTGCATTTAAAAATTCGATGGTAAACAATTAACAGCTTTGGATATGGTGGCTCAGAAAAGCATTAATATTTTACATTGTTTCTTATGGGAAAATAGCTTCACAAAATTGAACAACTGACTTTATGATGAATGTCCAGAGAAGATGAGAGTGAGGATCGTCCCTCGAAAAATAAGTAAAAGAAAGAGAGAAAAGAGGAGAGTGAGGATCGTCCCATTAAAACAGTAAAAGAAAAAGAGAAGAGAAGATTGTGGATCGCAATAAGCAACTTGCTAAAAGGCGAAGAGAATGAAGGGAGCAATGATCACTCAAAAAAAAAAAAAAAACAGGAATAATAGAAAAAGTGATGGTCATGAAAGTGATAACAACGAGTCGCAAAGGAATAAAAGGTAAAAAAAATAGATGAGAAAAATTATGTCATGTCCGAGCAAATTAACATAAAATATTACGATAAGTTCAGTAAGAATTTTCAAACACTAATAAAATAATTGGAGGAGTTTTGTTAGTTGTCTAATACAAAAATATTTCGACTCGAAAAAATTGAGGACTGACTGAAAAAAGACTTTATATATAAGAACATAAGAACATAAGAAAGAAGGAACACTGCAACAGGCCTACTGACCCATGCGGAGCAGGTTCATGTCCCCCCCCCGGATTAGACCAATGACCCCCCCCGGATTAGCCCAATGACCCACCCAGTCTGGTCACCTCCACTCAAGGATGGAGCACTGCACCAGACCCAGCAGCACAAGCTAGTCAGGTCCAACTCACACCCACCCACACCCACTCATGTATTTAATTTATTTTTAAAACTACACAACGTTTTAGCCTGAATAACTGTACTCGGGAGTTTGTTCCAATCATCCACAACTCTATTACCAAACCAGTGCTTTCCTATATCCTTCCTGAATCTGAATTTTTCCAACTTGAAACCATTGCTGCGAGTCCTGTCTTGGCTGGAAATTTTCAGCACGCTATTTACATCCCCTTTATTTATTCCTGTTTTCCATTTATACACCTCGATCATATCCCCCCTAATTCTACGCCTTTCGAGAGAGTGCAGATTCAGGGCCCTCAATCTATCCTCATAGGGAAGATTTCTGATACATGGGATCATCTTTGTCATCCTCCTTTGCACGTTTTCCAGAGCATTTATATTCATTCTGTAATACGGTGACCAGAACTGAGCAGCATAGTCTAAATGAGGCCTAACCAAGGATATATAGAGTTGAAGAATAACCTGAGGACTTCTATTATTTATACTTCTAGATATGAAGCCAAGAATTCTGTTAGCTTTATTGCGAACACTAATGCACTGTTGTCTTGGTTTTAGATTACTGCTAACCAGAACTCCTAAATCCTTTTCGCAATCGGTAGTATTAAGATCTACATTATTTAGTTTATATGTGGCATGGTTATTTTCCTGTCCAACATTTAGAACTTTGCATTTGTCAATATTAAACTGCATCTGCCACTTCTCCGACCATTGCATCAGTCTATTCAAATCATCCTGGAGTGCTCTAGTGTCCTCATTAGAATGAACTGGACGGCCTATTTTGGAGTCATCAGCAAATTTGCTAATGTCGCTATTTATTCCCTCATCTATGTCGTTTATGTAAATTGTGAACAACAACGGGCCCAATACTGACCCCTGAGGAACACCGCTTGTGACGTGCCCCCATTCTGATTTCTCCCCATTTATGTAAACTCTCTGCTGTCTATTTGTCAGCCATGCCTCTACCCAGGAAAAAATTTCTTCTATTCCGTGTGCCTTAAGAAGCTTCCTCAATAGCCTCTGGTGTGGAACTCTATCGAAAGCCTTACTGAAGTCCATATACACAATATCATATTCATTACCATGATCTACCTCCTCAAACACCTAGTGAAAAAAGTTAGTAAATTCGTAAGACAGGAACGCCCCTTTGTAAAATCGTGTTGAGATTCATTAATCAATCTGTGCCTGTCAAGATGGCTACGAATTGCTTCGGCAATTATTGATTCCATAAATTTTCCCACTATGGAGGTAAGGCTTATTGGTCTATAGTTCGAAGCCAAGGACCTGTCACCTGCCTGGTAAATAGGTATTACATGTGCCATTTTCCACTTATCAGGCACTATGCCAGTTTGTAGTGATATGTTAAAAAGATTAGCCAAAGGTATGCTAAGTTCCTCTTTACATTCCTTTAACACCCTTGCAAACAGTTCATCAGGGCCTGGGGATTTGTCAGGTTTTAGTTTCTCTATTTGTCTGAGGACCATGTCACTAGTTACCGCAATCGTACATAGTTTATTATCGTCCTGTTCTACATAATCTATTATTTCAGGAATATCGCTAGTATTTTCCTGGGTGAAAACTGAGAGGAAGTAGGTATTTAGAATTTCACACATATCCTTATCACTGTCAGTGATCTGACCAGAGTTACTCTTAAGTGGGCCAATCTTGTCCCTAATCTTACTTCTGTATCTTACTTCTGGGTTAGTCTTTGAATCCCTTGCGACCTTAGCCTCATAATCCCTTTTTGCTTTTCTTATTCCTTTCTTTCTCTCTTTAATTGAATATATTGATTTCTTAACTGCTCATCCCCTCCTTTGATACACCTATATATGCCTCTCTTTTGACCAATGAGATGTTTTAATCTATTGTTTATCCATTTGGGATCATTTTTGTTAGATCTTATTTCCCTACTCGGAACAAAAGTTGTCTGGGCAGCTAGAACTATGCTCTGAAAAACGTCATATTGGCAACCAACATCGCCTACCTGACCCATAGTCAGGACATCGCAATTTAGCCCACCCAAGTAATTTTTCAGTCCCATGAAGTCGGCCAAGCGAAAATCTGGGACAGAGATTTGATTGCAGTTATCTGGGTAATTCCATGATATATTGAAACTAAGTGATTTGTGATCACTTTCCCCAAGCTCATCATTAACCTCAAGATTATTAATTAGTGACTTTTTGTTGGCAAGAACCAAGTCAAGCAGATTGTTTCCTCTAGTTCTTTCTGTTCTAAAAAGCAATCCTGAACCGTATCAAGAAAGTCCCTAGACTCAAGATTTCCTGTCACATTGTTCCAATCAATTTGTCTAAAGTTAAAATCTCCCATTATCACAACATTTTCATATCTAGATGCCTTATGAATTTCGTCCCATAACAGCTTATTGCACTCCCTATCAAGGTTTGGGGACCTATAAATCACACCCAAAATTAATTTGTCACGTCCCTCGAGAAACTGTAGCCAAACAGATTCTGTGTTCGTTGTTTCTAATCTTATATCATGTCTAAGACAACAATTTAAATTTTCTCTGACATACATCGCCACACCACCACCCTTCCTGTTGACCCTATCAGTGTGGAATAGTTTATAACCCTGTATGTTGCATTCAGAAGGCATTTCTCTATCTTTCAGGTTGAACCAGGTCTCTGTTATACCAATAATATCTATATTACCTACACATTAAAGTAATCTTAGCTCATCTATCTTATTTCTTAGACTCCTACTATTTGTATAGTAAACCTTAAGGGAGCTAGTCACTCGTTGCCCTCTACTATCTCTCTTTGTTTGTTCATCAGTTGATTTGCCATTACTAGCAACTTTATTTTGAATATTGTCTTTTAAACATATCCTGAGGTATCCCCGTAATAACTGCTGTTTTTAACCCTAATACTGCAATCTGATTGTTTCCCACAAACACCCATACTTCTATAATCTATCAGTTTAAATTCCTAGACAAGTATCAATTACCCTCTCAATTGAATTGGCTAATGCAACCACTCCATCCCCAGAGAGATGAACCCCATCCCTTGCATACATATCACGTTTGCCAAAGAATAGGTCCCAGTTATCAATGAATGGGATTGCAAGTTCATTGCAGTACCTGTTTAGCCAGCAATTTATACCAATTGCCCTAGACATCCATTCATTGCCCACTCCCTTTCTAGGCAAGATGCTACATATGACTGGGATCCCTCCCTTAGACCTAACTACTTTTATGGCTGACCTGTACTTATCCAGCAGCTCCTATCTCCTGCCCTTCCCAATGTCATTACCCCCAGCACTAAGTCAGATAATGGGCTTGTTCCCATTACCTGCCATAATATTATGAGAGGAAGAGGGGCGTCAGGAACATGCTGGCTAGTGCCTGAAGACTAGTAATAATTCGTAGTCAAGGAAATAAGAGATGAGCTTTTTTATAAAGACTATTAGTGAATTCATGTTACCACTAAAAATACAAGATATTTCTGGTGTTCAGAAGTTAGTGGGAGTTAATACAGACGGTGGTTACCTAATTACTGAGTATCAGGCATCACGCTAAACAAATACGTATAAAAGTAATTATTTAAAATTTCAACATAGATTAAAATTCTGGCCGACCTGGCCACAACTCTTCAAGGCATCCACTCGAGAAACGTCGTTCACACGGACATTCATTCTCTTAAATGTCTCCATTGTTAAAACTCCTGAAGGTCTACAGACTCCACTTATAGATTTTAGTTGCGCGAGCGAAATCAAGGAAATAATAAGGTTTGTGGCTACAGTGCAAAACACTGTAAAGTCTTCGCTTCTAGAAATGTCACCGACAGTAATGATGCGAATGTAACCAGCGATATCGTGGATGCCGAACACGAAGGATTGCAATTTGCAGCTCCCAGGGTAAACGAATGTATGGATTCAGAACGTAATGGTAATAAACCCTGAGGAAAGAATGGGCATTGATGAGGTTGTAAATATTTTGTAATAGCTACAACAGAAGGAGCCTTTACCCATCACCACCAGTCCTTCACGGTGAGGTGGACCTAACTTACCAACTCACCATCAAAAATCCTTAATGCCAAAGAGAAGATATATGTCAGGACCCCCGAAAAACAGTAAAAGAGAGAAGAGGAGAGTGAGGATACAACTGTTTCTTTGGTACTATGACGAAAAAGAGTAAAAGGAGAAGAGAAGATTGATAACAATGGCGGGGGCCAGAAAAAAGGTGTCCACTCAAGGAACGTCGCCAACTGTGTTATCCAAAGTGGTAATATAGGCATTATGTAAACACCTGAAGGCCCTGCAGACCACATTTATAGACACTGGTGTCTCTTCCGCCATAGGGAAATCAACATCTATCAATCCACTGTCGGATGCAGGTAATCATTCGCGTGAAGAAATCGTGGATGCGTAAAACTTAGCCAGGACGATTCTAGGTCTCGAGGACTGGTAGGACGTGCAGCTTCCCAGGGATATAAAACACTGGTCGTTTAGTGTAGTAGGAATAAGCACTGAGAGGCAGGGTACTGACGAGCTTGTAAGAATTATGGAAAAATTACGAGAGAATAAGCCTTCCTCGTCGCCACCAGTCGACGACGGTGGGACTGACCTGACTTACAAGTCCACCATCAATAGCTCTGAAAGTCAAAGAGAAGACAAATGTGAGGTTTGCCCAAAGAAAAAGAATAAAATAGAGAATAAGACCTGGCGATGCCAGGACGAAAAACAGCAAAAGATGAAGAGAAGACGACGAGTGACAAGTGAGAACAGTCTTCTGAGGGTTATTTTAATTGTATTATTATTATTATTATTATTATTATTATTATTATTATTATTATTATTATTTCAATGTATAGGAGAATTCTGTTTCATGTTTTTTATTCTTTTTACTTCTTGTACAACATAACAGATTTTGGTTACAGAGAGTGTGGGCGAGGAGAATCCAACCTCTTCACCACCAGCTCAACTACCTCCTCCAACTTCAACAACAATAACGACAACAGCAGCGAATCATTACATATATTTGGCCTTCAATCAAAAGTGGAATGAGGGTATTTTATAATTATATATATATATATATATATATATATATATATATATATATATATATATATATATATATATATATATATATATATATATATATATAATAGCAATGAAACCACGAAACAAGTGGTATTGAATCATTTACCAAACTGCGGCAGGCCAGGGTTCGACCCCACGACACATTGTCTCGCCTCAAGAGACAGCACAACGTACGTGTCACCTTATCCACTCCGACATCAATCCTAGGATCATGTTGTTTATTGGATCGATGGCGGAGTGGATAAGGCGACACGTACGTTGTGTTGTCTAGTGAGGCTGAACAATGTGTCGTGGGGTCGAATGGTGGCCTGCCGCAGTTTGGTAAATGATATATATATATATATATATATATATATATATATATATATATATATATATATATATATATATATATATATATATATATATTAGTGGTATTGATCAATAACATCACTGCATTAGCCAAGGACCCGAACCAATGTTGTACTGGCCCATCTCATGGTGAGCTAGAACCACATGACGTCTTAACCCACAGGGCCGCCCAATCCTACATACATACATTCATATATATATATATATATATATATATATATATATATATATATATATATATATATATATATATATATATATATATATATATATATATATATATATAGATACAATCGCAGACAGGCGAACTTCATACAAGACAAGCCATGGGGGATGGAAATCTTCAGCTTAAGTGCTTTCACAAGTCATCAGGAGCTTTGCAATGTTGCAAGATTAGCAACAGGAGGAATGAGGGGAAGTTTTGTCATAGTAAGGTAGTGTAGCGACGCCAGCCAGTTCCTGTCACAGAAGACCTTTCAGTTTACTAAAATGTACAATAGTCTTCTCCTCTTGCAGTGCGTCCATGCCCTTCACTGGACTTTTTTTTTTTTTTTTTTTTTTTTGGAATACAGTTAATATTTTAGTAACCATTACCCTAATTATTAGTCTGTAATTATTGCATTCATCATTCTCATTATAATTATCCTTTCTATATATTATCCTCATTTTAATCATCTTTTTGCAAGAATTATTCACATTTCTCCACAGATTTTATCCTTCGTCTCTCAATTCCTTCCTGCAGATCTGTTCCCTTCAGAGTGGCTGCCTTTATTCTGTTAAAGGGCTGTTGAACCAAGGGATTTGATAAACTCTCCCCTTTGGTTCAAATCTGATTACCTCCCATTCAAGTCTTTTAAAGTTTCCTTGATTCGTTTTCTTGTTTATTTTCAGTTGAACTTTTGTTTGAAGATGATCTTCTTGAAGAACATCAGGTAAGAGTTTTCTGTTACTGATTATTTTGTTTTTACACAGATCAATTTTGCAGACTAAGTTGTTATCCAACCTCAGCTCATTTCAAAGCTCAGCCCTGAGGTATACTACCGCCCTCAGGGATGCCACCCACAATAGGTACCTTTTTACTGCTAGGTGAACAGGGGCAACAGGCGAAAGGAAACATACCCTGTTTCCACCTGTGTCGGAGATCGAACCACGGACACTCGTGTGTGTGAGCCGAGTATGTTACCAACCTAGCCAAGGGACATATTAAATTGGTGATATTAGTTAACTCTTCATGGCATTATAATATGTTCATATGACGACGTACTAGATGTGGTAATGCTGTAGCTGCTTCATCTCTGATACTCACATCATCTCGGCAGCAACTGCAGCAGCAGTTGCCTGTTCAGATCTTGTCAAACTCGTACACAAATAACCCGCAAGTAGGAAACTGAAACTTAAAACGACTTGTGGAGATACACAAGTCCTCACCTGGCAACCAGTTCATAACGTCTCTATCTTGCAGTCGTTTTCGAATTATTTTGAACTTTCGTAATCAGTGTTCTCTGTGGATGATCTTTCTTCTCTCCAGATCGAAGGAGTGTTGTGGAAGCAGTATTTTCACTCCTGAGGCCTTCACTCATCTTCACTCCATTCTTTTGCTTCAGCTTCACATTATTCCAGACTAAGTATCTGAACTTTTCTCAAGGCTGAGGGACTGACCACCTCAAAACTATTTCTCAAAGGCTGATTGACTATTTACATCATGTTTACTTCCCTACTAAGTCTACTGACTCTTTGTTTGACTGAAGAAGCCTACTAAATAGGCGAAACTTTTCAGTCAACAATAAAGATACCCAGTTGTTGCACAGGTGTCTTACACTGCAACTTGTCGCTATTATATACTATTTTCAACATATTTTCAACACCGCACATATTGACAGCGATTGTTGTTCACGGAACCATGCATAAGAAATAATAATAAAATATTGGTCAGAATGGAAACCTTTGTTTAGTCTCACCAAAGGTTTGCATTATTCTATAGTGTCTTTTTTATCAGCTTGTCGATTTTACAACCTCTTCTCTGATTGTACATGAATGTTATATAATACCGACAATATAAAGAATTAGACAAGCGTACAACATCTAGGTATCTTTATTTGTAGACATTTCGCCATCCAGTGGCTTTATCAATACAAGGATATAACGTGAGGTGGAGCTATATACAAAAGATGAGGTAATCAGTCCCTCAGCCTTGGCTGAGGGACTGATTACCTGATTACCTAATATGTAATCAGTCCCTCAGCCTTGGCCGAGGGACTGATTACATATCATGCGAAATGTGGTGAGGTTAGGCCAGGTTAAGATAGGTTAGACTATCGTCCATCAATAAAAAGTAACTACTTATAACATACAACAACGCCAAAAATGAAGTAAGATATAAAAGATAAACAACAGTTGAGATGCGCAAACATACAACGAAGATCTATCATGGACACAAGAAATTGCAGTCAGATGTTTACTGCTGAAAGCTCGTTAAACAGTAATCCGCTTGACTGTCTTAGAATGCTTGCATACCTTCGTGTCTCGTTCTAAAACCTTTATGCCAATAACTTTTCTACCTCAGGTTCGCACTTCTCTTCCATTTTTTCCAGTGCTGATTCTTGGTCACGAGAGTCATCATACTTTGTCTAGCTAGCTCTCTCACGCTATAAGAATGAAGTCCACCGAGTTCATTGGTGGCCGCCGTCTGCTTACCTGTAGTCAATTTCAGGCATCATCTCTTCTACCACAAGATCCCAGACCAAGACTCCCAGAGGCTTAGCTGATCGATCAGGCTGTTAGTATTAGTCGCCTGTATGCACAACTGCCTCTCTCAGTTACGTCAAGAAATATAAAGATGTTCTTGTTCTTGAACATAAATCATATATATATATATATATATATATATATATATATATATATATATATATATATATATATATATACATATATATAAATATATATATATATATATATGTCGTGCCGAATAGGCAGAACTTGCGATCTTGGCTTAAATAGCAACACTCATCTTGCCATATAGGACAAGTGAAAATTTGTGTATGCAATAATTTCGCCAAAATCATTCTGAGCCTAACGAAAAAAAATATATTTCACTGGGTTGGTTTAGTATTAAATTATTGTAAACAAATCTAAAATATACTTAGTTGGGTTAGGCTAAAAGAAATTGCTCTTGTTATAATAAGGTTAGGTAAGTTTTCTAAGATTCTTTTGGTGCAAAATTGTAAATTTTTACATTAACATCAATGAAAAAGATATATCTTTAAACGTATAAGAGGAAATTTTGGAAAGAACTTAATTTTAAATGAGTTCTTGCTAATTGACCAGTTTTACATATTCGGCACGACATATATAAAACAATAAATTCGTCTTAACTGGTCACTAAATATATCACAATAATTAATTAAAAGTCTAATAAATAAGTTATATCAGCATCATTACTACTGAAGACAGAATAACATAGTGTTATTTGTTTTCAGGCTGGAGATATTATAATAAAAAATAAGAGCTAAACCAGGTTTGAGGTAACTGAGCGTTGTCCATTCTCTAAGAAACCAATAACCTTCAGATTGTCGAGGTGAACTCCTTCAACAACACCTAGACAACATCCTACGTATAAGTAAAGAATTAGCTGTAGTTGATGCAGGAATTTGGGGCAAACTTATACGTATCTTAATTCACTCCTACCGGTAATGAAAATATGTTGATGCCCAGTGCCATAAGCAAGTGAAAGAGCGTGGTTAAGGTAGACGAGTGTAATGGACCATGAGCTGTTTGCCGTTCTCGAGTAAAAAAAAAAATCGACATCAAATCTGTATTATGGGAATTGAGTCCCAGATAATACAGATTAAAACAAAATAATTAAAAACATTAGTTGCATGGACAGTACATGAAGGGGGGGGGGGGTGAAACTGAAAATCCACTTTCAAAATGTTGGTGATCTCACAGCAACTGAAGCCACGAATCATGCTTCATTTGTTCGTTTGAATTCGATTAATCTTTGTCTTGATTAAAAGAGCACTCAGTGGCCGCCATTCCGGATCTGTATATGACAAAAATTAGACCGCATTCCTGAAACTGACCAATGATGTGTCAGTGAAGATTGTTAATTTCCTTGCCAGAGTCAGCGACATTGATGAACAAGTATTTGGCAGGTGGTGTTTATACATCAAAATACCTAAAAACAATGTTTTAGGTCTTCACGTCAACAGGGACATGATCAAAGTGAGCGATCAAGGAAGACTATACATTTTTTATATACCACTCGCTACAGGAATCTAAGAAATAGTCACATAGCTACCGCTTTAAGTCAGGAGGAAACAATGAGTATGGCAGCAACAAATATTCATGATATAAAATCTAAAGTTTATGACATATCAATACCCGAAATAAACCATACTTTGGAAAATTATCTGAGCAAATCACCTGCAAGAGACTTACAGGGTATTACCTGAATTATTACCTGCAAGTAATTTGTGTGAGGTAAGTGAGATTTATTCATAATAGGTCAATGAACTGTGACTCCCTCGACTACCCACTTCTTCACTCTCATAAAAAGCTAGACCTGCCATTAAATTAATAATTATAATATTAAAGTTGTGTGGACTGCATAGGATTAGGCTTGTTGGGTATGCGAAATATAATTGGTATTAACACTTACCATTTAATTACTGTAGATGGATCACACCACAACACCTTCATAACACCTACACTGGCCAGCTAGTAATCTAAATGCAAGGACTAATGGTGCACTTCCCTGTGAGTGATCCGCCATTCACACGCAGTTCTTGAGGTCCCACAAATTTCCTATCCCAATTCTTCAGCAGGAACATTAACACGGCTTCCTATTGCAAATTCAGGCCGAAACACCCCAATTTGGCCTTGGAAGATGCTGGATTACATTGCACAATTAAGTCCAGTATTTACACAATAAATTCAATGTGGCATCTCCTCCCCGGCATCACTTAGTAGCTGTTCTCCACCCCCTCACTCGAAATTTCTTGAAAGGGTCAAATCAGTTTCACATTTTATTACACGATTATTATATTATTCAAATTTACCCATGCTGAATTTAGGAAAATCCAAAATTTTCTACATATACCACGGGTGGGGCTTGAACCCGTGGGAGAGTTGTAAAACTCCAGACGGACGCATTAGCCACTGGGCTAGCTGGCTACAATAAGATTCATCCAACTAGGTATAATTATACACCATAGGAAGGTTAGTATAGGCACCACTATGACCACAAATGCAAGTTTTTACAGACGAGCTTTACGACTCTCTACCGCGGGTTCAAGCCCCACCCGCGGTATGGTTTGTTTGCAATCGTGTCATTACGATTTCGCGAGTCAGTACGTTTTGCCCACCAGGGGCTCCTTCAGCCCAGTACAGAGATCAATAGACAGTGAGTTTATATAGTGCAGGAAGTTAGGTGATAGTCGCTGTCATGTAAGTTGAGAGGGTAATGGGCGAGGCTAAAATATGGCAGTGTTCCGCTAATGATAAAATACGTTGTGCTTGAATTTTGCATATGATGAATTCCGTGTATTCTGTGCTATTCCCTGCATTCTGTGCTATGGTACTCCCTGCATTCTGTGCTATGGTACTCCCTGCATTATGTGCTATGATACTCCCTGCATTCTGTGCTATGGTACTCCCTGCATTCTGTGCTATGGTACTCCCTGCATTCTGTGCTATGGTACTCCCTGCATTCTGTGCTATGGTACTCCCTGCATTCTGTGCTATGATACTCCCTGTATTCTGTGCTATGGTACTCCCTGCATTATGTGCTATGATACTCCCTGCATTCTGTGCTATGGTACTCCCTGCATTCTGTGCTATGGTACTCCCTGCATTCTGTGCTATGGTACTCCCTGCATTCTGTGCTATGGTACTCCCTGTATTCTGTGCTATGGTACTCCCTGTATTCTGTGCTATGGTACTCCCTGTATTCTGTGCTATGGTACTCCCTGTATTCTGTGCTATGGTACTCCCTGTATTCTGTGCTATGGTACTCCCTGCATTATGTGCTATGGTACTCCCTGTATTCTGTGCTATGGTACTCCCTGCATTCTGTGCTATGATACTCCCTGTATTCTGTGCTATGGTACTCCCTGTATTCTGTGTTATGGTACTCCCTGTATTCTGTGCTATGGTACTCCCTGCATTCTGTGCTATGGTACTCCCTGCATTCTGTGCTATGGTACTCCCTGTATTCTGTGCTATGGTACTCCCTGTTTTCTGTGCTATGGTACTCCCTGCATTCTGTGCTATGGTACTCCCTGCATTCTGTGCTATGGTATTCCCTGCATTCTGTGCTATGGTACTCCCTGTATTCTGTACTATGATATTCCCTGTATTCTGTGCTATGGTATTCCCTGTATTCTGTGCTATGGTACTCCCTGTATTCTGTGCTATGGTATTCCCTGTATTCTGTGCTATTGTACTACCTGTATTCTGTGTTACTGGTAGCGATAAGTGTTGATTCTAAACACTGTGTTGCTACGCTTGGACTCCCTCATCGGCATTCTTAAAGTCCACAAGCATTGTGATGACACAAGTATAATAATAATAATAATAATAATAATAATAATAATAATAATAATAAAATTTATTTTCTGCAGTAGTTGTGTGATACCTCTTGAGATTCTCCGACGTTAATTTCAACAAGACCTACGTGGTGGGTCACGCTATATCATTGTATATCAATACGAAGAATGAATCTCATGAACCGGCTCATGTTCTCAGCAGTCTTGTCATTTTGCCGATGCATGCATGATGCCTTACTTCCTTCCCTGCAACAGGTTTATGATCTGTTAAGTGATCTTATCAACTTGGTGTTTGATAATGCTGATATCGGCATTTGTATCTGAACAGGCTTAAGTACGTTGCATACCAAGGGGGGAGCGGGGGGTGGGGTGACGATGCAAGCGAAGGACCTAGAGAATCAAGGAACTGGTGTTACATTTCCATTCCTTGGATCAAGGTTTGATTACCTCGTATTTTTAAGGATTTCAATACGACTAATCAGGGTTTAGCACTTCCTCGAGAATAAAGTATTACGTAAGCAAGCCAGTGGTCGCTCTACCGTGAGGTATCATTTAACAACTATAGGTGTTCTGTGGCTTGGATGATATCGCGCTCGGCTCACATACCAAGTGTCCGTGGTTCGGTTCTCGGCCGGGTTGAAACGTTGGGCATGTTTCCTTACACTTGCTGCCCTTGTTCATCTAGCAGTAAGTAGGTACCCGGGTGTTAGTCGATATTACGCATTGTATTGTAAAATATATGTATAAAAAACGCCCCATACATATAATGTCAGTTTACGGGATTTGTTCTTAAACCAGACGCGTATTAGTCGTGAAGAGTAAGGAAAGGTGTGTTTTTTGAGTCAGTATGAGAATAGTGGCGGCTGGAGAAACACTTCTCGGTTTGGTGTTTGTGGAATAGTTTAGGCCATAGGTTATTTTATTGGTTTTGGTGCTCTCGTGTATATATGTAAGGCCCTAGACTGAGGATAGGCCTGTTTAAGTTTTGGGGAGAGTACTCTTGTAATGTTTTGCCTGCAGGCTAAGAGGCCGGCAGAAGGGTGGGGGGTCATGGAGTCTCCCTGTTTATAAGTGTTTATGTTTTATAACCACTAGTAGCAGTGTGCTAATGTGAGAACTGAGTAAAGGTGTAATGGTGTTTGGTGACTTTGTATGCAGAGTAGCTTGTACGTCGTATACGTTAATTTACTATTAATATATATATATATATATGTCGTGCCGAATAGGCAGAATCTGCGATCTTGGCTTAAATATCAAAGCTCATCTTGCCATATAGGGCAAGTGAAAATTTGTGTATGCAATAATTTCGCCAAAATCATTCTGAACCTAGCGAGAAAAATATATTTGATTGTGTTTGTTTAGTATTAAATTATTGTAAACGTATTTAAAATATATTTAGTTGGGTTAGGCTAAAATAAATTGCTCTTGTTATAATAAGGTTAGGTAAGTTTTCTAAGATTCTTTTGGTGCAAAATCAAAATTTTTTATATTAATATTAATGAAAATAATATATCTTTAAACGTATAAGAGAAAATTCCAGAAAGGACTTAATTTTAAATGAGTTCTTGCTAATTGACCAGTTTTACATATTCGGCACATTATATATATATATATATATACATATGTATATATATTATATATATATATATATATATATATATATATATATATATATATATATATATATATATATATATATATATATATATATATATATAGGTGAGTTTTTGTGCCCTTCCTCCTAGTTAATATAAATATTGACTATTTACTTAGTAATTTGTATGAAGGAATAAGCTTGGCCCTAGGTTGGTTTATGTGGTTTATGCCCCTAGACTAGGCAGGTTGTGACCCCTATGAGCCAGGACATTTATTTACGTAACGCAGTAAAAGGCGGAACAGTCGACTGCTCTGGGTAGTATCCTGGGGGTGGCAGTATACCTTAGATAATGCTGAGTTTGAAATAAACTGAGGTAGGATAACAGCTCTTAGCAAGTAAAATTGATCTGTGTAGAAAAAAAAGCCTATTAAGGTTATTCAGATTCACTGAGAACAACAACATTTCATGGAAAATCTGTCTGACCCGAAGAGACGCTGCTGCAACTAGCCTCTCCACTCACATGACCCAGCAATATAATCATCTTTTTGCTTGCTTGTTTCATAATGGAAATGTTAACTCTTTTTTTTTTGTGAGAATTAATTAGGGAACAAAATTCACCAATGCTTTTCCTTCTGGGTTAGTGTATGACCTTGTCTGCGCGTGTAATGTGTTTCTGCGCTGTTACTAATGAAGACGTTCCCCGCAGGTCTCAACTTGTGGTTCTGATCATTATCGCCATTTTCATCTGGTGCTACAAGTTTGACAACATTGTTCCACTCGCTACGAAACAAGTCTGGCTGGCATACTCAGACAGCCATTCTCACTTTTCAAACATCTTACCCTCATCTCCAGAGGAACCCTCATCAGTGACAATGAACGGGAGTACCGGGTTTGCTGCGGAAGAGGCCGAGACAATAGATCTCACGAAAATGACTCAATTGCCTCAGAAATGCGATTGCAAAATGAAAATGAGGAGGAGCCACTCACACACAGTACAGCAGCTGGACTTGGCGTTACCTCTGTTCAACTTAAGTACTAAGGAATATTTGATTAAACGTCACCCGAACTTGCCTGTGGATTTCTTACACAAGGTGAATAAGGAAGGAAGCTGCAGCCTCTTACCTTCACTTTTCAGGTATGTGATTGTATGTGCATAAATATTAGACGATAGGAAGGAGGCTGTGTTAAGACAAATTATTTCACGGATTTAAGCCAGAAATCGCGCTCTTCTTTATTTAGAGTTTTAGTAAACAAGAAGAGTAAAACACACACTTCTTGGCTGAATAAAAACTTGTAAATGCATGTACACATTCAATAAGAAATAATAATCACATTATTGCACATTACTGGAGTACCGTCTGATAATAAGTTCACCAACCTGTATGTAAGTTAACCAAACCAGACTTGATAATCATTCAAAGTTCATCTCTAATCGTATAAAAGATAAATCATACAAAATTCTTAAGATGCGAATAAGTATCAAGATGAACAACTCATTAGACTACGATCAAGAGTTCACACAGTTCATTTATGTGTGGATACCATCCAGTCAAAGACTAAATCCACAAAATGCAGCGAGAAGACATCAACAAGGCAATCAGAAACTAAGTTTATTCAATCATTGCATATTATGAGCTGACTGAGGCATCAAAGCTGGGTGTAAATACAGTCTACCCACTATTAAGTGTGCAGAAGTCAATACACATGAGGCTGTATACTCGTACACTTTTCAAGGCTCTCAGAAAACAGTCTACATTCTGGTCATAAGTTACAGACACAAGACGATGCAGGAAGTGCTGCATTCTGGTGGCAAGAGGAAAAATATTTCAGTTACTCACGAAATCGTAATAACACAATAGCAAACAAACCAGGGTACGGGTGGGGTTAGAACTCATGGCAAGTGAGTCGTAAGTCTCCAGACCAGTGTGTAAGCCACTGGACCAGCTGGCTGCCATAAAATTCATCTGTAATAACTTGCATTTGTGGTCACAGTGGTTAACGTCCCTATGGTTTATAAATATACCTGTTTGGATGAATCTTTTTGTAGCCAACTGGCCCAGTAGCTAACGTACTGGCCTGGAGTTTTATGACTCACTTGCCATGGCTTCTAACCCCACCCGTACTGTGTTTTAAAAATATTGCCATACCGACAACCATCAGGTATTCCCACACCGCCTATTTACAAGACGTATTCGTGTTTTATACCATAAATAACGAGAGATGTATAATAACACTGCCTTTCGCTCAATGCATATTTAATTTTTATTTCTGTTTTCTCTTTCTTGCTTAATAATAATAAATGCTGGAATGAACCTGATACATTACAAAAGTTGTATGAATAAATTACATAGTATTTTTTACCAAACAGAAATATATCAGTAAAGACCAATTTTTTCTTAGCATTCGGGTTTTAATATACTTAAAAAAGAAGTTTAACGATACTAGAATTGTTATTATGAAAGAAAAACGAGTCAGGAATACGTTTAAACCTTGATTTGCCTTCCCAGTTGTTGCTTGCGGTACATCCCAACATTACTTGTATTCTCGTGTACCAGCCAAATTGGCAGTAAGGTTGGTGCAGCCGCAAAGGGCCTCCCTGCTACTTTGGCGATAAGGAACCATTTAGGTGAGAATTTGACTCCAGACGAGTTGATGTTACATTTTCTCACGTGGCTGGGAGCAGACTGTCACTGAGACTGGCTGAGTACACACATACTGGACTCTTGTATAAGGTGAAATAGAGTCTAATGATCTGCACACCTAGTTGTAGCATGATAACCACGCAGGAGTGGACAAAAAGGCAGTAGAGTAAATACTTACATTTTCTTCTCCAAATAATAATCAGGTATGTACATTATATAAAGCAGATATGTACAATACGGCAAATGCAAGCAAGAGACACGGTGAGAACCGTTGCGACCAGACTAGGAGGTAAATCTGCCAAAGTTGATTCACAAGTGTACCACATTGCTTCACAATTTTGATGGGCTTCCTTGTGATTGACTGGTTGAACCAAGGTATACCCTTAGCACCTGGTTCACTGGTCCAGAAGACATACACCGAATAAAATGTAAGACTCTTAGCATGCCACACAGTACTGTGGAACCTCAAATATCGAACTTAATCCGTTCCAGGAGTTAGTTCCAAATTCGAAAAGTCTGAAAAGCGAAGCAATATTTCCCATTAGAAATAATGGAAATACAATTAATCCGTTCCAGAAACCCAAAAATATCCACAAAAAATACATTTTATAGAGATTATAGTTTTACATACACACAACAAATACTATAATGTTCAATTATGTATTAATAAATTTAAATAAACATATAAAATAACATTTTTACTTACCTTTATTGAAGATTGGTGATGGCATCTGGAAGATAGGGAGGAGGAGAGAGGAAGTTGGGGTTATTGTTTGGAAGGAGAATCCCCCTCCATGAGGACTTCGGGTATCAAAGCCTTCTGTGGGGTTACTTCCCTTCTCTGTATTTTAATGCCACTAGGACTAGCTTGAGTCACTGGACCCCTGTCTCACAAAATAACTGTCTACAGTCCTCTGTTTCTGTCTCACAAAATAACTGTCTACAGTCCTCTGTTTCTGTCTCACAAAATAACTCTCTACAGTCCTCTGTTTCTGTCTCACAAAATAACTGTCTACAGTCCTCTGTTTCTGTCTCACAAAATAACTGTCCACAGTCCTCTGTTTCTGTCTTACAAAATAACTGTCCACAGTCCTATGTTTCTGTCTCACAAAATAACTCTACAGTCCTCTGTTTCTGTCTCACAAAATAACTGTCCACAGTAGTCTGTTTCTCTCTCACAAAATAACTGTTCACAGTCCTCTGTACATTCTGGCAAGCTCAACAAGTCTCACACTACTCTCATACTTCTGTATTATTTCCTTCTTCACGTCTATGGTGTTTCTCACTTTCTTTACCACAGGGGTACCACTAGCAGGTTTCTTTGGGCCCATTTCACAGTCCCACAAGCACTAAACACAATGAAATAATCGTAAAATGTTTGAATGAGAGCATAGGTTAGTGTTCACTCAGGCATCAACAAAACCAGACTGGCTCATGACGCCTGCGTGGGGATGCAGACAGAGCGGGCTGCCGGACAGGTCCGGTACCCGGTGGTTCGAAAATAGGGGCGAGTTCGATAATAGGGACAAAGTTGGTTTGAAAAAAGCATTCTATTCTCGAAAAGTTCAGTAAGTGATACGTTCGAAATTTGAGGTTCCATTGCATATAGTTCTCATCTTGATGTACTAGGGACTACACTAGTATAAGATCCCAGTATTTAAGTGATAGTTATTTAAATTCTGGTGGAGACTTCAGAGATTCTTCTATAGAAGATCACAAGGTTAATCAATAACTTCATAGCTGGTCTGATTCCAACAAAATTTAACAGTTCTTCTTTGGTGCATCCCTTTGTGCCCTGAAAAAGAAAGAGGAATTTGGCCCTTTGTGCCCTGAAAAAGAAAGAGGAATTTGGCAACACATTTTGCTGCCTTGTTATCAGAGCAGTTGTCAGAAGTCTTCATACAGAGGCAGTCATAATCCTTGATTGCAAGTGCACTCAGCTCACACACTAAGGGCTGTGGTTTGATCTCCAGTACGAGTGGAAACGTTAGGTTAAAACATCTGCTGTCCCTGTTCACCTAGCAGTAAAATAGGTACCTGGGTATTAGTCGACTGGTGTGGGTCGCATTCTGGGGATAAAATTGACTTAATTTGCACGAAATGCAGAGCATTTCGGGCAAATTAGTAACATTAATAGTTTTCTGTTTAGTAGCATCACGGAGATGGGGCTTGTAAGTCCCATCTCTGCGAATATACTGTAATTTTGTCAACATCGATGGGCTGGACACATCGACGCAAGGCTGATAGACTGATTACCTCAAACTCCTCTTCTTCCACCTTTTTCTGCATTGGACTGAAGAAGCAACTGAGTGGCGAAACGTTTCCAGAATAAAGATACCCAAATATGTCAAAAGTGTCTCATTTATCAGGGCTTATATAGCCTCTTATACCATGGGTGTCTCTATAAGTGAGGGTGGTGACAGTCTTATATTTTTGCGAGTGATCACGTAACCACTGATCACTCTGGATCAGAGTCAGTCTGCCTCGTCACGCACAAATCTATACTACTTTCTTGTTGCTCATGTATATTTACATATCTAAGCTTTGACTTAGATATGAATTTTGTGTCATCTTTAATTCGTGTTATTTATATTTTTTTCTGTCAATTTTTCTAAAAATATGAATTAGATCTACAAAATGATGAGGATTTATTTCCATTCACAAGGAAAATAGAAGAAGAACCAGCAGTCTAGAGGCCCTTGACGCCATCTACCTTCTCATGAGCAAGTCCTCGAGTCTGCCCAGTGTTATGCATTTCCTGTTATACACACTGTCACATTATAACCCTAAACTTAGGGAATACGACAGTATTCAAATGAAAATATTCATGAAATTACTAACGTATTCATAACACTCAGCACTTCCTGCTTTCCTGACTTCTTGTTTTGCGGTGAATGGTACAGCGCTGGGTCTGCATGGACCACGGTTCAAGTCCTCTTCCATTCTTTTGTTAAGTGTCAGGGGCCCGAGACTGTTCAACTGCCTCCCAGCATACATAAGGGGGATTACCAACAGACCCCTGGCAGTCTTCAAGCTGGCACTGGACAAGCACCTAAAGTCGGTTCCTGACCAGCCGGGCTGTGGCTCGTACGTTGGTTTGCGTGCAGCCAGCAGTAACAGCCTGGTTGATCAGGCTCTGATCCACCAGGAGGCCTGGTCACAGACCGGGCCGCGGGGGCGTTGACCCCCGGAACTCTCTCCAGGTAAACTCCAGGTATTAACTGGTTCATTACAACTTACCTTGGGTATATGTAATGTATTTGTGTGTGTGTGTGTTTTACCTATTTGTGGTTGCAGGGATTAATTCACAGTTCCTGGCCACTCATCTTCACTGTCACCACTAGGTCTACTCTCTCCCTGCTCCTTGAGCTTTATCATATCTTCCCTTAAAGCTATGTATGGTTCCTGCCCCCACTACATCACTCGGCAGCTTATTGCACTTCCTGACAACTCTATGGCTGAAGAAAAACTTCCTAACATCCCTGTGACTCGTCTGAGTTTTCAACCTCCAGTTACGACCCCTTGTTGCTGTGTCCCATCTCGGAAACATTCCGTCCCTATCCACTTTCTCAATTCCTCTCAGCATTTTGAATGTCGTTATCATGACCCCCTGATCTCTCCAGCCCTCCACTGTTGTCAGGTCGATTTCCCTTAACCTTTCTTCGGGACTAGTCTTCTTGCAAACCTTTGCACTTTCTCTACTTTCTTGACGTGCTTGACCAGGTGTGGGTTCTGTACTGGTGCCGCATAATCCAATGTAAACCTGACGTACACGGTGTAGAGTCATTAACGATTCCTTGCCAAGGTGTCGAAGTGCTATTTTAATGTTTGCTAGGCGCCCATATCTTGAAGCAGTTATTTGGTTGATGTGTGCCTCAGGAGATGTACTCAGTATTGTACTCACCCAAAAATTCTTTTCCTTGAGTGAGGTTTGCAGTCTTTGGCCACCTGGTCTACACTCTGTGTGCGGTCTTCTTTGTCCTCCCCCAATCTTCATGACTTTGCATTTGGTGGGGTTAAATTCCAGGAGCCAGTTGCTGGACCAGGCTTGCAGCCTGTCCAGGTCCTTATGTAGTCCTGTCTGGTCTTCATCCGATTTAATTCTCATTAACTTCACATCATCTGCAAAGAGGGACACTTCTGAGTCTATCTCTTCCGTCATGTCATTTACATATACGAAAAACAACACTGGTCCCTATATAACCCCACTCGTCACAGGCACCCACTCGGACACCTCGTCACGTACCATGACTCCTCGTTGCCTCTCTGACAAGTTATTCTCAGATCCACTGCAGTGCCTTTCCTGTTATGCATGCCTGATTCTGTAGCTTTTGCACTAATCTCTTGTAAGGAACTATGTCGAAGGTCTTCTTGCAGTCCAAGAAAATGCAATCTACCCACCCCACTCTCTCCCATGTTTTACCTCCGTTACCTTGTCATAAAACTCCAGGTTTGTGACACAGGATTTCCCCTCCCTGAAACCGTGATGGTTGTCATTTATAATCTTGCTCCTTTCTAGGAACTCTACCACTCTCCTGATAATCTTCTCCATGACTTTGCATACTATGCACATCAGTGACACTAGTCTGTAGTTTAATGCCTCGTGTCTGTCTCCTTTCTTAAAAATTTGGACTACATTTGTCGTCTTCCTTACCTCAGGTAGTTGCCCAGTTTCAATAGATGTGTTGAAGATTGTTAGTGGTACACATAGCACCTCTCCTTCCTATCTCAGGACCCAGAGAGAGATGTTCGGTCCCGCCGCCTTTCAGGTATCAAGTTCACGTAGCAGCTTCTTCACCTCCTCGGCTCTGAGTATTTCATCCAGCACTTGCTTGTGTATCCTTTGTTGGTGTACCCTCTTATTCTGACTTCCCAGAGTCCTTCCTGTCTCCACTGTAAATACTTCTTTAAATCTCATGTTGAGCTCCTCACATACTTCTTGGTCGTTTCTTGTGAACTTCCCACCTTCCTCCCTCAACCTAATTACCTGCTCTTTGACTGTTGTTTTCCTCCTGATGTGGCTATACAACAGCTTCAGGTCAGATTTGACTTTTGATGCTATGTCATCTTCGTACTATCGCTGGGCCTCACTTTTTATCTTTGCATACTCGTTTCTGGCTCTTCGACTAATCTCTATTTTCCTGGGTCCTTTGTCTTCTATACTTTTCCCATTCTCTAGGGCACTTAATTTTTGTACATCACTGTAATTACCACCTTAGGGCCCCTAGATTGAATTGTTCCTACTATGTTGTCCCTTTCGCCCATTCCTTCAAATCCCCACTCCCCTCTGCTTCCTCTATCTTTCCTCAGGATGAGATATCCGGGTGGAAAGATTGCATCTGTTATCTCAGTGAGTTTCGTTTCTGTGAGTACTATGATGTCTGGGGATGTCTCCTTGATTCTATCATGCCACTCTTCACATTTGTTATTCCATCCACATTCATATACCAAACCTGTGAAGGTGGAGTTTGTGATGAGGTGGGTGGGGGCAGTGAGTACAGTGTGTTGTGTGTGTACTCGCCTAATTGTGGTTGCAGGGGTCGATACTCAGCTCTTGGCCCCGTCTCTTCACTGAGTGTGCTAGTTCCTCACTCTCCCTGCTCCATGAGCTTTATCATACCTCATCTTAAAGCTATGTATAGTTCCTGCCTCCACTACCTCATGTGCTAGGCTATTCCACTTCCTGACTACTCTATGACTGAAGAAATACTTCCTAACATCCCTTTGACTCATCTGGGTCTTCAACTTCCAACTGTGACCCCTTGCTTCTGTGTCCCCTCTCTGGAACATCCTGTCTGTCCACCTTGTCTATTCCACGCAGTATTTTGTATGTCGTTATCATGTCTCCCCTAACCCTCCTGTCCTCCAGTGTCGCCAGGCCGATTTCCCTTAACCTTTCTTCATAGGACATCCCCTTAGCTCTGGAACTAATCTTGTTGCAAACTTGCACTTTTTCTAATTTCTTGATGTGCTTGATCAAGTGTGGGTTCCAAAGAGGTGCTGCATACTCCAGTATGGGTCTGACGTACACGGTGTACAGTGTCTTGAATGGTTCCTTACTTAGGTATTGGAATGCTTTTCTCAGGTTTGCCAGGCGTCCATATGCTGCAGCAGTTATCTGGTTGATGTGTGATTTCAGAGATGTGCTCGGTGTTATACTCATCCCAAGATCTTTCTCCTTGAGCGAGGTTTGCAGTCTTTGGCCACCTAGCCTATACTCCATCTGCTGTCTTCTGTGCCCTTCCCCGATCTTCATGACTTTACATTTGGCGGGGTTAAATTCGAGAAGCCAGTTGCTGGACCAGGTGTCCAATCTATCCAGGTCTCTTTGAAGTCCTGCCTGATCTTCATCTGATTTAATTCTCATTAACTTCACATCATCTGCGAACAGGGACACCTCTGAATCTAACCCTTCCATCATGTCATTCACATATAACAGAAATAGCACTGGTCCTAGGACTGACCCCTGTGGGACCCCGCTCGTCACAGGTGCCCACTGTCATACCTCATCACGTACCATGACTTCTTGTTGCCTCCCTGACAGGTATTCTCTGATCTATTGCAGTGCCCTTCCTGTTATACAAGCTTCTACACTAATCTCTTGTGAGAAACTGTGTCAAAGGCCTTGCAGTCCAAGAAGATGCAATCAACCCACCCCTCTCTCTCGTGTCTTACTTCTGCTACTTTATCATAAAACTACAGAAGGTTTGTGACACAGGATTTGCCTTCTGTAAATCAGTGCTGGTTGTCGTTTATAATCTTGTTCTGTTCCAGGTGCTCCATCATTCTCCTCCTGATAATCGTCTCCATGACATTGCATACTATACATGTCAGTGACACTGGTCTATAGTTTAGTGCCTCTTCTCTGTCTCCTTTTTTAAAAAATGGGAACTACATTTGCTGTCTTCCATACCTCAGGTAGTTGCCCAGTTTCAAGGGATGTGTTGAAGATTGTGGTTAGTGGCACACAGCATATCCACTCCCTCTCTAAGGACCCATGGGGAGATGTCTGGTTCCATTGCCTTTGAGGTATCAATGTCCCTTAGCAGCTTCTTCACCTCTTCAGTTGTATGTCATCCAACACTTGTTGGAATATTCCTTGCTGGTTTCCTTTGTTCTATCCTCCCAGAAGCCTTCCTGTCTCCACTGTAAATACTTCCTTAAATCTCATGTTGAGCTCCTCACATACCTCTTGATCGTTTCTTGTGAGTTCCCCACCTTTTTTTAGCCTGATCACCTGGTCTTCGACTGCTGTTTTCCTCCTAATGTGGCTATACAGCAGTTTCGGGTCAGACTTAAGAACATAAGAACATAAGAACGAAGGAACACTGCAGAAGGCCTACTGGCCCATGCGAGGCAGGTCCAAGTCCCTACCGGCTTAAGCCAATGCACCCAACCTAGTCAGGTCAGGTCACATTGACTCAAGGGAGGAACACGGCAACCGACCCGTTAGCACAAGCTATCAGGTCTAACTCACACCCACCCACATCTACTCATGTATTTATCCAACCTATTTTTAAAGCTACACAACGTTCTGGCCTCTATAACGGTACTTGGGAGTTTGTTCCACTCATCCACAACTCTATTACCAAACCAGTACTTTCCTATATCCCTCCTGAATCTGAATTTTTCCAACTTAAAACCATTGCTGCGAGTCCTGTCTAGGCTAGATATTATCAGCACACTATTTACATCCCCTTTATTTATTCCTGTCTTCCACTTATAAACCTCAATCATATCCCCCCTAATTCTACGTCTTTCTAGAGAGTGCAGTTTCAGGGCCCTTAGTCTATCCTCATAGGGAAGGTTTCTGATACATGGGATCATCTTTGTCATCCTCCTTTGTACATTTTCCAGAGAATTTATATCCATTCTGTAATACGGTGACCAAAACTGTGCAGCATAATCTAAATGAGGCCTAACCAAGGATGTATAGAGTTGAAGAACAACCTGAGGACTCCTATTATTTATGCTTCTTGATATGAAGCCAAGGATTCTATTAGCTTTATTGCGAACACTTATGCACTGTTGTCTTGGTTTCAGATTACTGCTAACCAGAACTCCTAAATCTTTTTCGCAATCCGTAATATTAAGATCTACATTATTTAGTTTATATGTGGCATGGTTATTGTCCTGTCCAACATTTAGAACTTTGCATTTGTCTATATTAAACTGCATCTGCCACTTCTCCGACCACTGCATCAGTCTATTCAAATCTTCCTGGAGTGCTCGAATGTCCTCGTCAGAATGAATTCGACGGCCTATTTTGGTGTCATCGGCAAACTTGCCGATGTCGCTCTTTATGCCCTCATCTATGTCGTTTATGTAGATTGTGAACAGCAGGGGGCCCAACACTGCTTCCCCACTCTGATTTCTCCCCATTTATGCAAACTCTCTGCTGCCTATTTGTCAACCATGCCTCTATCCAGGAAAAAATTTCTCCTCCTATTCCATGTGCTTTAATTTTCCTCAATAGTCTCTGATGTGGGACCCTGTCAAAAGCCTTACTGAAGTCCATATACACAATATCATATTCGTTACCATGATCTACCTCCTCAAATACCTTAGTGAAAAAAGTTAATAAATTCGTAAGGCAGGAACGTCCCTTTGTAAAACCATGCTGAGATTCGTTGATTAATTTATGCTTTTCAAGGTGGCTACGAACTGCCTCGGCAATTATTGATTCCATAAATTTTCCCACTATGGAGGTTAGGCTTATTGGTCTATAGTTCGAAGCTAAGGACCTGTCACCTGTTTTGAAAATAGGTATCACATTTGCCATTTTCCACTTATCTGGCACCATGCCAGTTTGTAGTGATATGTTGAAAAGATTAGCCAAAGGTGTGCTAAGCTCCTCTTTACATTCCTTTAGAACCCTTGCATACAGTTCATCAGGGCCTGGGGATTTGTTAGGTTTTAATTTATCTATTTGCCTAAGGACCATGTCACTTGTGACCCTAATAGTGCACAGTTTATTATCGTCCTGTTCTACATAATTTATCATTACTGGAATATCACTGGTATCCTCCTGTGTAAAAACTGAGAGGAAGTATGTGTTAAAAATTCTACACATTTCCTTATCACTGTCAGTGAGCTGACCCGAGGAACTTTTGAGTGGGCCTATCTTGTCCCTGATCTTACTTCTGTATACCTGAAAGAATCCTTTTGGGTTAGTCTTCGATTCTCTTGCAACTTTAACCTCATAATCTCTTTTTGCTTTTCTAATTCCCTTTTTTATTTCTCTCTTTAACTGAATATATCGATTTCTTAATTGCCCCTCTCCTCTTTTGATTTGCCTATATATGCCTCTCTTTTGACCAATCAGATATTTTAATCTATTGTTCATCCATTTAGGATCATTTTTGTTTGATCTGATTTCCCTATTTGGAACATAATTTGACTGAGCAGCTAGAACTATGCCCTGGAAAGCATCATATCGGCAACCATCACCACCTACCTGACCCCTAGTCAGGTCATTCCAGTTCAGCCCACCTAAGTAATTTTTCAGTCCTATGAAATCAGCCAAGCGAAAGTCAGGGACGGAGACTTGATTGCCATTATTAGGGGAATTCCATGATATGTTAAAACTGAGTGATTTGTGATCACTCTCCCCAAGCTCATCATTAACCTCAAGATTATTAATTAGTGTTTCCCTACTGGCAAGAACCAAGTCAAGGAGGTTATTTCCCCTAGTTGGCTCTGTCACAAACTGTTTTAAAAAACAATCCTGGATCGTATCAAGAAAGTCACCCGACTCTAAATTTCCTGTCAAATTGCTCCAATCAATCTGTCTATAGTTGAAATCTCCCATTAGCACAACATTTTCGTATGTAGATGCCTTACGAATTTCGTCCCATAGAAGTTTACTGCACTCCCTATCAAGATTTGGGGCCCTGTAAATCACACCCAAAATTAGTTTTTCTCGGCCCTCGAGAAGCTGTAACCAAACAGATTCAGTGGCTGACGCTTCTAATTTAATATCTTGTCTAACACAACAATTTAAATTGTCTCTGACATACATCGCTACTCCACCACCTTTCCTGTTGACCCTGTCAGTGTGGAATAATTTATAGCCTTGTATGTGACATTCAGATGGCATCTCTCTATCTTTCAGATTGAGCCAGGTCTCTGTTATAGCAATAATATCTATGTTTCCTGCACTTGCAATTAATCTTAGCTCATCTATCTTATTTCTAACACTCCTGCTATTAGTATAGTAAACCTTAAGGGAGCTAGTCCCTTGCTGCCCTCTGCTGTCCCCCTTTGTTTTCTGACCTGTTCTATTGTCTTTATTTATAACTTCATGCTGAATGCCTTTTATACATTTACTGTTTCCAACCCTAGTGTTGCAACCTGCTTGTTTCCCACACACACCCATACCTCTATCTTCCATCAGTTTAAAATCATAGGCATTTCACCAATGGCCTTCTCAATCGAGTCTGCAAGTGCTACCACCCCTGCCCCAGAGAGATGAACCCCATCCCTTGCATACATATCATGTTTGCCATAAAAGTTGTTCCAGTTGTCAATGAATGGGATTGCAAGTTCCTTGCAGTATCTGTCTAGCCAGCAATTTACACCAATTGCCCTAGACAACCATTCATTTCCTACTCCCCTTCTAGGCAAGATGCTACATATGATTGGGATCCCTCCCTTAGACTTAATGAAATCTATAGCTGACCTGTACTTATCTAGCAGCTCTTCTCTCCTACCCTTCCCAATATCATTTCCACCAGCACTGAGACAGATAATGGGCTTGTTCCCATTACCTGACATGATATTATCCAGTCTGTTGACAATGTCCCCAACACCAGCTCCAGGGAAGCACACTCTATCTCTCATCTTCTTATTCCTATTACAAAAAGCACGGTCAACATATCTTACCTGAGAGTCACCAACCACAAGAATGCGCTTACCTTCATTAGCAGGGGCAGTAGTACCCTTACCTTCACTGGCCACTGAAGTACATTCATCCTGGAGAACAGAGAAGCGATTTCCTACCTTCAGATCTTCACTCTTAACTTTCCTTACTCTGATGCGCCTCCCATTACTGTGAACAACTCGCCACTTGTAGCAGGTGCTGGGCTGCACCTCACTGCTGGTACCCGTTGCTACCTCCCCACCTACAGCCTCCTCACAGTGAGAGACAGACTGCACCTCACTGCTAGAAGCCTCATTCCCCACATCTCCAACCACCTCACACTCTCTCCCAGGCCCATTGAGGTGGACCTTCAGCCTCCTAATCTCCTCCTGGAGAAGCAAGACCTCCTCCTTCAACTCTCCAAACTCAGTTTTTAAAACACTGCAGAAGCAAGCCATGCTTTGTAACCGTCCACGCTAATCCCCAAAGCAGCTCAGGGTCTGTGACCTCACGTGACGACTGACCACTGAACACTTGACTTTCGATACTATGTCGTTTTCTTACTGTCGCTGGGCCTCCCTCCTTACCTGTGCATACTCGTTTCTGGCTCTTCGACTAATCTCTTTATTTTCCTGGGTCCTTTGCCTCCTGTACCTTTTCCATTCTCTGGTGCACTTAGTTTTTGCCGACCTACACCTTCAGGTAAACCAAGGACTCTCTTTGGTCTTCCCATTATTTCTATTGCCCTTGGGAACAAACTTTTCCTCTGCCTCCTTGCATTTTGTTGCTACATATTCCATCATCTCGTTTACTGACTTTCCTACCAGTTCTCTGTCCCACTGAACCTCCGACAGGAAGTTTCTCATACCTGTGTAGTCCCCCCTTTTATAATTTGGCTTTTCCAATTCAATTCCTGTTACCCTCTCCACTTGTAACTCTACTATATATTCAAAACTCAGAACCACGTGGTCACTAGCTCAAAGGGGCCTCTCCTAAGTGATGTCCTCTATGTTTGAACTGCTCAGGGTGAACACAAGGTCCAGCCTTGCTGGTTCATCTTCCCCTCTCTCTCTGGTAGTGTCCCTGACATGTTGATGCATGAGGTTTTCCAGTACCACATCCATCATCTTGGTTCTCCATGTTTCGGGACCCCCATGTGGTTCCAGGTTTTCCCAGTCGATCTCCCTGAGGCTGAAATCGCCCATAACCAGTAACTTTGCTCTGCTCGAGTGAGCTCTTTTGGCCACCTCAGTCAGTGTGTCAACCATCGCTCTGTTATTTTCTTCATACTCCTCTCTTGGCCTCCTGCAGTTCTGTGGTGGGTTACACATCACTCCAGTGACTCCTTTATGTTTCCCAGACTGAACTGTACCTATCTAGTCCCTTTCTCCAATCTCGTCCATGCCTTCCATTTCCTCAAATCCCCATCGGTTTTTATGAGCAGTGCAACCCCTCCTCCCCCTCTACTCCTCTTATCTTTTCTCAGGATCTGATATCCCGGTGGGAAGATTGCATCTGTTATTGTCTCAGTGAGTTTCGTTTCTGTGACTACTATGATGTCTGGGGATTTCTCACTGATTCTTTCGTGCCACTCCTCATACTTATTCGTTATTCTGTCCGCGTTCGTGTACCAAATCTTCAGCTTCTTTTCTATTACTGTGGTCCTGGGAGAATATTGGGGTTGGAGGGGGAGCCCTGGTGGGGGCCTATGAGGGTTTGTGGTGTGGGTGGGGTTTTTGATGAAGGGGGTGGGGTCAGAATCGCCCATAGTGTGTGTGTACTCACCTAGTTGTACTCACCTAGTTGAGGTTGCGGGGGTCGAGTCCGAGCTCCTGGCCCCGCCTCTTCACTGATCGCTACTAGGTCACTCTCCCTGAGCCGTGAGCTTTATCATACCTCTGCTTAAAGCTATGTATGGATCCTGCCTCCACTACATCGCTTCCCAAACTATTCCACTTACTGACTACTCTGTGGCTGAAGAAATACTTCCTAACATCCCTGTGATTCATCTGTGTCTTCAGCTTCCAACTGTTACTGTGTCCAATCTCTGGAACATCCTGTTTTTGTCCACCTTGTCAATTCCTCTCAGTATTTTGTATGTCGTTATCATGTCCCCCCTATCTCTCCTGTCCTCCAGTGTCGTCAGGTTGATTTCCCTTAACCTCTCCTCGTAGGCCATACCCCTTAGCTCTGGGACTAGTCTTGTGAAAAACCTTGGCACTTTCTCTAGTTTCTGTACATGCTTGGCTAGGTGTGGGCTCCAAACTGGTGCCGCATACTCCAATATGGGCCTAACGTACATGGTGTACAGGGTCCTGAACGACTCCTTATTAAGATGCCGGAATGCTGTTCTGAGGTTTGCCAGGCGCCCATATGCTGCAGCAGTTATTTGGTTGATGTGCACTTCAGGAGATGTGCCTGGTGTTATACTCACCCCAAGATCTTTTTCCTTGAGTGAGGTTTGTAGTCTCTGGCCCCCTAGATTGTACTCCGTCTGCAGTCTTCTTTGCCCTTCCCAATCTTCATGACTTTGCACTTGGTGGGATTGAACTCCAGGAGCCAATTGCTGGACCAGGTCTGCAGCCTGTCCAGATCCCTTTGTAGTTCTGCCTGGTCTTCGATCGAATGAATTCTTCTCATCAACTTCACATCATCTGCAAACAGTGACACCTCAGAGTTTATTCCTTCTGTCATGTCGTTCACAAATACCAGAAACAGCACTGGTCCTAGGACTGACCCCTGTGGGACCCTGCTGGTCACAGGTGCCCACTCTGACACCTCGCCACGTACCATGACTCGCTGCTGTCTTCCTGACAATTATTCCCTGATCCATTGTAGTGCCTTCCCTGTTATCCCTGCTTGGTCCTCCAGTTTTTGCACTAATCTCTTGTGTGGTACTGTGTCAAACGCCTTCTTGCAGTCCAAGAAAATGCAATCCACCCACCCCTCTCTCTCTTGTCTTACTGCTGTCACCTTGTCATAGAACTCCAGTAGGTTTGTGACACAGGATTTCCCGTCCCTGAAACCATGTTGGGTGCTGTTGATGAGATCATTCCTTTCTAGGTGTTCCACCACTCTTCTCCTGATAATCTTCTACATGACATTGCATACTATACATGTCAGTGACACTGGTCTGTAGTTTAGTGCTTCATGTCTGTCTCCTTTTTTAAAGATTGGGACTACATTTGCTGTCTTCCATGCCTCAGGCAATCTCCCTGTTTCGATAGATGTATTGAATATTGTTGTTAGGGGTACACATAGCGCCTCTGCTCCCTCTCTCAGGACCCATGGAGAGATGTTATCTGGCCCCATTGCCTTTGAGGTATCTAGCTCACTCAGAAGCCTCTTCACTTCTTCCTCAGTTGTGTGTACCATGTCCAGCACCTGGTGATGTGCCACACCTCTCCGTCCCTCTGGAGCCCCTTCTGTCTCCTCTGTGAACACTTCTTTGAATCTCTTGTTGAGTTCCTCACATACTTCATGGTCATTTCTTGTCTCTCCTCCTTCCTTCCTTAGCCTGATTACCTGGTCCTTGACTGTTGTTTTCCTCCTGATGTGGCTGTATAACAGCTTCGGGTCAGATTTGGCTTTTGCTGCTATGTCGTTTTCATACTGTCGTTGGGCCTCCCTTCTTATCTGTGCATATTCGTTTCTGGCTCTACGACTGCTCCTTATTCTCCTGGGTCCTTTGCCTTCTATATTTCTTCCATTCCCTAGCACACTTGGTTGTTGCCTCCTTGCACCTTTGGTGAACCATGGGCTCATCCTGGCTTTTTCAGTATTCCTGTTTCCCTTGGGTACAAACCTCTCTTCAGCCTCCTTGCACATTGTCGCTACATATTACATCATCTCATTAACTGGTTTCCCTGCCAGTTCTCTGTCCCACTGAACCTCGTTCAGGAAGTTCCTCATTCCCGTGTAGTCCCCTTTCCTGTAGTTTGGTTTCATTTGTCCTGGCCTTCCTGCTTCCCCCTCCATTTGTAGCTCAACTGTGTATTCGAAGCTCAAAACCACATGATCGCTGGCCCCAAGGGGTCTTTCATATGTGATGTCCTCAATATCTGCACTGCTCAAGGTGAATACTAAGTCCAGTCTTGCTGGCTCATCCTCTCCTCTCTCTCTTGTAGTGTCCCTTACGTGTTGGTACATGAAGTTTTCCAGTACCACCTCCATCATCTTAGCCCTCCATGTATCTTGGCCCCCATGTGGCTCCAAGTTCTCCCAGTGGATCTCCTTGTGGTTAAAGTCACCCATGATCTGGAACTTTGCCCTGCATGCATGAGCTCTTCTGGCCACTGCAGCCAGTGTGTCAACCATTGCTCTATTTCTCTCGTCATACTCATGCCCTGGTCTCCTGCTGTTCTGTGGTGGGTTATACATCACTGCAATTACCCCCTTGGGACCTCCAGAGTGAAGCATTCCCGCTATGTAATCACTTTCTTCTCCGCTGTCTCCTCTCTCCAGCTCATCAAAATACCAACAGTGTTTGATCAGCAGTGCCACTCCTCCATCCCCCCCCTGTTCCTTCTGTCTTTCCTCAGGATCTGGTATCCCGTTGGAAAGATGGCATCTGTTATCATACCTGTAAGCTTGGTTTCTGTGAGTGCTATGATGTCCGGTGATGTCTCTTTGACTCTTTCGTGCCACTCCTCCCACTTGTTTGTTATTCCATCAGCGTTTGTGTACCATACCTTCAGTTTCCTTTCCAATACTGTGGTTTGGGGGGCCTGTGGGGGTGGGAGACCTGGTAGCATACTGTGGGATTCTATGATTGGGGGTTGGGTGGAAGCTGTGGGTATGGATTGTAGTTTGTGTTGGGATGGTGCGATAGGTTGTGGGGTTCTGAGGATAGTTGTGTGTGTGTTTGTCCTTGTTTCTCTGTTCTGCTCTGACTGACCTCTGCTGGTTCCATCCTTTTTTCCTTTCCTATCTCCTTTCGCTTTTTTGTCCTCTCCCTCAGCTGCTGTCTCTCTGTGTTCTGTCTCTGTCTAGGAACACCTTCTTGTACTCTTCTGAGTTTTTCAACCTTGGTTTCTCTTGGAGGATCCTGTTCCTCACTGTTTCTGTCCTGAGAATCAGCTTGATCGGTCGGTTTCTCCCCTTCACGTACCCCCCTATTCTCTGAAAATTTACAATCTCGTCCATGTCTTCTCCCCCTATTTCCGTGATGATTTTCCCAATCTCCTTTCTTTCTTCCTGCCATCTTTCAGTGTGTCTTTTCCTCTCTCTCCCGGATAAACACTGATTTTGCCCTTTCCTCCTCCCATTGCCTCTCCCTCTGTGACTCTGGTTCCTGTCTGTATATGGTCATTTTCTCCCTTGATTTTTTCCAGTGGCTCTTGGTAGCATGGCTGTGCCTCAGCATTCGACTTATCTCCCTCTCTATCTGCACCCAGCTGCTCTTTCCTTTTACTCCCTGACCCTTCTTTGCAGGCTGATATGACCTTATCATAATTCATATCTCCTTCCTTCCTGTTCATCCTCTCAGCTTCATATGCTGTGTCTTCTCTGGTCACTGCCCCTGAGACTTGCTTCAGCCTGCTTACCTCAAATTCTAGGACCCTTACCCTGTCTACTGCAGTTTTGACTTATGCCTCCCATTTCGTCTCCTTCTCCAACCTCTTTTCCCATTTTGCAGAGAGCTCTTTCTCCATTTTTTTCAGAAAGCTCTCCTAATTTTCTCTCCTATTCTTGCTCCATCCTTCTCCACTGCTCCTCCATCCATTCCTCCCTACCAATACCATTGTCATCTGATCCCTGATTCCTATGAGTCCCAAGCATTTTTTTTTTCTTTTTAGTAAAGGAAAGAGAGAAAGAGAGAGAGAGAGAGAGGAAAAGTAGAAGGAGAGGGGGAGAGTGAAAAGGAAAAGGGAGAGAGAGAGGAGAGAAGGGAAAGATAGGAGGAGAGAAGGGAAAAGAGAGAGAGAGAAGAAGAGAGAGAAGAAGAGAGAAAAAGAGGAAGAGAGGAAAAGAGAGAGGAAGAGAGAGAAAAAGAAAGAGGAAGAGAGAGAAAGGGAGAGGAAGAGAGAGGGAGAGAAATAGAGAGGGAGAGAAAGATTAAGAGAGGAAGAGAGGAAAAGAGACAGAGACGGAGAGAGAAGGAAGGGTTAGAGGGTCAATTCACATAAAGGTGTGAAATCCTGTATATGTGTATGTGTATGTGTGTATGTGTGTGTGTGTGTGTGCTACAGCTATTCAAGTGCCTAACAGCGGATCCTGTTCTCACCTAGTGTGCGTGTATGTGTATGTGTGCGTTTATGTAAGCAGTCTTTATTTTCCTCGTATGTACTACATGTTTTGCATATGTACCTTATCTCTTGGTTTCCACTGTACTGTCTTGTGTGCCTAAAATTACGTAAATTCACATAAAGGTGTGAAATCCTGTATGTGTGTGTGTATGTGTGTGTGTGTGTGTATGTGTATGTGTGTGTGTGTATGTGTGTATGTGTGTATGTGTGTGTGTATGTGTGTGTGTGTGTGTGTGTGTGTGTGTGTGTGTGTGTGGTGTGTGTTTGTGTGTGTGTGTGTGTGTGTGTGTATGTGTGTGTGTGTGTGTATGCATGTGTTTATGTAAGCAGTCCTTATTTCCCTCGTATGTACTACATATGTTTTGCATATGTACCCAATCTCTTGGTTCCCACTGTACTATCTTGTGCCTAAAATTACGTTCAATTCTGTATGCTAGGCTTCGCTAGGCTACCTCTCATACTAGGCTATCTATCATTAACTGCTTAACTCTCCTAAACCTCAATAAATTCTATTAAATGCCAGTAAATGCTGCTTATTCTAATTCTGATAGCTTGAGGAGAGTGACCCCCAATTTCCAGCTAGAGACTGGTGCTGACCCCATGCAACTCAAACTAGGTGAATATTACTTGCGGCTGGCAGTGGAGTAATGTTGTCGTCCTCTTGGGTCCCAGTATGAAAATGCTTGATGCTTCTTGGTAATTTTTCCACAAACTTCCTGTAGGCACTGTGGTCTCTAGCTCATCTATTTTTTTTCACTCACTCAATGCATTTACTGACACATCTATACATATCTCTTATCTCCCTGATCTTGAGTCGCACTTATTCTTCAAATACCCCACTGCGTTATTATGGCAACACTATTTAGGCCTGACACAACCGTTCACCTTCCTTCCAACGTCCCCCACATAGTAACTGTCACTATTTACTAAACTGCTTTTCTGTGATCACTTATATTTCCTTTTTTCGGGGCTTAAGTGATTATATTCACTCTTATGCATGCACACGCCTATATCCCACACTCTATTCCTTATGGTACAGTCAGAAATTACCACCAAAACACGAGCTCAAATCGGGTGACTCCTCCACGAGTGTGTGTGTGTGTGTGTGTGTGTGTGTGTGTGTGTGTGTGTGTGTGTGTGTGTGTGTGTGTGTGTGTGTGTGTGTGTGTGTGTGTGTGTGTGCGCGCGCGCGCGTTTACACGGTTGTCTCTTTCAGGAAAAAAAAATGGGGTCAGATTATTATGCTAGGTTATGCTACTCTTTTAAAGACTGCAGAATTATTTCTCACTATTCCTTATCAATATATACTAATATTTACTATAACAATACTTACTGGTGTACGAGATATTTTATCATAAAAATACCCATGGTACACTTAGCATTTCCCATGTATTTGAAAATTAGTCACTGCTTATAATATGCTAGGCTACACTTTTTTTTTTTTTTGATGATTTTTAGAATTAAGTCACACTAATTCTTTGTGTGTGTACGGGCGTGTTATGATATGCAAACAGTGCATGGAAGAAACAATTACCAGTTGTGGAAAATTAAATTTACCTGGATGTAACTCATAAGATACATACCAGTAAATGGTAACAAAGATAATTATTCGTTATCAAGGTTACAGAGACAAGTAGGAATTTTAGGACACCTAGGTCGCAAAAAAATGTCCTCCTTCGATACCTACGATAATCTCTCTCTCAAGTCACTCTGGACCTATATTAATTTCAAATGAAATATACATCACCAGAAATTCTGGTAAAAACATTAAATATGTGGACTGTATATTAAATTTAAAATGTGAATACATATACATTGAAGGAAAATTTATAATAACACTCGCCAATTAGTCTGGAGATTACGGTGTGTCATATTCAACCCCCCCCCCCCTGCCTAAATTATGAAGAAAATACTGGTCAGAATTTCAACATAAATAGACAACTTAGCCGGGGTTCCAAAGCTGTCCTGTCCATCTGCTCACATTATGGAGGACTGTAAATCCAACAATTTCGGCTCCTATTTGGGAAGTTTCAACCACAATTTAACTTCCAGAGCAAAGAAATTTATGCACATTTCACTAGCGTGCCTTCACTCCATTCAAAAACAATGGTGTTTCCTCCCCAGCGACGCTCACCCATCGCTGGTTCTTCATTTGCAAATTAATTTTTATTACCTACAATATATGCCATCAATTTACATACAAAATACACTGTATTTTTGGAAAATATACAGTATTTTCTACACCAGTGCCACCAATACCGATGTTAACTTTATTATAATCAAGAACAAACAGCCACTACAGTTAGTCATCAGCACCAGGCTTAACAGTACCATCACTACCTCCACCACCTTCATTAAAAGCATCACCACCACCACCACAAACATTACCCCTCTGCCCTAACCTATAACATCAGTAACATACGTCAGCTCTTTCAACAAGCTAAAATAAATGCATCCGTAATGCGTTTCTCTTACAGCATACAGTGGGTGAACATTCACTGGCAGGAAGTGCGGGTTAACACCAGTACCATGTTACTCTACTCAGCCTTCTACGACCCCAACCCAGGTAAGTCATGTCTCAGCACTCTCACCCCTCAATTCGAACATGAGTAGGCCAATAGGTCTGATGCAGTACTCCTTCCTTCGTAAATGGATGTGGCTTGGACCTGACTAGCATAGGTCAGTAGGTGACTTGGACCTGCCTAGCATACGGCAGTAGGCCTGCTGCAGTGCTCATTCTTTATGCTCTGAGTTTAATACATCGGATTACATGTTGATTTCCATATTTCATGTCAAATTCTCTCCTCAAATAAGGGTAGATGCCTAGTGCCATGAGTAGCATTTTTGTCTTCCTCTTAGCAGGCGAGAATCAAACCTCCACCACTCCTTGCCTTAAGACCAGGTATGTGTCTGGTGAAAGATGACGGCCAGGGATGTCTGGTGAGAGACCAAGACAAGGGATGTGTCTAGTGAGAGGCCAAGACCTGGGATGTGTCTGGTGAGAATGATTCACTCTAATATAAACAATAATATTTATTATTGTTGTGGCGGTATAACAATATTTGATAATATCAATTACTGAGCACGTCTAAAAAAAAAAAAATAATACAACTCAATTTTGGCCTATTGCAATAAAGCAAACTTATCATTGGCCATCTATACTTTAGAAAACTGCCATCATGACCCCTTATCAAAACGGGCTAGAATCCCTTCCATGTACCAGTGTCTAGCAAACATGGCAACAACAAAAGCATTAAGATGAGGTTGGCTATAAAATTACTGCAGAAGGCGGGAAATTATAATATTTAGCTGTGTGTATGTAATATAAATATTGAGAGGGGGAGAGAGATAGGGGGGAGGGGGAGCAAGAAGGGGAGAGAGAAAAATGAGAAAGGGAGAGAGAAAGGGAAAGAAAGAGAGAGAGAGACGAAGTCTTCCAATCGGCCTTGATTCTGCTAGCTTTGTCGAGAGGCTGCTATTGCTAAGTACAAGGCTCGGAGAAGGTATAAGAGGCATCCCACTACCCAGCAGGAATCTGCACAGGCAAGCCTGTTGGCAAATGGAAGAAGTCCAAAAGTAGGCCATCTCTAGATAGGAGGCTGGCAAAAGAAAGCTGGCGTCAGGTAGAGTGGGCTCCAAAACCTTGTGGTCCTGGTCAAGAACCGACACCTTATGAAATTACTCCACTAAATTGACAGGATGGGACCATCTCAAGAGAAAGTTGACCTCTTTGCCGAACACTTTGTTGCCAAGATGCAAGTTCCTGATCTCTTGGCTAGCCGCAAGAACTATGTCAGTGTTGTCAGTGATGACAATAAGGCAGGATGAAGTGTATCTTCTCCCTCAATCAATGAAACAAGAGAAGGCTGTGGGGCCCTGATAAACTGAGCCCAAGATTACCGAGTAGATGTGCAGACCAGCTAGCATCACCTTTTACTCGCATCTATCAGCACTGTCTAGCACAGTGCTGATAGCCCTCTCTGTGGAAAGAGGCAAATGTAGTCCTTGTTCACAAAAAGAAAAGCAGAGCGAAAATCACCAGTTGCAGACCAGTGTCACTCTTGTCAATCACTGGCAAAATTCTTGAGAGAATAATTTCACAGCAGATAACAGTTTTTCAACTACCACTCGCTTCTTTGTGACTGACAATATGATTTCAGAAAAGATCACTCTGATGCTGATCTGCTGTTAAACCTCTCTACCAGTCACTACATGAACCAAGATCAGCTGTGCTGGTGCTTTCGACCGAGAAGGCACAAGGGACTCTTGGCAAAACTGCAAGAACTAGGAGTCGCCGGCTCTACACTATGTCTCCTAAGTGATTATCTTCAATGTAGATCTCTAAGAGTAGTTTTCAATGGGACATAGTCAACAAGACACACTATTGGTGCAAGTGTTCCACAGGAAAGTTTGCTTGGTCCATTGTTGTGGAATGTCTGCTTCATTGGCCATATTCATCTCATCCCAAAATCCTATGTATAGGCAGACGACTGAACTCTGACATTTACTTATGCAAGAGAGGAAATGCCCGCTGCTCTGACTTACATCAATTACCAACTTACAGCTATAGCAGCCTGGAAAAAAGCGATGGAGGGTCACATTTACTCCTGAGAAAACGCTAATGATGATCTCTAGGTACCATGATGGAAATCCTGGAGCAGAGTTAAGAATGAATGGAAAAGTTTTGGTACCAGGGGATGAAGTTGATATCCTTGGAGTCAAATATGACTCCAAACTTTGACAAAGACAACTAAGGACTTAAAACTAAGAAATTTCAGAAACAATACTAAGGGAATAAACGAAGATAGCACTAAAGAAGAAAAAACACTTATTAGTGTAACCAAAAGAAAAGGAAAAAATAAGGAAATAATGAGATATATTTGTTAACATTTTGTACAGTAACTTAGATGAAGTTACTTAAAAACGACTAGAGTTAAGGGATATTATAAATAACAACCAAATGTAATTTTCCCAACTGAAATCAAAGGAAAGAAGTACTCTGAATGAAGTCGTATTCAGTGGAAAATACTCAGTGTGGAGAAGAAACAGAATAAAGGAGGCACTGTCAAAAATGTCTGATGCTGAAATTTTAGTGGTAGAAATTCAGAATATATCTGAGAAGTATTAAACTCTTAACTTAATTATACTTGAGAGAGAAAACTTTTATAAAAATGACGAATTATAATATACTAATGAAACTACTGGTGAAAAATTGACGCTGATAAGGAACATCATAATGAAAGTGGAATTTAATCCATAAACAACTGTAATGACCTGCGAATAACACTAACTGTAGATAAATGATTAACACACACACATTAAATTATATATTACCTGGTGCAGGAGGAAAGCCGTGTGTGAGGTTGCTGGGAGTCACCAGAAGCACCAAGCCTCCCGCTGGTTGGTGTCACCTCTGGTTCAACACACAACAACCACCAGTCGTCACCAGGATCACCAACACTGGTAGGTGGCGCCCTCTGGGATTTTTTTTGCTTCTGTGAAGTTTATTACTGCTTCTGCTAATATTTCGTGTTTTGTTTCATTAATCTGATGTATTTTAGTTGGCAGGTTTTTTTTTTTTTTTTTTTTTTTTTTTGCTAATGAAGGAAACCTGCTTTAATATGACCTTGCAGGAACCTGCTTTAATTAATATGACCTTGCAGGAACCTGCTTTAATTAATATGACCTTGCAGGAACCTGCTTTAATTAATATGACCTTGCAGGAACCTGCTTTAATTAATATGACCTTGCAGGAACCTGCTTTAATTAATATGACCTTGCAGGAACCTGCTTTAATTAATATGACCTTGCAGGAACCTGCTTTAATTAATATGACCTTGCAGGAACCTGCTTTAATTAATATGACCTTGCAGGAACCTGCTTTAATATGACCTTGCAGGAACCTTTAATATGACCTTGCAGGAACCTGCTTTAATATGACCTTGAAGCATCAAGGATGTTGCCGTCGCTAGATTATATGTATGTACATTCAAGAGTCCGTCAGCAGACATCCAAATGATGCTAAATTGCCCAAAGACATCTTGGGAAACTAACCACGAGTTAAATGCACAAACCAAGACTGAATCTATTTCTTTCGTTCTGCACTTACTGACACTGGGTCGCATTTATATATATATATATATATATATATATATATATATATATATATATATATATATATATATATATATATAAGTGACCCCTGGGTGAAAATGTCGAAAGTTGTAGCCTTTGAAACGAGATAGTTATCAACTTATGGTAAAGTTTTTCTCTGAGACACTTGTGCAACACTTGGGTGTTGCACAAGTATCTCAATTATCAACTTGTCGGTTCTCTGAACCACATCCTCAGTTACCATAACTACTCACATGTCGTGGTAATACCAGACATTAATGTAACAGGTAGTTTTATAATCGCCGAACTGCATCTGTATGTGTCGTTTCGTTCTGGCTTCTAGTGTCGTGTTGTTCGTATCATCTTGGGTACTATCATGTATTCTTTTGAAACCAGGTAAATATTTTTTCCATTCTGCTAGCAATTGTTTCAGCTTTAACACATTAAATGTATATTTAACTTGCGGAACAGGCTAGTCGCTCCCCCAGGATTATAATAATTATAATAAACAGGCTAGTGTACGCTCCTTAAATTACGAAAACTGAGAAGCAAAAGATCAACTAATTCGTCTGAGATTGTGTTGCCTATGTTTTAAATATATCTTAAGTTTAGTACACTATATGCATCTGAAGCTTGCCCCTTCTTTGTATATCAAAGACCTTATTACTCTTGGAATATGCGCTACGCCTATTTTTCCTATCTATTTGATTCCCTTTATCCTCGTGCTTTCAACCAGGATCTGAACAGAGGCGAGGCAGAGATGAGGCCAGGGAAAGAAATCGGTTACTTTTGCACAAGTAGCTGATTCAAACTTTATTATGTGGCATCAATATATTGTTCTTTAATTAGGTCTACACTGGACATCAATAAATGTAAGTGAAATTTATTTCTAGGAAAATATATATTTGACATTTCCAGAGCATCTGATTATAAAGTGAGATTATTTCAAACTTGAACACAGCTGAGTGCGCATCAATTATTGGCAGCCACTAAAACCCGTAGGGGAGTTACAACGCCTGGAGAAGGTTAGGTAAGATTTGTCAGGAAACAGTACAAGTGTTTCCTGACGCGGGTTTTTGTCATATGATGATCTGCCGCTGGAGCTTTTGGTCACCTGACCGAGGCTTTCCACTGGCTTACCCCTCCACCTCCTTTAAAATTTAAAGCCTGGAGACTGGGAGGCAATGATTTCAAGTCATGGAAAAGAAAGTGTAGCTCCTTTACCTTGGTCCAAGAACCATTCAGCAGCATTAAGCTTCCCTGTCAAAGCGTCATTGCTTTAGTTCCTCTGTATCAAGGATTTTCTATAGGCTGTACGGTGCCTAGTTCTTTAGGGGGGTTAATGTGATACTAGAGAAGGCTTTTTATCCAAGGAACTAGAACTACTATTTTTTCCTCAATCACAGTTGATTACCTGCAATTCCTCAGGCATGGAAAGATTCCTACTAGTTTAACGCTTTTCCAATGTAGTGCCCCTGGCAGGTAACATACCCAGGCAGGTACAGTACCCTCAGGCAGTAAGGCAGGAAGAATGCCTTCAGGCAAATACAATACTCCCAGGTAGATACAATACCCCCAGGCAGGTACAATACCCCCAGGCAGGTACAATTCCCCCAGGCAGGTACAATTCCCCCAGGCAGGTACAATTCCCCCAGGCAGGTACAATTCCCCCAGGCAGGTACAATTCCCCCAAGGCAGGTACAATACCCCCAGGCAGGTACAATACCCCCAGGCAGGTACAATACCCCCAGGCAGGTACAATTCCCCCAGGCAGGTACAATTCCCCCAGGCAGGTACAATTCCCCCAGGCAGGTACAATACCCCCCCAAGCAGGTACAATACCTCCAGGCAGGTACAATACTTCCAGGCAGGTACAATACCCCCAGGCAGGTACAATACCCCCAGGCAGGTACAATACTTCCAGGCAGGTACAATACCCCCAGGCAGGTACAATACCCCCAGGCAGGTACAATACCCCCAGGCAGGTACAATACTTCCAGGCAGGTACAATTCCCCCAGGCAGGTACAATACCCCCAGGCAGGTACAATACCCCCAGGCAGGTACAATACCCCCAGGCAGGTACAATACCCCCAGGCAGGTACAATACTTCCAGGCAGGTACAATTCCCCCAGGCAGGTACAATACCCCCAGGCAGGTACAATACCCCCAGGCAGGTACAATACTTCCAAGCAGGTACAATACCTATTACAAAAAAAGTTATTTTTAAGATGGTAGTTTTACTCATTTTGTAATAAAAAGTTCGGGATACATAAATACAACATTAAAATAAACGAATCTTTAATATATTATTATTATTATTATAATTAAGGGGGAAGCGCTAAACCCGGAGGATTATACAGCGCCTGGGGGGGGGGGATGTGGAAGGCATTCAGGCTTAATTCGGGGAACTGGAGCACAGATCCAATTCCCTAAATCAAGAGCCCCTCACCAACATCAAGGAACCTTCCTTGAGGGGTAATATAATATAAAAACTATCTTTGGTCTAGATGTATTTGAACTAATAAACATCTGATAATATATACATGTTGCAATAATAAATTATAATTAGCATCTAACTAAAATAAATAATTTGTAACCCTACACACGGTACAACTTTCTTGACACTACTGTGTCACTATATATATATATCGATGCTAAAATAATAAATTAAGTAACATTTAAAATAATATATTACAATCAACTGCGTTTCTCACGACACTTATCCAAGTTGTGACGCTCTTACTCCACCGTGTCACTTAACACCCTTTTCTCCGTGTAATACACACTTTCGCAACCGTGTCACACTTGACACCCTTGTCTCTGCGTCACACTACCCACATAGCGTCTTTGTCGAGGCCAGTCACATGACACTATTCAATGTACACTACAACCAGGCCATCTTCAGTGTCACACGACACCCTTTTCTTCTCAGTGTTCCACTACGGTCCTGTAGCATATCTCAGTGTTCCACTCCATCATACTTGCTTAAGTGTCACACTACAGTCCTAGCCCTGTTCAGTGCAACACTCCAACCTTTTCTTCATGTAATGTCCCACTAAACAGCATCCGATGACTCCGGCCCACAGTTGACCAGCGTAGGCGGTGAGTCCGCAGACATCACCGGTAGTCCTGTAAATACTCTCTAAGGCTGGTAGAAGTACACCGTAAGATGGTCTGGTGAGTACTATCTACCGCCTTCAAGACCAGTTGACACACCGCAAGGTGGTCCGATGCAGCACACACTATGTTGCAAGCTCACTGAATGCGGCCGTCAAATAACTGAGGCCAACAGACTCAGTGAGCTGCGGTGAGCGCTTCTTCTAAAATCAGTAGAATACTCTACTGCCAGTAGATGTGTACCATTAGGTGTTCAGGTACCTACTGCTTCTAAAGCCAGTAGATGTATACCATTAGGTGTTCAGGTACTTAATGCTCTAAGGCCGGCTCAGCAGTCCCCACATTGGGTTTGATGACGTACCCAGTGGTACTGCCGGCCGGCAGGTTAACTATTTAACTGCTAGTTTGGCAGGGGTCCGCAACAATACCCACAGGCAGATACAATACCCCCAGGCAGGTACAATACCCCCAGTCATGTACAATACCCCAGGTAGGTATAATACCCCCAGGCAGGTACAATACCCCCAGGCAGGTACAATACCCCCAGGCAGATACAATACCCCCAGGCAGGTACAATACCCCCAGGCAGGTACAATACCCCCAAGCAGGTACAATACCCCCAAGCAGGTACAATACCTCCAGGCAGGTACAATACCCTCAGGCAGATACAATACCCCCAGGCAGATACAATACCCCCGGGCAGATACAATACCCCCAGGTAGGTACAATGCCCCCAGGTAGATACAATACCCCCAGGCAGGTACAATACCCCCAGGCAGGTACAATACCCCCAAGCAGATACAATACCCCCAGCCAGGTACAATACCCCCAGGCAGATACAATACCCCCAGGCAGGTACAATACCCCCAGGCAGGTACAATACCCCCAGGCAGATACAATACCCCCAGGTAGGTACAATACCCCCAGGCAGGTACAATACCCCGAGGCAGGTACAATACCCCCAGTTAGGTACAATACCCCCAGGCAGGTACAATACCCCCAAGTAGGTACAATACCCCCAGGCAGGTACAATACCCCCAGTCATGTACAATACTCGAGGCAGGTACATTACCCCCAGGCAGATACAATACCCCCAGGCAGGTACAATACCCCCAGACAGGTACAATACCCCCAGGCAGGTACAATACTCCCTGGCAGGTACAATACCCCCTGGCAGATACAATACCCCCAGGCAGATACAATACCCCCAGGCAGACACAATACCCCCAGGTAGGTACAATACCCCCAGGTAGGTACAATACCCCTAGGCAGATACAATACCCCCAGGTAGGTACAATACCCCGAGGCAGGTACAATACCCCCAGGTAGGTACAATACCCCTAGGCAGATATAATACCCCCAGGCAGGTACAATACCTCCAGGGAGATACAATACCCCCAGGCAGGTACAATACCCCAATCATGTACAATACCCCAGGCAGGTACAATACCCCCAGGCAGATACAATACCCCCAGGCAGGAACAATACCCCCAGGCAGATACAATACCCCCAGGAAGGTACAATACCCCCAGGCAGATACAATACCCCCAGGCAGATACAATACCCCCAGGCAGATACAATACCCCCAGACAGATACAATACCCCCAGGTAGGTACAATACCCCTAGGTAGGTACAATACCCCCAGGTAGGTACAATACCCCTAGGCAGATACAATACCCCCAGGCAGGTACAATACCCCAGGCAGATACAATACCCCCAGGCAGGTACAATACCCCCAGGCAGGTACAATACCCCCAGGCAGATACAATACCCCCAGGCAGGTACAATACCCTCAGGCAGGTACAATACCCCCAGGCAGGTACAATACCCCCAGGCAGATACAATACCCCCAGACAGATACAATACCCCCAGGTAGGTACAATACCCCTAGGCAGATAAATACCCCCAGGCAGGTATAATACCCCCAGGCAGGTACAATACCCCCAGGCAGATGCAATACCCCCAGGCAGGTACAATACCCCCAGGCAGGTACAATACCCCCAGGCAGATACAATACCCCCAGGCAGATACAATACCCCCAGGCAGGTACAATATCCCCAGGCAGATGCAATACCCCCAGGCAGATGCAATACCCCCAGGCAGATACAATACCCCGAGGCAGGTACAATACCCCCAGGTAGGTACAATACCCCAAGGCTGGCACAATACCCCCAGGTAGGTACAATACCCCAGGCAGGTACAATACCCCTAGGCAGGTACAATACCCCCAGGCAGATACAATACCCCCAGGCAGGTACAATACCCCCAGGCAGGTACAATACCCCCAGGCAGGTACAATACCCCCAGGCAGATACAATACCCCCAGGCAGGTACAATACCCCCAGGCAGATACAATACCCCCAGGCAGATACAATACCCCCAGGTAGGTACAATGTCCCCAGGTAGGTACAATACCCCTAGGCAGATACAATACCCCCAGGCAGGTACAATACCCCGAGGCAGGTACAATACCCCCAGGTAGGTACAATACCCCCCAAGCAGGAACAATGCCTCCAGGGAGGTACAATGTCTCACTATATTTTAATAAAACTTTCAATCACATTTTGGCTTGATTTGATAACTATGTAACCAATTACTTCTGTCAATTGTAAGTTCTCATCCTTAAGTAATCTCGTACTCTACTTCGGAAGTCATTCGCTGCCTGACCACGGTCGAGTGCGGTTGTGCTCTGCACCCCTCTGCTGTTTTCAGGCGAGCTACCTTGTATCAACATGGCGCTGAGTGTGAGGAGGCGCGTAAATACCATTGGTATTGAGCTGCTTCGTGGGGCGATTTCACCCTTTTCAGCGCAGGTATTACTCCCAACAATCATTAGGGAGACCTATGGAATCCAAGACGATGATGTGTATGGTGTAGCCCTGAATGGGGCTTACAGAATCTTCGTCAAACTGAATTCCACGTCCGTATACGAGTCTTTGGTGACGAGATTCCAAGACGTGAGTCTTGACGCTACTCCAGCTGTAAAGGTGCGTTTGATCGACGTATCTCGCCACTTTACGTGGGTTAAGATTCGTAATGTCCCATTTGAGGCAGATGAGGCTGACATCAGGAATGTTTTTGAGGCATATGGGACCGTACATCTGGCACAACGAGGCAAGTGGACGGCAGGTGCTTACATGGGCCGTCTGGAGGGAACCTTTTCCCTGAAGATGACTCTGAGACATCCCACACCGTCTTATGTTGTGTTGGAGGACTTCAGGACGCAAGTTATGGTATCGTATGCCGGACAGAGATGTACGTGCAGAATATGTGGGGCGTACGACCATATGGCGGCAGCGTGTGTGAAGCTGAGGAGGGCGCCTGCACAAACTGGTGAAGCACCAGTTACCAGCGTGATAGCTGTTGTTGAGAGCCCCACGCGAAAGCAAGGGCTTGGGCGCTTGTGGAGTGAAGAGGTGGAGGATTCCAAAGAGGAGACTGGTGTGTGTGTGAGGTAAGCTGTGACGTAAAAGGATCTGTTACTAAGCAAGGGAAAAGTACAGAAGTGCAAGTGCAGGAGGAGGTGCAGGCTCTAGAGGAAGAGCTTCAGGAAGTGTTAAGGACATTGACGCCGCCTGCAGAGGATGTTGTTCCTGAGCAGGCGAGAGGCACAGCGTTGCCTGTAGAGGAGTGTAATGATAAAAACCATAGCAGGGTTAACGGGCCAACTAGTAAGCGTGAGTTGTCGCCGTGTGCTGTGGAACGAGGAGTGGTGGAGATTGAGGTACATCGTGAGGGAACCTCATTAGATAACATGGATGTGGAGGGCATCACGAGGAAGAGAGTGGCGGCGTCAGACTCAGATGATGTCCTGACGCCGGCGCAGAGGTCTGGGAGGAAGGAAGAGCACTGTCGAGGTAGTCACGATAAGAGGCATCGAAAAAAAGGGGGGGGGTTGATGGTGTGAAGCCTTGTGCTGGCTCTGGGGCAGGAGGCCCTGGGATGAATGAAGCGAGGAGGAAGGGTTGGAAACTATAAAGAGGCCTTAGGTGTATGACTGTGAACGTAAATGGACTGTGTAATAGTGTGAAGAGGGAATGGTTTCGAATGTTTCTGTATAAATATAGGGTGGATGTAGTGTTCCTGCAAGAACACAATTTCAAGGAGGGAAGAGTGCTCGAGGTGGAAGGGTTTCGGGTCATGACTCTGCCATCTGTACGTCTGAAAGGTGGTGTGGGTATATTGATCAGGGAGGCGAGCCCGTTTGTGTTGCTAAGAAGTGAGGCGGGAGGGGGGGAAGAGTATTGCGTGTGGATGGGTAGTGGATGGGGCAGAGGGTATCTTTTGTAAGTGTGTATGCACCAGCAGAAAATGATGTGAGGGTAAAAAGGGATTTTGTATGTGAAGAACTAGTTTTCTTCTTACGTGGTTTACCTGCGGTGGCCATCGTAGGTGGGGACTGGAACTGCATTATTAGGAGGGCTGACGTGAAACCAAAAGGGGCGGGGCACGTGTCGGCGGCCTTGCGAGATCTTTTGAGGGATATTCAGTTGCGGGATGCGGTTGGAGGAGGGGCGTGGGAGGTAGAGCACATTTTTGTAAGACGGGGTTATGCGGCTAGGTTGGATAGGCTGTATATATCTCAAGGGGTTTGGTTGACATTTTTCCGTACAATAGAAGTAGCTTATTCGGATCATTGGGCGGTAGTAGCAGAGGTGGCGTGGGAGTCACTAGCAGGTATATCTAGGGGTTATTGGAAGTTAAATACAAGTGTGTTAGGCGATGAGGAGGGGGATAGAGGGATTTGCAACGCTGTGGGAGGGGTTACGTGCAGAGGTAAATGGGGTAGAGGATGTGGTGATGTGGTGGGATGGTGTGGCTAAAGAACGGATTAAGCAATATTACGTAAAGGAAGGGAAACGTATCAATTCTTTAAAATATGGGCTTGCCAAATATTTGGAGGATAGGTTACGGGGTTGTTATGCGAGGGGGGCGGTGGCGGGCACTTATCTAATGGATGATATTATGGCAATTAAAGGGAGGCTGCGTGAGGTGCAGGATGAGAGGTTCCAAGCAGTGCGGGTACAGGCGGGGGTGGAAGAGGTGTTATGGGGCGATAGACCTTCATCGTGCGTATTGCGTAGGCAGAAACAAAGACAGCAGGCAATGACTATACCATGGTTGGAGGTTCTTGAGTCGATAGGAGGGTACAGGGAGGGGCAGGTCATACAAGCTACGGAAGGAATGGGGGCATTTGCTGATAAGTGGTATGAGAAGTACTGGCAACGAGAAGGGGTAGAGGATGGGGTTTTAGAACAGGTGTGTGGGAGTGTGATATGTCAGTTGCCTAACAGTGATAGGGAAGCACTGGGTGGGGAAATAACTGAGGGGGAAATATGGAGGGCCTTAAGTGGAATGCGAAAGGGCAAAGCACTGGGAATTGATGGACTCCCGGCAGAGTTTTATCAGCAGCATTGGGAATTAATGAGGCATTTTTTGGTTAGGTTATTAAATTGCATGAAGGAGAGAGGTGAGCTGAGTGAGAAGCAGGCAACGGCTGTCGTTGTATTGGTACCAAAGGGTAAGGGGCAGCATACGCTTCAGGATTACCGGGCGATCTCGTTGTTATGCGCAGATTACAAATTGTTTGCTAAGATTTTGGGAAATCGGGTCAAGTGTGTGGTGGGGAGGGTAGTATCAAAAACTCAGTTTGGTTTGCCAGGGAGGTCTATGGTGGAGGGGCATGGGTTACTTAGGGATTTCGTGGAGGCAAAAGGGGGGGAAGGGGGGAGGTTTGGTGGCGCCCGATTGGCAAGGGGCATACGATAGAGTGGATCAGAAAGCATTGAAAGCCATCCTCAGGGGTCAGGGGTTTGGGGAAGAAATAGTGGGTTGGGTTGAGGCGTTGTATGGAGGTGCAATGGCGAGGGTACAGATTAATGGTCGATTGGGTGGGAAGATTGTAATGGGTAGGGGACTTAGGCAGGGGTGTCCTATGTCACAATTATTGTTTGCGTGCATACAGGACCCCTTTTATAGATTGGTGGAGCAGCGTATGTGTCACGTAGAGGGACCAGGGTGTGAGGTTGTGAGGGTTTGGCCAGTTTTAATTGGGTATGTGGATGATACAACTGTTCTGATCAGGGAGGGAATGTCAATGGACACATTAGATGGGGTAGTACGAATGTTCGCAGGGGCAACTGGTATGAGGGTAAATTCAGATAAATCCATGGTTATGGGGTTAGGAGCTTGGGCAGGAAGGGTTGATTGGGGTAGTGCAGTTGTGAGGAAGCAGGCGAATTCGTTAAAAATTTGCGGTCTTATTTATGCAGACGATCTAACTGGCACGCATGGAAAACTCGATTAGGATGGTAGAAAGGATTCAGGGACGCTTGGGTGCATTGCGACCTTATCATTTGACCCTTGTGCAGCGTGCCATTGTTATTAATATCTTACTGTATAGCAAAGTATGGCACGTGGCAGCCGTGTTCCCATTAACTGGGCCAGCAATAACCAACATACTTAGGAAGGTTTTTAAATTCTTGTGGGGTTCGAGCTGTGATTGGATTAAAAGGGACGTGGTAATGTTACCTGTAAGTAAGGGGGGGCTGGGATTGCTGGACTTAAAGCGGAGGGTCAAATGTGTCTTCATTAAAAGGGAGGTGATGAGGGAAAGTGTGGGTGGGGGGGGTTTGGCCAGGATCCATAACAGATTGCAACGGATATATACAGGAGTTGAGTTGCATGAGTGTGAAACTGTGTTGAGGGCTATGGCGTGGGATCGAGAGCCGGCAAAGGTCAAAATAGGTAGGTTGTGTAGATTGTTAGCCGGGAGGGTTGTAGCGCCTGTAGAGGGAATTTTCCCCATGTATGCGTGGGGAAGTATATGGAATAGGTTGAGTAGGATGAGGCTGCAACCTCGTGTTCGGGATGTAATGTATCATTTTCTGCACGGCATTTTACCGTCGGGTGTGGTTCTACGGGATAGACGGGTCATTGACGGGGGGGGGGTGTGCGGGATATGTGGTGGGGAGGAGTCGGCTTTTCATGTAGTATATTTTTGTGACGGACTGAGGAGTGTCAAGAGGTGGTTAAATAGGGTGATATATAGGATAGGAGGTCAAGGAATTTCTGTATTGAGAGCATTAAGTCTCGACGTGGGGGGTTGGGAGGAAAGTGTAATCAGAGCTGTGGGGTACATTATGGCAGATTATATATATATATAGTGTGGGGATTGCGGGGGAAAAAGGTCAGTGAGGTGAAGAGGAGGGTGTTAGCAGTAACGTTCTATAAAACGGTATGTAGAAATAAAGAAATTTATGGGAGGAGGTGGGTGAGGGATTTTTCAGAAGGATATAGGCAACTTACGTTAAAGGTTTTATTAGACTTGTAATATACGAGGGAGGGGAGGGTACGATTGGAAAGTGTTGCTGGGGCAGGGAAGTCATGGGTGAAAACAGGGTCGCCTCCTTGGTAATGGATGACAACAAATGTTTGCGTGTGTGTTGGATGTGTGATGCGTGAGCGAATAATGTATGGACCAAGGGTGCTAGCACCTGTGGAGCTGGCCAGGTTTTTTTTTTTTTGTCATGGACTATACACTATTCTATGTACATAGTAGTCTTAAGTTGTATTATTATGTTGTTATCTATGTACACAGTTTTGTTATACAAAGATAGTACTGTGGTGTATGTGATGTGTAAGTTTATATGTATTCAACACATGCTTGTTGTATGTTCCCTCTTCGTTACTTTGTTTCAATTATCAATTCAATGTACTTTGTATAGCATTATACAACGGTACTGTTCTTTGCCATATGAAGTTTTTTTTTTTTATTATTATTTTTTTTTTTTGGTTCATGTGATGTTCTAGGTTTTTGTATGTTAAGATGTACTTATAGACTGTCAGCACCCTGATATTGGTTTTTCATGGCTATGTTCTTGACTTAAGTTTTGGCTGTATGGTATACAGATATATCTAGCCAGTTTATAGACGCATTCCTTTTGTGTCTGAGATTTTTGTATACGGGTTTATTGTAACTGTAATGAGTCGGTTTTGAGATCTAAGCTGTTTTCTTTGTATGTTTATTTGTATTTTGGTATATGTAAAGCTGTAATGTTAGGGATAAGTATGTAGATGTTCTAGTAGGATTATGATGTTAGGTTTTGGTTTATTGATTAATGAGAAGGCTGGAAGTAATTGTTACATTTTCTCGTATATATTCTTTTCAATTGTAATGAGCCTTTGTCATATGTCGTGTTATATGTAAAATTTATATGTAAGTTAGGTTTTGAGTCATTGAATGTTTATATATGTCAGTTCATGACCCTGTTACTGTATTTATTTGTAGCTATGTTCTTGCCGTAAGTTATTGTTGTATGTTATACAGCTATATCTTGCGAGTATATAGGTGCAATCCATTTGTGTTAGTTTATTTTGTGTTGAGTTTCTTATGTCAATGGCCGAACCTTCAGGATTGAAATCCATACTGTTTCCTTTTATTTTATGTATACTGTATTGGTTTTAAATAAAAAAAAAAAAAACTTCGGTTTCGGTCCGACTTCGTCCTAACTAGTCACACTGTGATAAGTTAATGAACTGTCACATTACTGTGACTTTTTATTCTTTACTTCTCTAGTACCACTAGGTCTTCTAAACTCATCACCGTGTACGCACGTAAGTGTACTAGATATTTTATCTGCTAGATCACATTCAGTCAGGAAAATACCGGGTGTGGTCTGACTCGTGTATTGCTTCCTCTCACGGCGTCCTATGGTTAAAGCTTTTTAGCTTCGTTTTCCAAGTTTTCGCACTTCTGTTTGGATTTTGATTATCCTTGTCTGTTCCTCTTTGAATGAAATTCGCCCAGTACAAGCTCTACTCTTTCATTATTATTATTATTATTATTATTATTATTTTTTTTATATTTTATTTAAAACATAAATACAAGGCTGCTTAATAATTAAATAGCATCACCATACATAATCTATAGAGTACAACAAGATACACACCATAAATACCAGAAAAAAAATCTTTGTAACTAATACGTATAGATATATACGACAAACACACCATAAAATGCATACGTACGTTTCACTAAACACACAATACCAAAAGATATAACTGTTTGCGCAACAAATATAACACTGGTGGAAACCCCACTTAACCCATTATAAGCTACATTCACATCATACAAACATGTTACATTGATGATTAAACAATAGTTTATGTAATTTGCATACAAAATATACAATTGATTATAGAAATTCCAACTTAAGACACAAATTCAATGATTTACTCTAACACAAATTCATTAACATAATAAATATTATATAAATTGACGATCATATTAATCATCAGCAATTTCCATCCATTCATCGACACCATGCCTAACCCTTCTAGGGTAGGGTAGGTGCCTGAGCCCGAGCCTTTAGCTCATAAGACTGTCATTCCCATTAGCCCCCTTGGGGTGGGGATGGCAGACCAGAGAGGCCTAGTTTGTGGCTAGGCCTGGAGACAGTTGGTCCCAAAGATGAGGAGGTACTTGTGCCTCCTCCCATGGGAGACTTAGGTCTCAGACACTCCCTAAAGAGGGAGCCAAGGCCGGGCCACCACTTGGACAAGTCCCGGGCCGGGAGAATACCGGCTAATCTTTACCTAACCTAACCTCCATCCATTCTATATGTGTTCAATCTTGATACCTATGAAATATGTTTGAATCACAAACAAAAATCATAATGTTGCTACATATTTATAGGATACAATTGGTGACTCTCAGACTAGATTGAACAGTAACAGGGAAGGGATAAAACATGCATATATATATATATATATGTGCATGTTTATATACCCAAATATCTGGACCTCCATAACACAATCAAAAACAAAACTAAGAAAACTAGTGACTCAAGAATACAACGAGTCTTTACACAAAGGAAAGCATCAAAAACATAACAAATATGTAAAGGCACCCCAGAAACCCCTGAATCTACAACCACACATTCATAACAACTAAATACATTCTTGCCCAAACTCATATTCACGCAACTCACCCGTTCCCCAAGAGACGAGCCAGCTATTGCCCACTGACCTACACGACAACTTATTCGGCATGCCCGTATATTTATCACAGATTCGCAAGGGTTTCAAGAGTGAGCCTTTTATAACCGTCCGAAAAACCCTTATCCCACCTCCCATACAATTCCCTATTCCTACACATTGTACGATAAAACGTTATTGCAAGGACACGCCTTCGCACCTCACTGACCCCTTTCCCCCGCATTACCCACGAAATATAAATGTAATCCACGATAATATAATCTAATGCCCGTTCAACGTCCTGGTCTAATCCACCGATGTCGAGACTTAACGCACGCAGGACCTGCACTCCTTTCCCTCCCACCCTCTGTACCACCCTACCCAACCAACTCCTGACATCTTCTAAACCTTCGCAAAAATAGAGAACGTGAAAAGCCGTGTCTTCCCCACCACAAAACCCACACCCGCCTCCCTCCACGACTCTTCTGGATCGTAGTATTGCCCCTGATGGCAATATACCATGTAAAAACCGAAACATGACTTCACGCACCCTAGGCCGTAATTTCAACTTACTAAATCGGAGCCATATATTTTCCCACGAGTACATGGGAAACAAACCTTCTACTGGAGCTGCGCACGTACCCCTAAGTAACCTACTTAAAACCCTTATGCGAATGTTCCTCCGTTCCTGTACCATCAACAAAGCTCATAGTACAATCTCACATTCCCTTAACTCCATTCCCCTATACCACTTTTTCACCTTCGTATATACTTGGTCCATGTTTCCCGCCATCACACCCACACGCCAAACCTCCCACTTTAGAAAAACACATTTCACCCTACGCTTTAAGTCCAACAATCCCAAACCTCCTCGACGTACAGGTAACATAACAACCTCACGTTTTAACCAATCACACCTCGATCCCCACAGAAAGGTAAATACTCTTCTCAATATTCCATTGATCGCTGTTCCTGTAATTGGGAATACAGCCGCAACGTGCCACACCTTACTATACAATAATACGTTAACAACGATCACACGTTGGGCGAGAGTGAGATGTTGGGGCCTCAAAACACCCAGACGACCGATGACCTTTTCCAACGTCCTTACTGAATTTTCCTCCCGCGCCACTATCAAATCGTCTCTATAAATAATACCGCAAATCTTTAATGACATCGCAGTTGTGTTAACCAAGTTACAGCTCACCATTCCACCCCCTTTCCAGGTACCCAACCCCATGATCATCGACTTTTCACTATTTACCTTCATACCCGTGGCTCGTTCAAACACACGCACAACATCTTCCAACCCTTGCATAGACATTCCTTCACACACCAAAACAGTCATATCATCCACATAACCTATTAATGCCGGCCAACAATCCCCTTCCCCTACCCCACCCCCACCCCGGGAACTAACTGTGCTCTCAACCATCCTGTAAAAGGGATCCTGAAAACACGCAAATAAGATCTGTGACATAGGGCACCCTTGTCTTAAACCTCTACCCATCTCAAAGTCCGTCCCCATACACCCATTTATTTGTACCCTCATCTTTGCCCCCTTATACAGCATATTTACCCACCCAACTATTTCTTCTCCATAACCCTGTCTCTGAAGAATACTCTGCAGTGCACCCCTTTCCACTCTATCATAGGCGGCCCGCCAGTCCAAGGCCAGTAAAGCCGCCCCCTCCCCTCCCCCCTTTGACTCCACAAAACTTCTTATAAGCCCGTGACCGTCTAACATCGACCTGCCCGGCAACCCATACTGCGATGGCGAAACGACCCTCCCCACCACGCATTTTACCCTATTACCCAAAATTTTTGCGAAAACCTTATAGTCTGCACAGAGCAACGATATCGCCCTATACTTCCCAAGGTTTGGCTGCCCTTTGCCTTTCGGGACCAACACCACAACTGCCGTATTCTGCTTATCCCCTAACGTACCCTTCTCCTTCATACAATTTAATAATCTTACCATGAACTTCCCAATCAACTCCCAATGCTGCAAATAAAATTCCACCGGTAAACCATCAATACCCGGGGCCTTGCCCTTCCTCATTCCGTGTAAAGCAATTTCAATTTCCTCCTCAGTAATAACCCCACCCAAAGCCTTCCTATCACTGTGACCCAAAATGCACTTAGCAAACGTGCACACCTTACTTAATTCCACTTCATCCACGCCACTACTAGTCCAGTGTTTTTTATACCACGTATCCGCATATGCACTCATAGCTTTTGTGTTTCGTATCACTTGACCTGCTCTGTGGATTCCCATCGTCTCATTTACCTCCAAGCTCGGGATTGCCGTCAGCGCCTGCTTTTGCTTTTGTCTCAACACACACGCGGATGGCCTGTCTCCCCACAAGACTTCTTCTAATCCTGCTTGCACCCACACCGCTTGAAACCGCTCATTATGCAACGTTCGCAAGCTCTCTTTTATGTCTACAATCTTCGTAATCGATCCTCTAAATAATTCGCTAGCCCATATTTTAAAGTGTTTATACGCCTACCCTCCCTCACGTAAAAGGATTTTATCCTTTCCTTTGCCACCGAGTCCCACCACGTTACAATGTCTTCCACCTCCTGAGCTTCCCTTGAAAGCTCATTCCATAGCATAGAAAAACCCTCTAACCCTTCCTCATCACTTAACACACTAATATTTAATTTCCAATAATTCTTATAAATTTCGGCCATTCCCTCCCACCCTACCTCCACTACAACTGCCCTGTGATCTGACAAGACCGTCTCCACCGTATTAAAAGACTTTACAACTACTCCCTGCGAAATATACACTCTGTCTAACCTTGCAGCATATCCCCTTCTGATAAAAGTATGTTCTGTTTCCCACACCCCTCCCCCAAACACATCTCTTAACTTAACATCCCTCAACAAATCTCTGAGAGGTGCAGACACATGCCCAGCCCCTTTGGGTTCGACGTCAGCCGCCCTTATGACACAGTTCCAGTCACCCCCCACTATCGCTACTTCCGGAAGACCACGCAAAAAATAGACAAGGTCCTCACACACAAAATCCGTTCGAACCTTCGTGTCATTCTCCGCAGGGGCATAGACACTTACCAAAGATACACGCTTTCCCATCCAAGTCCCATCCACTCGCAACACCCTCCCCCCACCCCCCTCACATCTCTGCAACACCCTCCCCCCACCCCCCTCACATCTCTGCAACACCCTCCCCCCACCCCCCTCACATCTCTGCAACACAAACGGACTCGTCTCTTTTATTAAAAGACCTACACCACCTTTCAAACGGATAGTTGGCAGGGTCAGTACTGTATAACCTGCAACCTGCAACACTTCTCCTTCTTTGAAATTGTGTTCTTGAAGGAACAGAACATCAATTCTATGTTTGCTAAGAAAACTGCTCAACCAATCTCTCTTTAGTCTAGTACATAAACCGTTAACATTAGCAGTCATACACCTAAGGCCTGTTATATTTTCCACCCTTTCCTCTTCTCCTCCCGTGGTTCACCACTTGATTCGTTACATCTATGTGTCTTCTTTACAGTACCTTCCCATTCGCCTCCCTTCTTGCGATGGCGTCCCTCATGACCCCCCCTCCCCACCCCTCCCCTCACCCATCCTCTCAGTTTTTTTTCCAGTCCTCTGTGCCGGCGTCAGTACGTCATCCGAATCTGACGTAGCTGCCCGTTTCCTCGTAACGTTCTTATCCTCCATGTCAAGATCCGAGGAAGCCTCACGGTGTACCTCAACATCCACCTCACAATGAGGTATGAAGTCTCCCGATGTCCCAGTCTCGTCGTCCTTCTGCCGAGTCTCATATTGTTGACAATCCGGACTCAAAAAGTCTCCAGCTACATCTTCCGGAGACGGAGCTTCCACCACTTGCAGTGACAAGGTCCTTAAAACTTCGTCTAAATCCTCACCTATACTGAACACGTCATGCCGGGGTACCAATCCAGCAGATGGTATCGGCAACGACTCAGGTGCAGGGAGCTGAGGGGAGGACTCACTCTCATTTCGAAAAGCCTGGTCTACCATCTCACTCCACAAACGACCACGCCCTTCCTCTGACGAACGATGCTCACCTTCATCATGTGTGACTGGGGCTACTTCTTCTTGCACAGGTTTGGTCATGCGTCTGTTCTTTTCACATGCCGCCGCTATGTGGTCATACTCTCCACAAATGCGACACGTACGCCGCTGTCGAGGATATAAAACCATTACCTGTGTCCTAAAATCTTGAAGATACACATATGACGGTATGGGTTGACGCAACGTCATCTTAAGGCTGAATGTACCTTCCGGCATACCTGCGTAGGCACCCATTATCCACTTACCCTGCTGAGCAGAGTGCACAGTTCCATATTTCTCAAAGACGTTTCTGATGTCAGCTTCGTTCGCCTCGAAGGGGACATTCCGCAACTTTATCCAAGTATAATATCGAGACACATCCACCAGTCTCACACGCACAGCAGGCGTAACGTCAAAACACACATCTTGAAAGTGCCTAACCACCGATTCATAAACTGTCGCAGCAAGCAGTTTCACAAATACTCTATGCGCTCCGTTCAGCGCTACCCCATACAATTCACCATCTTGTATGCCGTATGTCTCCCTGATTATCTTGGGTAAGAGTATTTGAGCTGAACTAGGTGTAATCGCACCTCGAAGTAGTTCAATACCAATAGTATTAATGCGTCTGCGATGACAAACCGCCATCTTAACACCAGTAATTTCCCAGCAGTGTCAACAGAGACACAACACCTCCTCGTACCACTGCTGTCAGGTTACTGAGGAGCGTCAGGCAAGGGGGTCTACACAGCCCAAGAGCGATGCAGACAATGTATTATTATTATATTTTTTTTATGATTTTATGTATTATTATTATTATTAGTAGTAGTAGTAGTAGTATGGAAAGTTTTAAAGCCATAAGGGTCATACAGTTTACTTGCTCATTGCTCCCTCCTCCTGTAGGATGCTTATTGCAGCCCTGAACTGGCTAAACAATGCACATCAATACTCATAAAACTAATTCGAAAATCAAAACAAATGTATTACAAAAATAGATTTATTGAAATAAAAGGCGATATGAAAAGTACCTGGCAAACCCTCTCCCAAATTTTGGGCTCTAGGAAACCGTCTGGTTACATTGAGATAAACTTAACTAAACCAGATGAACCTCACATACAGCCTATAGACACGGCCAACAAATTTAGTATCTTCTCTACTGTAGCATCAAAGCTAGCAAGTAAAATTCCTAGCTCAAATACCCAGCCGAAAGACTACCTCACTGGCAACTACCCATATACTATATATCTAGCTCTGACTAATTATACTGAAGTCTCGCTCATCATTAGATCATTAAAAAACAAAGCAGGAGATCTGAATAACTTGCCACCATTCATATACAAAAAAGTTGCACATGTGCTGTCACCCATTATTACAACAATGTTTAATATATCTGTAGGGTCCTCAACCTTCCCATCTATACTCAAGACAGCAAGGGTTAGCTGACTTGAACAACAATAGACCCATATCAAACTTGCCCTAACCTAACCTAAAATATTCGAAAAAATAATACACAAACGATTTTACTCCTACCTTATATCCAACAATATACTTAACCCCTGCCAATCTTGGTTAGACCAAACAAAAGTACGAATGATGCTATTATACAAATGCTTGAACTTATATACACAGCTCTCGATAAAAATGAATATCCTCTGGGGGCTCTTCACTGACTTACGAAAAGCATTTGATACAGTCGACCACAATTTCCTGCACCTAAAACTAAATCATTATGGCATCAGAGGACATTCTCTTGATTACCTAAAAGCTTACCTTAACGAGACACCAGTATTTATATGCAAATGGAGTCAACTCCACTATCCAGCCTGTATCTGTAGGAGTACCCCAGGGTAGTGTCCTAGGCCCACTCCTCTTTCTCATCTACGTACATCAATGATATCCCCAGTGTATGCCAACTACTTAAACCAGTTCTATTCGCAGATGACACTACTTATGTCTACTCCCATTCAAATCCAACTGTACTTAGAAACACTGTAAACACCAAGCTGTTAAAAATATATACTTGGATGATGACCAACAAACTCTCAATATAGACAAAACATACTTCATGCTGTTTGGCAACAGAGCCTTAAATATCCAGCGTAATATATCGACACACTGAGGGTAAATTTCGTCTCCTTGACTGTAATCTTAAATTTTATTTCCACATCCAATACATATCCAAGAAAATTTCCAAATCAGTAGGAATCCTTTCCAAGATACTATACTAAGTACCACAAACAGTACTCCTTACCTTATATCACTCTTTAATATATCCTTGCCTTGCCTATGGTATTTGTGCCTGGGGATTATTACAACCCAGGAGTCCAAATGGCCTGTTATCCTGGGTGTAAAGGGAGCAAAATAAACACAGCAGAAAAGTTTTGAATTATGTTATCCTTCACCAGCAATATGTACACTCAATAGTGCACTCCACGGTAAGCAAGGCAGAATAGAAGCCACAAGAAAGCAGACCATGCTTCAACCAGCTCTAAAATGGGAATGACAAGGGCAGACAGGAGAGTGGTACCCACATAACCTCTGCAATTGCCAAAACCATCTTCTTATTGGCTGGAACCTGGTCACTAGTTGAACGACGGGGCCCCATCGTCAACTCCCAGTAACCTGGTTCACTGGTTGGGGAAGATAGCCTGTAAATGAGGGTGTGTACATGCGCCGAATAAAGGTTACATACTCTTTGCATGCCACAGGGATCAACCACAGCCAACCACCTTAAACCTTTAATAACCTAAGAAAAAGTTGCTGTGCGGATGAATACCAGTCCCTGTGCTAGACGGCACATCCCACCACTTTTTAAAAGCCTCAACTTGCTAAATATGCCAGACATACACTCATACAAATGCACTGGAAAACGTACAGAGGATTACCAAGCTGATCTCATGTATCAGAAATCATCCCTATGAGGATAGGCTGAAGACCTTGAATCTGCACTCTCCAGAAAGGCTTAGAATTAAGGGGGATATGATTCAGATGTATAAATGGAAAACAGGAATGAATAAAGGGGATGTAAATAGGGTGCTAAAAATATCTAGCCAAGACAGGACTCGCAGCAATGGTTTTAAGCTGGAAAAATTCAGATTCAGGAAGGATATAGAGTTATGGATGAGTGGAAAAAACTCCCGAGTACCGTCATAGAAGCTAAGACGTTAGATAAATACATGAGTGGGTGTGGGTGGGTGTGAGTTGGACCTGACTAGCTGGTGCTACTGGGCCAGATGCCATGCTCCTTCCTTAAGCAGAGGTGACCTGACTGGGTGAGCCATTGGTCTAAGTCTGGGGTTGACATGGACCTGCCCAGCATGGGCCAATAGGCCTGTTGCAGTGTTCCTTCTTTCTTATGTTTTATATTACTGTACCTTCTACATATACAGAACATTAAATTTCACTATAAACCCTCCACTTAAACTACTCATTGACAGTTACAACAGAATGCTCATTCACAATACAAGGCATGAGACACTTTAACATCCCTCGTGTCAGTCTCACACTATACAAAAATGCTATGCACATAAAAGGCCCAAAGATCTGGAACTTGCTACCGGAACCGGTAAAGGATCCCCTGACTACTTATAAATTTAAGACTGCTAAAAATCATCTTATTTCTCAATAGTAAGCAAATCAACCAAAACAACTGCTAACTAGTTATTTTATGTGGCCTCTATACTTTTAAACTTCTGCCAGTCCATAAAATATTAGTGACTGAACCATTAATTGTAATAGTTTTATTATATGCAACTTCAAGATCATTATTCTTATAAACTTCCACATTGACTACCTCGCATTAGTATTAAGATTAAATATGATTGTAATCAAGTAAAACACTTGTCTAGTTTTAAGCAGTTACTATATATTAGGATCAGTCTGCCGCGACATGATAGTGGCTTTCTTTCTACTTAGCAACCAAAATTGTAATTACATATTGTAACCTTTACAAAGAAATAAACCATTACTGTTACTGTCCTCTTAATCTATTTATATCAGCTGCTTGGATAGAACATTACCGTTTCTGTTACCTTAGATTAAACGGTTATGTGATGAGGATTCATCTATAATAATTTTTTGAGAATAAGTGCCGCTTCCTGTGCCTTTCTCTTAACAATTAATTAAATGGTGTGATGAATTCCTAAACATCTCATATTTTCACTTTAACGTGTGTATGGAGTTTATCTACACTAATTCATTCTTGGTGAATTGCACACACTCATATCTCCTCACACTGAAGATGTTCTTACTGTCCTCTGATATATTCCAGTGTTCAGTTTGTGTGTGTGCTCTCTTGTTGCATGCCGAAGTCTTTGGAGCGTAAAGTGTCAAAGGTAAACATTCAAGCAGTATTTCTCCACAGACTATCTGGATTACCAAACAAGAAACAGCGACCGCCAGATGCCCTTCCTTTTTACTTGTCCCCTTCCGCCTAAGGTGGCTCACCTTCAACCAGCTGCCGTCTCCCTCGTCCACCAACCCTGCCAACCTGCCACCACCCTCCTCCAGGTAATCTGCCACCACCCTCCTCCAGGTAATCTGCCACCACCCTCCTCCAGGTAATCTGCCACCACCCTCCTCCAGGTAACCTGCCGCCACTACCCTCCTCCAGAAAATAGAAATTCTCTGAAACTTGCAATATATTTATCACCCAGTCGTACTTTGACTTTTGGAGTGTCTAATGTGAACTGTAATATACTTTTCCTTCTGATGGAGTGAAGATTTCCTGAAAGACGAAGAGCTAGTTCAACGGTATAAATGTTTGTCATTCTAATTTAGTACAGAGCAGGTGGATACTCCAATATCACCGAAATTGAACAGTGGGTATGCTGCTGTTCATAATAGGTAATAATAATGTAATCAGTGTGGTTAGATGTTACGGGTTTCCGTAGCTCGATTGCTAGCACACTCACCTCACACACTGAGGTCCGGAGATCGAATCCCCGGTACGGCTGGAAAACATTACGTGTTTCCATAAGACACCTGCTGTTCATGTTCACCCATCAGTATAAAATGGGTACCTGGGTGTTAGTCGACTGGTGTGGGTCGCATCCTGGGACAAAAATGACCTAATTTGCCCGAAATGTTCAGCATAACAAGGGGCTTTCTATGCAGTAGTATGTCACTGATGTCAGCTATGATCTGTATACCTTGTACATGTACTTGTAGTAAATAAAGATATTATATTATTATTATTATTAGGACGTATTTCCTTAATGGCATTCAGAATTTTTTATGTACATTAGATACCCAGAAAATACGTGAAGAAAATTAAGACATATTATGTTCTTTATACAAAATAACTTCCACATCTAATTTGTTAGTTTTCTAAAAATGACTTCATTTTTTTTTTATTTTGGATCTCCAAGTCTAGGCAGAGCGCCATAAAGTATCTCTTGACAGATGTTAAAGGTTTCAGGGGCCAGATTCCAATATTTTTCCAAATTACAACAAGATTTGGTGAGATGTACATAGTTGATATTGTCTTCAGTCACAGCAAAAATTAATCCAGAGCCTAAAGTAGCTTCTTGATCCCGATTAAGCTTAGTATTTCATAGATTTAAAACATAATCGGGATTAGCTTGTTGGGACCAACCACTTTGTGTTATAAGATTTTTAAGCTACTGGCATGGTAATATTTCGGTCTTTCACCTCATCACTCTTCGTTCACTGTACACATGGTAAAGTAATTGATTCTGTCAACTCACAGCAACCATGTTAGAAAATACGATCTGCGTTTCTATTCATCTTCCTCTCATGTCTTAACATATCGATATTTTTACGAACTAACCTTTGAAATTGATCAAACAGTGTTGAGACAAGGCACACACACCATCCTGCTCTGGAGCAGCAATTTTGTAGAACCTGTTCAATGAGACACTTACATAAAAACACTAATCTGAGCAAAGTTTTGCGGGAAAAGTTGTGGGGGGGGGGGGAGTGGTACGTGCAGGGTGCGGAGAAAAAAATAGAAAAATATTAAAATTGAGTTAATTGTATAGAAAAATAGCTTAACACTGTGGCAACACTCTGGTATAAGTATCACTGTTGTACGATGTTCCTACAAGGAATTATATAATCAAATAAAGCGCTAAACCGACAAAGGTCATGCAGCACTGCAGGGCAGAAAATAGTGCCAGGGCTATAAACAGCTAGATGGAGAAAGGATCAAAGGTGAGGGGAGAAAAGGGCTGTAAGGGATGCTAGGGGTTCGGTGTCAAAGTTCGTATAGTAAAGCACTTGCTGACAGTCAAAAAGTGATCGCAAGTCAAAGGCAGGACCGACTGCAAGGACGGAAGATTAAGTAGGGCTGCAGCGTCGGAGGTAAATCCTGTGAGCTCGTTGGTAAACCTGACAGTCCACAAGAAAGTGAAGAACTGAAATAGGGACCCGACACACTTCATAGAGAGGAATAGGGTGTCGTTCCATGAGATACTCATGGGTAAGGCAAGTATGGCTGATGCAGAGAAGGGAGAGTGCAGTCTCCCAAGTACAGCAATGGTAGTAAGAAGATGGCTACAAACCCAAAATCGGTTTAACAGAGTGTAATTTGTTATGGTGCATGTCTGACCACCGTTGTTGCTAACGGCTGTGAAGATGGGCAGAGACGACTGTAAAATAGTCCGGAAACCGGAAGATCATGTACCGCCTGTTTATTGCCCTGTACATCAACGTGTCCAAGGACCCAACAGAAAACGACGTCTTTGTTTTTGCTAGCTACTCTGCACAACCAAAGCTGAATAGGAAGGACCAATGGATGAGGAGAATCAAATTGTTTAATGGCCTGTAAAGCACTTAGGGAATCTGAAATTATCACAAACGCCAAAGAAGACATATGAAATATGGAGAAGCACTGTGAGGATGGCATACAACTTGGTGGTAAAAATATTAACTGAGACTACCAAATGACCAAGATCATCATCAGGGAACATCGCCGCAAACCCAACACCATCAGAACATTTAGAACCAGCTGTACAAACAGCGACAGCATTAGCATGCAACCGGAAGTGATCAAAAAAAGAGTGAGAAGCAGCTGTAGGTAGGAGAGCTTTGGCGTACGGCATTAATGGAGAACAGACACAAACTGTCGAAACCTCCCAAGGGGAAAGGGAAAAGTCAGACGATACATGAACATACATGGGAAGTAACTAGAGAGAAGACCGGAGTGAAGACGAAGAGAAAACGGTCGGAGTAAGCAGGGTTACCGAACAAATAACGTAAGCAGGGTTACCGAACAAATAACGGGCTTCTACTAACGTCTGAGACCAACCTATGCATAGAAGGAACACGAAGATCATAAGAGCAGACAAACTAATGAAAGCAATGAGCATCACGATGATCTGCTAAGGACATTCGCCTCATGGGATGAACGAAAGGCACCAAAGCATAAATGTAGACCCTGATGTGAAGGGGATCTTAGAAAGAGTTGTAAGAGAAGCCACACAATAGATTTAGTCACCATAATCCAGCATGGACAAGACTAGGGTGGAATGCAAATGGAGGAGAGTCCAGCGATCTGCTCATGAATGATGTGCAAGAATTTTAAGGAGATTCAGCTGACCATGACAAGTTGCCTTCAAAGAGGAAATGTGAGGTTTCCATGTCAACCAGCGATTGAATGAAAGGCCACGAAATTTGATTGTATCACATTCTGGGATACGTGAGCCGTGTAAGTACAATGAAATATCTTGGACAAGAGGATATCTAGTGAAGGTAATGAAATGGGTTGTTACACTAGAAAAATTAAATCCATGAGAAGTGACCCAATGGTAAACATGGTCAATCACATCCTGAAGGGAAGCTGCTACCAGGCGACAGTCAGCATCTGCATAAGCTCTAGCGAAGTCATCCACATAAAGTGACGACCAAATATGCGATGGAAGAATGGAAGGTAGGATATTTATAGCTAAGAGAAAAAGGGTAGTGCTAAGGACACAACCTTGTGGGGCTCCCTCGGCCTGAACAAAGTCTGAGGAAAGCGAAGCACCAACACGGACATGAAAATGTCTTTCAGACAAGAAAGCAGCAAGGAAGGTCGGTAGATTACCATGGAGGCCTAAGGAGTGGACCTGGGCTAAGATGTTATACTCCAAGTGGTGTCATATACCTTCTCGAGATCAAAAAATACTAGGATGGAGTGTTTGTTAGCAAAGGCATTTCACACATGCGTTTCTAATTGGAGCAAGGGCTCCAAAGTAGAGCGGCCCTTGCAAAAGCCATAATGGTGAGGAGAAAGACTACTGAGTCTCTAAATACCATATCAGACGTCTATTCACCAATCTTTCCATCATCTTGCAGAGTACACTGGTCAGAGCAATGGGACGATAGAGGTATCAAGCCCTAAAGTGCCTGGTTTGCGAAATGGTAGTACAATGGCTGATTTCCATTGTTGAGGGAGAACCACTCACATCCAAACAAGATTGAAAAGACGCAAAAGGACTGCAAGGGCTGTAGAATGCAGATGTTGTAGCATATGGATATATCTGGATATATCATTGGCCCCAGCTGCTAATGACCGGCAAGTGGAAAGCGTGGACTCTAGCTCTAAAAGAATAAAAGAATGTTATATTGCTCCATCGTATTAGAAGAAAAATCCAAGGGTGATTGCTCCCTGGCAGACTTAGAAGCAAGAAATGAGGGACAAAGGTGTAGCCATTGGGAAACATGGACAGGATAGTTCCCTATTTCCATGGCAACTTCTCAAGGTTCTGTAACACTAACACCAGCAACCTGCAAAATGGGAGCTGAGTCTGAAACATTCTTGCCACACAGCTTCCGTACCTTCTTCCAAACCTCACACATAAGGGAAGTCGAGGTAACAGTAGAAATGTAGTCTTGCCAACAAGTGCGTTTAGCATCACATATGATGCGGTGAGCGACTGCCCTTGCCCTCTTAAAAAACAAAAAACGATCTGCAGCCTATTATATTGATAACGGCCCCACACAGCACATTTCAAATGCACTGCACGGGCACACACAGAAGACCACCAAAGCACGCATGAGAATGCCTGCCTGAGGTTCGAGGAATAAAATGTGATGATGCAGTCAAAACTAAGGTCGAAAGCTGGTGCACCAGCTCATCAATAGAGGACAAAAAAAGGTCCTCAGAAAAAGCGGTAAGATGAGAGTATAAGTTCCAATTCACTTGTCCAAATTGCCATTGGGGGCTATGAGGCGGTTGGGATTACGCAGCAGAAATAAGAATAATAGGAAATTGATCACTGTCATGAAAATCCGGGAGAGCAAATCAAGCGTAATCAAGGGCAACTGACGAAGAACAGATATGCAAGGGAGAGAATGAGTGCGAGTTAAAATAGTAACAGCATCCATATTTAAAACATGAAGAGGATGAAAAATGAGAAGAGTCTCCAACTGATCACCAGAGTCACAGGGAGACCCTCCCCAAATATGATGGTGAGCGTTAAAATCACCTAACAAGATGAGCGGTGGCAGAGAAGAGATTAAGAACACAACATCCGAGACACAGAATGCACTGCACGGGAATAAATATGGTCTGCAGTATAATGCAGCTGAGGACGAACAAAGACCTGTTGAAACGGTATACCAATGCATACAGAAGTGCACTCTCATTAAAAATTTCATCAGGAAAGGGATCAGAAGATTGAAACAGGACATAGACCGAAACGGGACGGATAACAGCTGAACGAACTTTAGGCTCTTGTAACCCGACACATACTGGGGAAAACTGAGAGATTAACACCTGGAGCTCTCCCTGATTACCCCTGAGGCCATGAATATTCCATTGCAAATAAGTCATTATTCACAAAGATAGGTATGCTAACAATGAGAAGCGATAAAAGCTAGTAGGGTCAGTGAAGTCAATGTGTGGAGGCAACAGAAAGTGTGTAAGCAAGGAGCAATCAGAATGCTGTGAAGGAAAAGACTGCTGCGAGGGTCATGAAAAATAAAAGGGGCATAAGGAGGCACACTGGTGTCCAACGAGGGTTTCGTCTCCACAATATAGTTGGAGACTGCATCAAGTGTTTCAGCAGACAAGGAAGATGCCGATACCATAACTTCAGAGACAGGTGAGGCAGAGCAAGTAGAGATTGGGGAAACTATGGAGGGAACCAAAGAGGTCTGAGAGGGAAGGGGAGTATGAACCTGGAGAGATGTGCAGGCAGGGACAGCAGAGTCCTGCGGTGGAACAGTCCCGTGGTGGAAAAGGAGAGGAAGGAGGCTGGAAGGGGACTGGTGAAGAAGTCTGGGGGCACAGGAGAAGAGGGGACCACACGAGAGGGAGGATGAACCTCCACCTTCATGCGAGAGTTAGAAAGGGGGGTGAGAACTATGCACCAAGGCCAAAAAGGAAAACTGTTGGGGAATTGTAAGCACTAGAAGAATGCGAAGAGGTGCAGGTGTGCAAGGCCTAGCAGACTGAGAAACTAGCTGGCGAGATGAAGAAGTAGAAGTAGGAAGAGGTGCGAAGGTTGGGGTTTCAGAGGGTAAAACTGCAAAAGAATTAGAGACAGGGATGACCCCAGAAGACATGGTACCAGAGGAGCTGGTAGGCGGGGGAACCGCCTATCATTGGATTTGATAGACCTGACATCGCCGGGAAAAAGAAGGATGAGTTTCATTGTAAATAAGATAAGTGGGAAAAAGACTGCAAGATGTATCGGCATGATCCGCAGAACCACAGACCGAGCACTCCACTGTAGACCTGCAGTAATTAGTGGGATGTCTGAAGCACCAACAGTTTCGACACTCTTGGGATGTAGGAACCACTTTACGGACCCATAGGCAACGTTCCGCATTATAAACGGAGGACGGGAGTGCACGGTAGTCAAAGGTTAAGCGGACGATGTTACTGGGAAAGCTTGAGTGGACAGGACATTTGTATCCATTTTGAGAATTGGAAGGCCCTGAAGGGCTAATTACTCTAAAATATCGTCACCCCAAGACAGCAAATCACACTGTACAATGGTATGTAGTAAGACCACAGTACCACCGCAAGAATTGAGAGTAGCGTGCATGTGAACTGTGACAGGAACGTTATCAATAGAAGATGGGAAAGATGAGCTTGTTCTGCATTCTGAACTGTAAGGATGCGCACACCACTCTGAAGAAGTGAAAGGTTATATTTTGGCCATGTCGTAAAAGAGCTTTACGTCGTTCTTGGGTGGAACGAGCAGAAATCGAAGGATCTTCGTCAGGAAAGGGTCTGGAACATTTAGGCATAGGACTGTGGGTGGCCTGACCCGAGGTAGATGGGTGATCCAAAAACCATTGCATCTTATGTGGGGAAGCTGGACGCATAGCTAAAGACATGCAAGGGGCAAAGGCACTAGAAGAAACAGGCGGAGCTTCAGTACTTGGAGCAGGTGCTCCGGCATAGCAACCTAACATCCAGTGATCCACCTCGGCAGACAAAAGAGAAGGCAGTTGGACACCCACCACAAAGCATATCTCCCTCGGCTGCCACCTCTCAGAACCGACAGGCAGCCTCCGGAGATACACCCGTTGCCTGTAGGACATCTTGCCCTACCTCCTGGAAATCCGGGAAGGGAGCTGGGCACTTCCAGATGATCCAGATTCCTTGGTAAACTACAGTACTCCCGAAGGACTCCACGGAGTGAGATGAACCCCAGCACACTTCCCCCTACCTAGAAACATAATGCCAGAGGGGAGGACCCCAGAGGCTACAAACTGGATGGGGACAAGAGTGGGTTGGGAGGGGAAGGAAAGGGAAAAAGGGGGGATGGGATAAGGAAGGGGGCATTGAGGGGCAATTGGGTTTGGTCTGAGGAAGAAGACCAAAAGGTCTAATTCCTCAGATCAAGAGCCTCTTCACCGTGCCAAGGATCCTCCCTTGAAGAGGAGAACCAATCAGAAGCCTTCTGAGAAGAAGCGCTTACTAAGTTGACTTGAGCAGAAAAAAAATAAGTAAGTTCATTCAGATATACACAAATAGTTGCATAGATTATCATACATAGCAGCATATGTGTAGAGAACCTGGGATAACCCAAAAAAGTCAGAGTGACTTATTTCCATGTTACGACTCCAACATTTACATAATATAGCACATATGTACATAAATCTTGTATTTATGTAGACTCGCATCAAACATACACTTTAAACAGTTACAGTCTGACTGGTGGACAGGGTTATGGGTATGAGGTATACACTGACGTAAGGGTGTGCCATCCTGGCGGGGATCTGCTCTAGTAAGTTTATTCAGGTATACATAAATACAGTTACATAATCATATATAGCAGCATATGTGTAGAGAACTTAGGATAACCCAAAAAAGTCAGACAGTGACTTATTTCCATTGGGGTCCTTTTGTTACCATATCGATAATATTATGTTATAAAAGTTATATGTGGTAGATAAATTATATAAAAGTTACACACAAAACAAATTATTTAAAATATTGAATAACAGATGATAAAGATAAACAGAATACAAGAATTATGACAATATATATAATATGAAGAACATTAAATTATAATACATTTCACTCTGAAAATCAATTACCAATCTGTTGAAATTGCAGGAACATACAAAAGAAATATATTATAGAATGCTAGTAAAATAATGAATAATCACTGAAAAACAATGAAAACTAGAAGACAATGAATATATATCAGAAATTAATAACCATCTCTAGGGAATGCATTTGTCCTAATAACAGATGTTGATAGGGACTTGTCCATCCTTGGTGGGGCAGCCAGACAGGCATTGCCAAATAGCAGTAGGTTGTGCCAGGATCCGTTGTTTTCACAGGCATCATTGACTTTCTTCAAGAGGGCAGTGAATTTGCTTGCAGCTTGAGGGAGAGCTGCTTTGGGGATGTGTGTCAGCGTCCTGGTGGATGTTAATTTGATTGCAGATTTTAGGTCCTCTGTAGAGGTGAAGTCGCGGTAGCTGTCAGCTCTGTCTGCTGGGGGGGGGGGCTGTTGGTTGTTCCCACTTGGAGTTCCCTGGGAGCTTAGAAATCCATTGTGTGCACGGATGTTGAGATTTGAGGGACTGAGTGCACACTCCCTGTGGCACACCTGACAGTTGCCTTGTGGAAAAATTCCATTGCGTCGGCTCTGTAGTAGAAGTTCCTGGGAACCCAGCACATCATGTGACATCGCTGACATCATGGGTATAGGAGGGCACCAGCGTGGTGGCCTGGTGAGGTTTGAGGGACTGGGAGGGGAAAACTGCCCTCTACAGTTGGGGTGTCGCTGGGAGTTATGTGTGTGAGGAAGGGGAGTTAATGGTGAAGCCCGGGGTGATGGGTTATGAGAGGTGCGGGAGGGTGACTACCCAACACACAGGGCAAACCTAGGGAGAGGGGTGAGGGGCACTGTACACTACACACGGATTGCACGCTGTTGTTCACACTGTCATGCAAATCATGAAAGATGTGGGTATGTGTACTGCTTAAAATAAGTGTGTTCCATCATCTTCACTTTACACACCCTGCCTCTCCCATCTCTCCCCTCTTCCGTGGCGGGGGGAAGCCACTGACTGGTCCCGACCTCACTCACACTACACAGTCCTAAGTAAGTTTATTCAGGTATACACAAATACAGTTACATAATTATACATAGCAGCATATGTGTAGTGAACTTAGGATAACCGAAAAAAAAGTCAAAGTGACTGTGGGAACACCGGGATGGCAGAGGTGGTTGGAAGATATATCTATATAATAATAATATCTTTATTTTACTACAAATACATGTACATAGTATACAGTCCTAGCTGACATCAGTAACATACTACTATATAGAAAGCCGCTTGTTATGCTGAGCATTTCGGACAAATTAGGTCAGTGTCCCAGGATGCGACCCACACCAGTCGACTAACACCCAGGTACCCATTTTACTGATGGAGAACACAGAAAACAGGTGGAAAGAAACATGCCCAATGTTTCTACTCTGGCTGGGAATCGAACCCGGACCCTCGCCGTGTGAAGCGAGAGCGTTAGCCACCAGGCCTGGTGGCCACAGTTAGGCACCTTCAAGGAAGGTAAGGTAGTTTAGACTGTTAGTAACTAATATTAGGATTATTGAGGCAACTGTAGATAATAATGTAGACCTAAAACCTTAACATAGGTAGGATTAGGCCTTCAGTATAGGTAAATGTTAGGTTATATTAGCCAAGGAGAAATGGCAACTCCCATGCTCGAACGAGGGACTGTGGGTATCACGGACACTCGAGCGTTCTTTTAAGATAATACACCATCGGAATGATAAGTGCAGTGAACAGCTGTTTAGCGCCCCCACGTGTGTACACAAACTAGACCCTGGGAACTGGGTGGAGGAATCCTCGAAGTACTGGGGATACTCTCCGTCAGGCCCATTACAGTAAGACAAGACCTTCCTTTCTTTCTCAGTATTCTGACCAGTTTTCTGAGGGGAAACGTGAGTTGAACTGTGGGCCGATTCTGCAGTCGGACGCCAGTAGACCAGTATGTACCGGCGTCCCCTCTAAGTATAAGTTTAGAAGCTAGTGTCTCTTACTGCATATACTTGGGAATACACACCCCCTTGGAATCAGGAATTTCTGAGGTGCAGGTAGGTCACTAATGCCGATTGAATATTGCAGGAATTAAGTCTCTGACTGCGCATGGTGGCCCGGTGGCCTGGTGGCTACAGCTCCCGCTTCACACACGGAGGGCCCGGGTTCGATTCCCGGCGGGTGGAAACATTTCGACACGTTTCCTTACACCTGTTGTCCTGTTCACCTAGCAGCAAATAGGTACCTGGGTGTTAGTCGACTGGTGTGGGTCGCATCCTGGGGGACAAGATTAAGGACCCCAATGGAAATAAGTTAGACAGTCCTCGATGACGCACTGACTTTCTTGGGTTATCCTGGGTGGCTAACCCTCCGGGGTTAAAAATCCGAACGAAATCTTATCTTATCTTATCATGGTGACTAGTCGAGAGGGACTAAGGCTTAGGGAGGTTGGAAGACCGGGTGACATATTCTTCTCCACCTAGTAAGTTAACCTTTTGGTCGTGCATGCAGAGGGGAATTTTCTTGCAAGTTCAGCTATATGGAAATGTATCCTATAAGCCACTTGTGAGCTCTGAGAGAATTAGTCTCAGTGTGTGTCAACAGTACTACCAGGGGAGCAGCTTACAAGGAGGCAGTCCAGACAAATTTCCACTGTGACTTATTCCCATAATTGTTCTATAATTACGCTAATATCAACACTAAGGCTTATTTACCTTTCAAAATCTGGCATAATATGTAGGTCTGCCGTCCTATCATGGAGGATTATGATCACCGCTCTGAGCATAAGGTTTATTTACCCGTTCTCTCGGGCACTTAGAATCAGAGAAAATGAAGTATACCACAGGGTAAACTGTATTAGACCTTGTAACATTCACATTTCCCGAGTACCCGGGTATACGCGTTTTTTCGGCGATTATCTCGGAAGTAAGTTATTCACCTATTTCTTGGTGACCCACCATTAATAATAAACTGATTGAAGTGTCTTCCACAACAAACATAAGCGAATGATTGTTTTACACGAATATGTATAAATTTTTGAATTATCCCAAATATTTTAAGATTTGTGTGCGGTAAAAGGCCAATATTTTCCTAAACGTCAAAAAACTTATAAACTATATTTTTTTTAAGATTGAAGATAAGGTTTATGACAGTATTTATTGATATGGGGTAATAGAATTAGCACTGTTGTATCAGTATAAAGTGTTAAAACAACTTTTCTCAGTGCAACTTCCGGCGGTCATCTTGCCAATTGTTTAATATGTTTATTATGCACCCCATACCCATCCTGTGGGCGGTAGTCAAAAGATTACAGAGGCACATAATTGGTCCAGGGACTGGGCCTCAAAGTTTTGATAGCTGAGCAAGTTACAGAGGTAATGAATTCACAATTTACAAAGGTAATGAACTCACAATTTACAAAGGTAATGAACTCCAGGTAGGTCTAGTCACAATCATGACAAGTTACAAAGGTATTTACAGATTACAGAGGTACACAATGGGTCCAGGGACCGGGCTCCAAAGTTTTGATGTCATTTTTAGTATTTTTTTTCATTTGCTTTTTGGCCGACAGTGGATATATGCTTCTGACAGTAGACCAAAAATGAACGAAATCTGTCGATAAATCTAATGGGAAGGTTTGTAGAAGAAATAGCGAAAGATGAGGAAGGGTAAAGGCGAGAGGAATAAAAGGGGAGTAGGCAAGTGGTATCCATGTAACTAATCAACAGTATACAAGAACAACGGGAAAATATGTTGTTGCTGTTATGAGTAAAGTGTCAGTTGCTATGAGCAAAGCATCAGCTGTGATAAGTTAAATGAGATATGATGAGAAAAGTTCCAGTATTGATGAGTCAAGTGTCAGTGTTATCAACAGGTGGTGGGAGCCAAGGAGAGAGAGACCTCAGCTTTCCTCAATGGACAAAAACCCTTCGACCCAGTGAGGTATTTATCAAAGCTCAACTACCTGTCATTTGATGATTGTTTCACTCTCGTTGAATTTGCACAAAATTAATTCCAGTAACATTACCTTTGCCTTGTTTTATCCACAAAATTATTTCCACTAATGCTACCTTTGTCTTGTTTTATCACGTATAATATTACATACATACATATACACACACACACATATATATATAAGTACTACTGAAGGTGGCTGAGCGCCGTATCAAAGGATGCCGCCTTTTCACACCTAGGTGTTACTTCCGGTGTAGGGTTTCTTCTGTACGTCATAAAGGGTGCCGCCTTTTCACACCTTTATGCTAATGACCTTGACCCCACCCTCGACCACCTCGACCTCAACACCCCCACCCGCGCCCTGCGCGCCCGCCCGACCGGCGCCCTGCGCGCCCGCCCGACCGGCGCCCCGCCCGCACGCCCGCCCTCGCGCCCGCCCACGCCTTCTGCAGCGCCTTCTGCAGCGTCCGGATCGCCCCCACCCCCCGAATTTTTTCCGATTTTTTTTTTAATTTTTTTTGAATTTCATTTTCTTGTGCTCTCCATCTCCTAGGATCAAATTTTTTGGGTTTCCCCCTATGGGTACCCCTTCCACCACCCATTTCCATCCCAAAATTCCTGCTCCATCTCCTTGGATCAAGTTTTTTTCGATATCAATAATACAAAGACTCCACTTCCTCGGATCAAGTTTTTGAGGTTCTCCTTCCCACTTTCACCCCCATCCCAAAATTCCTGCTCCAATTCCTCGGATCAACACCCTCCCCCACACCTCCCACCATCCACTTCTACCCCAAATATTCCTGCTTCATCTCCTTGGATCAAGTTTTTCTCGATATCAATAATACAAAGACTTCACTTCCTTGGATCAAGTTTTTGAGGTTCTCCTTCCCACTTTCACCCCAATCCCAAATTTTTTTTCGAATTTTTTTGGAATTTCATTTTCTTATGATCTCCATATCCTCGGATCAACACCCTCCCCCACACCTCCCACCATCCACTTCTTCCCCAAATATTCCTCCTCCATCTCCTTGGATCAACTTTTTCTCGATATCAATAATACAAAGACTCCATCTCCTTGGATCAAGTTTTTTGGATTCCCCCCTCTGAAGGTAAGCATTCAAATGAACTCCCCCTATGGGGCATGGTACTTTCTCTTACTACAGGTCTAAACAAGTGTGACGTCACTCCACCTGTGTTTACTCAGCAGTCAGTGACATGTGACCTCACACACACAGGCTGAATCTTGTCGACTTCCCCCTATGTCAGTGACGTCACGTGATAACCTCACACAGACCAACAGGCTGAATCTTGTCGATCAAACATTAACTTAAAATGCAGGATAACACTAATATACAATATTTTCATTTATTTATTTATTATACAACCAATGCATTTCATATACATCCAACAAAAAAAATTAATTGAAAAAAGGCACAATTCATTGACTAAAATCAACACAGAGTAATTCTTTTTCTCTTGAAGAAATTCTGTGCATTTTGTTCTGGATCTTCTTCGTCGTCACCATCTCAATATTACACATTTCATATACAACATAGGGAAAACATTACACATTTTCACCCTTAACCCAGGATAACCCAAATAATTCCACATTTTTTCGTTAATACCCACAACAATCCACAATTTCTTTACAAAAGATTCACTCTCCTCAAGTCTAGACATTTTTCTCGTTTTAACTATTTCATCAGAAAAAGTCACCACAACACTTACAACTTATAACCACTTTTCGATAAATTCACTAGTCACAATTTTACATATTACGAAGTTAATACGCACACACACACACACACACACACACACACACACACACACACACACACACTTTACTTTGAACACCTTCAAAACACTCTCATAAATCATTGAATACTCACAAAAATACCTTTGAACATTTTCCAAACAACGCTGAAACACTTCTAAAATATCATTTTGAATACTCCCAAATAAGATTTGACATCTCTGATTTATCTACACTTATATGATTTCATTAAATTACAACTCATCCCCCAAACTCCTCCCTCATTTTCCAGATTTTTACAACAGTATCACAAAAACTAACTCAAACACCATCAATTACCTTTGAATACTCCAAAAGCATCATTCGAACACAGCCAAATCACCACTGAATACTCCCAGAACACCTTCATAAATACTCTTGCACATCATTTGAACACCTTCAAAAACACCTTTGAATAGTCTCAAACACCATTTGAGTACTCCCAAATACACCACTGAATACTACTAAAACACCACTGAATACAGTCAAAACACCACCAAAATCATCATAAACGAAGATCAACATTACAGACTAACACCAATTTTCACACAAATCCCCTCAAATCACTATAACCAAGACGATTACCAATTTATATGAGTACACTCACCTCCAACTAAGATATAACATGAATGCAAAAAAACATGAACACAATCCAAACACACACGAACACTTATAACAGAATCACTTCTTTTTCGGTATCTCTAGTTCGACAACAACGCCCACAACCCACAACACCCACATCCCACAACACCCACAACCCACAATTTTTTCTCGTTTTAACTAATTTCATCAGAAAAAGTCACAACAACAACCCACAACTTATAACCACTTTTTCGGCATCACTAGTTCGTGAACAATACCCACAACCCTCATCACTTACCAATTTATTCACAATTTATTCGATACAAATTTTTCCCCTTCTTTTTACTGAATCTTAAATGTAATGCACATTCCTCCCTACATTACTAAAATTCTAATAAAATCCTCTCCATACCCATCTCCTTGTATCCACATAAATTGATAATATACACACAACTAATCATCTCACTACCCAACTACTGCGACATGTTTCAACACCCTCCATTCTTTTCCAATGCATCATAATTTTTCACTTCTATAATTTCTTTTAAAATATTCACACATTACCTTTATTTTCAGTAAAATCCCCCCTCCCACATATTTCATTAAATTTCTAATACAACCCTCCCCATACCCCTCTCCATCTCACCCACATTTCTTCACATCCACTCACCCGTCTCCCAACAAGAAAAATAATGTTCGATTTTAAGATAAAGTCTCCAAAACTAATTTTGGAAATATCCAAAAATGGAGACGTTCAAAGTAATTCTGGAGTACTCTACTGTATTTTGGAAGTGCTCCAATATATTTTTTTGAATGTGTTCCAACGATATTTGGAAATGTTCTAATGTTATCCCAATCATTTTGTTCATATTACCGAAATCGAGGGAATGTGGCTAAAAATGTGATTTATATCATATCTTAGTTGGATGTGTTCGTGATATATATATAAAAAAAAATGATGGGGGTGTTCGAATGATGTTTTTGGAGTATTCATTGGTAATTGTTGGTGTTTTTGGTAGTGTTCAAAGTAAAAGTGAGTTGTCAGTGTGTTAGGTGGTCATAGAATTTTGTGAATATCTTGGTTACAGTGATTTTAGTGGATTTGAGATGGGTGATGAGATGCATTTGTGGATGTGAAATGTGATTTTTTTATTCTGAAGATGTGTGTTGGGAGATAGGTGAGTGGATGTGAAGAAATATGGGTGAGATGGAGAGGGGTATGGGGAGGGTTGTATTAGAAATTTAATGAAATATGGGGGGGGGATTTTACTGAAAATAAAGGTAATGTGTGAATATTTTAAAAGAAATTATAGAAATGAAAAGTTATGATGCATTGGAAAAAGAATGGAGGGTGTAGAAACATGTCGCAGTAGTTGGGTAGTGAGATGATTAGTTGTGTGTATATTATCAATTTATGTGGATACAAGGAGATGGGTATGGAGAGGATTTTATTAGAATTTTAGTAATGTAGGGAGGAATGTGCATTACATTTAAGATTCAGGAAAAAGAAGGGGAAAAATTTGTATTGAGTAAATTGTGAATAAATTGGTAAGTGATGAGGGTTGTGGGTATTGTTGTCGAACTAGTGTTGCCGAAAAAGTGGTTATAAGTTGTGGGTTGTTGTTGTGACTTTTTCTGATGAAATTAGTTAAAACGAGAAAAAATTGTGGGTTGTGGGTGTTGTGGGATGTGGGTGTTGTGGGTTCTGGGCGTTGTTGTCGAACTAGAGATACCGAAAAAGAAGTGATTCTGTTACAAGTGTTCATGTGTGTTTGGATTGTGTTCATGTTTTTTTTTTTTTTCCATTCATATTATATCTTAGTTGTAGGTGAGTGTACTCATATAAATTGGTAATCGTCTTGGTTATAGTGATTTGAGGGGATTTGTGTGAAAATTGGTGTTAATCTGTAATGTTGATCTTCGTTTATGATGATTTTGGTGGTGTTTTGACTGTATTCAGTGGTGTTTTAGTAGTATTCAGTAGTGTATTTGGGAGTACTCAAATGGTGTTTGAGACTATTCAAAGGTGTTTTTGAAGGTGTTCAAATGATGTGCAAGAGTATTTATGAAGGTGTTCTGGGAGTATTCAGTGGTGATTTGGCTGTGTTCGAATGATGCTTTTGGAGTATTCAAAGGTAATTGATGGTGTTTTTTGGTGTTGTTAAAAGTTAAGTGGTTTGTGTGTGTGTGTGTGTGTATGTGTGTGTGTGTGTGTGTGTGTGTGTGTGTGTGTGTGTGTGTGTGTGTGTGTGTGTGTGTGTGTGTGTAAACTTCGTAATATGTAAAATTGTGACTAGTGAATTTATCGAAAAGTGATTATAAGTTGTAAGAGTTGTGGTGACTTTTCCTGATGAAATAGTTAAAACGAGAAAAATTGTGGGTTATGAGCGAAAATTGTGAGATGGTGGGAGAAGGGGTAAGGAGAGAGAGAAGGTTACTTCGTAGGGGAGTGACCTGAGCTGTTATCTGAGATCGGTCAGATAAGACTCACCAGACTTTTTCTGATGAAATAGTTAAAACGAGAAAAATGTCTAGACTTGTGTTGTATTTTGTAAAGAAATTGTAGATTGTTGTGGGTATTAACGAAAAAAAAATGTGAAATTATTTGGGTTATCCTGGGTTAAGAGTGAAAATGTTTTCCCTATGATGTATATGAAATGTGTAATACTGAGATGGTGACGACGAAGAAGATCCAGAACAAAATGCACAGAATTTCAAGAGAAAAAATATTTTGATTTTAGTCAATGAATTGTACCTTTTTTTCAATGAATTTTTTTTTGTTGGATGTATATGAAATGCATTGGTTGTATAATAAATAGTGTTATACTATATGCTATTGTTATCCTATATTTTATTGTCTGCTCGACAAGATTCAGCCTGTGTGTGTGAGGTCATCACGTGACATCACTGACCGCTGAGTAAACACAGGTGGGGTGACGTCACACTTGTTTAGACCTGTAGTAAGATAAAGTACCATGCCCCATAGGGGGAGTTCATTTGAATGCTTACCCCCAGAGGGAGGAATCCAAAAAACTTGATCCAAGGAGATGGAGTCTTTGTATTATTATTGAGAAAAACTTGATCCAAGGAAGTAGAGCAGGAATATTTGGGGTAGAAGTGGGTGGTGTGAGGTGTGGGGGGGGGGAAATCTTTGTATTATTGATATCGAGAAAAAATTGATCTGAGGAATTGGAGCAGGGAATTTGGGATGCAAGTGGGAGTCCATTTTGAATGCTTACCCCCAGAGGGGGGAACCCAAAAACCTTGATCCAAGGAGATGGAGTCTTTGTATTATTGATAAAGAAAAACTTGATCCGAGGAGATCATAAGAAAGTCGAAACCCCATAGGGAGGAATCCAAAAAATTTGATCCGAGGAGATGGAGCAGGAATATTTGGGGTGGAAGTGGGTGGTGGGAGGTGTGGGGGAGGGTGTTGATCCGAGGAATTGGAGCAGGAATTTTTTGGGGGGTGAAAGTGGGAAGGAGAACCTCAAAAACTTGATCCGAGGAAGTGGAGTCTTTGTATTATTGATATCGAAAAAAACTTGATCCAAGGAGATGGAGCAGGAATTTTGGGATGGAAGTGGGTGGTGGGAGGGGTACCCATAGGGGGAAACCCAAAAAATTTGATCCGAGGAGATGGAGAGCGCAAGAAAATTAAATTAAAAAAAAATCGGAAATCGGGGAGCGGGGGCGATCCGGACGATGCTGCAGAAGGCACAGGGTGGGCGCCAGTTGGGCGGGTCCCGGGCGCGCGGGCGCGGAGGGCGGGTGCGTGGGTGGGGGTCGTGGGTGGGGTCGTTGGTGGGGGTCGTTGGTGGGGGCCGTGGGTGGGGTCAAGGTCATTAGCATAAAGGTGTAAAAAGCCGGCACGTGCCCGGAAGGGTCATTATCATAAGGCCAAGGTCATTAGCATAAAGGTGTGAAAAGGCGGCACCCTTTGTTATGACGTACAGAAGAAACCCTACACCGGAAGTAACACCTAGGTGTGAAAAGGCGGCATCCTTTGATATGGCGCTCAGCCGCCTTCAGTACTACTTTATATATATATATATATATATATATATATATATATATATATATATATATATATATATATATATATATATATATAGATATATGTCGTGCCGAATAGGCAGAACTTGCGATCTTGGCTTAAATAGCAACGCTCATCTTGGCATATAGGACAAGCGAAAATTTGTGTATGCAATAATTTCGCCAAAATCATTCTGAACCTAACGAAAAAAATACATTTGATTGTATTTGTCTGGTACTAAATTATTGTAATCGTATTTAATATTTATTTAGTTGGGTTATGCTAAAATAAATTGTTCTCGTTATAATATGGTTAGGTAAGTTTTCTAAGATTCTTTTGGTGCAAAATTAAAAATTTTTACATTAACATTAATGAAAAAAATATATCTTTAAAGGTATAAGAGAAAATTTTAGAAAGGACTTAATTTTAAACGAGTTCTTGCTAATTGACCAGTTTTACATATTCGGCACGACATTATATATATATATATATATATATATATATATATATATATATATATATATATATATACATACACACCATCCTTCATCAAATGGTCTGGCAGAGAGGGCAGTACGGACAGTGAAGGAAGGTTTACCCAAATTTACAAAAGGATCTCTCAATACCAGACTATGTAGGTTCATATACATAACCATATGAAACTGGTTTATTCATCTACTAATAAGACACCAGCAGAAGTGATGTTTAATAGGAATTTTAAAGTTCCAGTAGCGGCTGTCAAACGTCATGTTAGAGAAGACAAGTCATTGGCTAACACGCCTGCGGGTGACCTTCAGAGGGATGACAAACAATTTCGAGTTGATGATGCTGTGTATGTCAGGAATTTTGGGAAAGGTTACCCTTGGGTAGAAGGGAAGATGTGGAGGTATTAAAAGTTAGAAATTATAAGATGCAAGTTTGAGGTTTTTGGGAATTTAATATGGAAAATCAACTAATGCCAAGGTTTGGGAGTGATGACGAGCAAACACAGATTCCAACAGTACCAGAAGTTGTAAGGGGGCAGGGGGTTTGGTAATTCTTGGCCACTATAGGAACGGGGCACCTTTATGGCCAGAGGAACTGCCCCACAATAGATACTAGTGGTAATAAACTTGAGGATCAGGTTAGTATGCAGGTAGACTCTCCAGGAAGGTTGGATGATGAACACAGCGAGGTGAGAGGAGGGGCTGCACCTTAGGACACTGCCAACCCTCCATATCTCAGGCGTTCCAGAAGAGTAGGTAAACCTCCAGATAGGTTGGATTTATAAATAGTTTAGGATGAGCTAATCTTTGTACTGTAACGATACCACTTGTGGTGATGATATACTGTAATTTGGAAAAGGGGGAAAGTATGGCGTTTATAGCTGTGAGCAGTTGTTGTTACCCGAGGAGACGCTGAGTACTCTACATTTCATTTGTGGAAAATTTGAATTTTCCTAAATTCAGCATGTGTACATTTGAATTATGTAATAGTGTATTAAAATGTGATGCTGATTTGACCCTTCGAGAAACTTCGAGTAAGGAGGGTGTAAAACAGCCGGGGAATGACGCCGCAAGGAGGATGCCATATTGAAAATACATATGAATACTGGTCCGTTAATTATGCAATGTAAACAGGATTCATCGAAGTTCAGTGGGTGTATATTGGCCTCAATCCATAATTTAGAAATTGCTGATACGTTCCCGCTGAAGAATTGGGATAAATAGTTTGGAAAATCCTTACAGTTCAGCAACAAGAACGGAAAAATAGAGGAGACAATTGATAGGAGTTCTGGTCAGTATTTAAGGCTGTGGTGCATGTGCGGAATGACCTAGCAGATGTCACAAAATTAATTTATCTCAAAGGGCAGGTTAGAAGCGATGCTTATGCTCTGATTCAAACATTTCAAAATATAGACTCTAGTTACCTAGAGGCAGGTGACGTGTTAGAGGCCACCTATGGTAATTGGGAGCAAACTGAATATTGTGATTAATTTAAGAACTCCAGAACACAATTATCGTAATTTGCGACAATTTAGAGTTAAATTAGAAGGCACTCTTAAGTCCTTGAGTAACAGGTTTGATTTGGGTGAATTAGACTGGATATTAAGTGTTGTCTTACAGAATAAGTTGAGCTGCAAGACTACAGAGTGGTCGTCTAATGAATACTACAAACGTTATTTTTCTCTGGAGGAAATAAAATTTGGTCTACAAGAATTAATTGTTCAATTACAGATCAGCCAACCAAATAATTCTAAGAATGTAACATATGATGACTATGATGTATCTGTCAGGTCTTCAAATGACAAATTTTGGAAATCCAGAGACTCTGCTAGTCTTACATATTCCATAGGTGTACCTGACTCTAAACTGTGATCTTTAATTGGTAATCTGCTTAATGTATCTGCAATAACGTTGTCCTTGCCATCTTTGAATAACAATTCATAATCATACTCACCTAACAATAGAGCCCAACGCTGAATTCTGGCATTTGCATTTATTGGGATCTGTTTCCCTTTTCCAGACAAACCTATTAATGGTTTATGATCTGTTCGAGCCACAAACTTTCTCCCTAGCAAAAAACATCTGTATTTCTTAACAGCATACAGTAAAGCTAGACCTTCTTTATCAAGTTGAGAATAATTCCGTTCTGCAGAAGAAAATTTCTTACTAGCAAAATATACAGGTTTTTCCTGACCATTTACTTTCTGGAGTAAGACGCATCAACCTCAAGTATTAACGGAAGCTCTCCTGTAAAATTAGTCAGCAAAAATGAACAATCTAATTTTTTTAAAATCCTTTGAACAGCCTCTTCCACTGAAGACCATTCAAAAGTAGCTCCCTTTTCAATAAATCGCATAATGGTGCCAAAATTACAGTTTTTTTTATGAACCTACAATAATATGTCACCATCCTCACAAAGGACTGAACTTCTCATGTGGACTCAGGTGATGGTAATTTTACAATAGCCTCAATTGCCTTAGAAGACGGTTTAATACCTTCCCGTGAAATCTCGTACTCTAGATATTCAGTAGCCCTGGTTTTCAACAATGACTCAGTCTTATTCAGTACTATGTTATGCTCTTGTAAAATATTCAACACCCGCCTGAGTCTAGCATCATGTTCAGCTTCTGTGGCACCACATATTATATCATCCAAATAGGATGCAACCCCTTCCAATTTAACCAACAATTGGGAATTAAATCTTTGGAAAATACAAGGAGAGGAGGAAAGTCCGAAAGGCAGTCTCCTATATTTAAATAGTCCTTTATGGGTATTAATTACTAAAAGTTGCAGGCTCCTCTCATTTACAGGTATCTGTAAATAATTTAAACTGATAGATTATAGAGGTATGGGTGTTTGTGGGAAACAATCAGGATGCAGTATTAGGGTTAAAAACAGCAGTTATTACCGGGATACCTCAGGGATATGTTTAAAAGACAATATTCAAGATAAAGTTGCTAGCAATGGCAAATCAACTGATCAACAAACAAAGAGATAGTAGAGGGCAACGAGTGACTAGCTCCCTTAAGGTTTACTATACAAATAGTAGGAGTCTAAGAAATAAGACAGATGAGATAAGATTACTTGCAAGTGCAGGTAATAGATATTGGTATAACAGAGACCTGGTTCAACCTGAAAGATAGAGAAATGCTTTCTGAATGCAACATACAGGGTTATAAACTTTTCCACACTGATAGGGTCAACAGGAAGGATGGTGGAGTGGCGATGTATGTCAGAGAAAATTTAAATTGTCTTAGGCGTGATGTAAGATTAGAAACATGGAACACAGAATCTGTTTGGCTACAGTTTCTCGAAGGTCGCGACAAATTAATTTTGGGTGTGATTTATAGGACCCCAACCGTGATAGGGAGGGCAGTAAGCTGTTATGGGACGAAATACATAAGGCATCTAGATATGAAAATGTTGTGATAATGGGAGATTTTAACTTTAGACAAATTGATTGGAACAATATGACAGGAAATCTTGAGTCTAGTGACTTTCTGCATACGGTTCAGGATTGCTTTTTAGAACAGAACCAACTAGAGGAAACAATCTGCTTGACTTGGTTCTTGCCAACAAAGAGTCACTAATTAATAATCTTGAGGTTAATGATGAGCTTGGGGAAAATGATCACAAATCACTTAGTTTCAATATATCATGGAATTACCCAGATAACTGCAATCAAATCTCTGTCCTAGATTTTCGCTTGGCCGGCTTCATGGGACTGAAAAATTACCTGGGTGGACTAAATTGGGATGTCCTGACTATGGATCAGGTAGGTGATCTTGGTTGCCAATATGACATTTTTCAGAGCATAGTTCTAGCTGCCCAGACAACTTTTGTTCCGAGTAGGGAAATTAGATCTAACAAAAATGATCCCAAATGGATGAACAACAGATTAAAACATCTCACTGGTCAAAAGAGAGGCATATATAGGCGTATCAAAAGAGGGGATGGGCAGTTAAGAAACCAATATATTCAGTTAAAGAGAGAAATAAAGAAAGGAATAAGAAAAACAAAAAGGGATTATGAGGCTAAGGTCGCAAGGGATTCAAAGACTAACCCAAAAGAGTTCTTTCAGGTATACAGAAGTAAGATTAAGGACAAAATTGGCCCACTTAAGAGTAACTCTGGTCAGATCACTGACAGTGATAAGGATATGTGTGAAATTCTCAATACCTACTTCCTCTCAGTTTTCACCCAGGAAAATACTAGCGATATTCCTGAAATAATAGATTACGTAGAACAGGACGATAATAAACAATGCACGATTGCGGTAACTAGTGACATGGTCCTCAGACAAATAGAGAAACTAAAATCTAACAAATCCCCAGGCCCTGATGAACTGTTTGCAAGGGTGTTAAAGGAATGTAAAGAGGAACTTAGCATACCTTTGGCTAATCTTTTTAATATATCACTACAAACTGGCATAGTGCCTGATAAGTGGAAAATGGCACATGTAATACCTTTACAAACAATACATGGACACAGAGGGTATATAAAGGCTCAGAGCAAGGTGTAATACTAGTGAGGTACCATTTCGATGTTCACTAGTGGTAGTAGTAGTAGTAGTAGTAGTAGTGGTAGTGACAAAAGTAATACAATATGGTAGAGCAATTAATTCGTACATGAGTAAAAGGATATAAAAGCTATTACTTGGGTAACATAAAAATAGGTTGGACAAATATAGACTGGAATGAGGCAGCTTGTTTCAGTGTTCACTCTCTGTGCTTTGTGTAGTATAACAGGAGAGACTATGTGATGGCAGGGTTTACTGTTTTCAGGAGGATTCTTGCTAAGACTTCGGAGATGGTGAAGCTGCCGTTGTTTTGTTTAACTGTATTCGAAACAGCGATCAATGCTGATTCGAGGCACTTGCGTCTGCGGAAGTTAGTTTCTTTGATCACTAATTGGGCGTCTCTGAATTTCATGAGATGATTGGTGGAATTTCGGTGTTGTACACAGGCGTTGTTCAAGTTATCGTTCCTACATGCGTAAATGTGTTCATTGAGGCGGGTGTCGAGGTTTCTGGCTGTTTCACCTACGTAAATCTTGTCACAGCCTCCACAGGGTATAGTGTAAACTCCTCCATTGACTGGTTCATGGTGCTTGGATTTTGTCCTGGTTATATCCTTTATTGAAGTGCTAGAAGCGATGGCGACTCTGGTGTTAGTTTGTGAAAGTACTTTTGAGACGTTCAGTGCAACCTGACTGTTGGGAAGAATTATAACTTTGCTGGGAGTGGTGTTGATGCGTGGAGAATTTATGATCTGAAGAGCTCTTTTCTTGCAGTCTTTGATGAAAAAAGAAGGAAAATGTAACTCTGTGAATGTTTGGTGAATGTATGTACACTCCTCGTCAAGAAACTCAGGACTACAAATTCGGTATGCTCTTAGGAAAAACCCGATGATGATGCCTCTTTTCTGCTTCTATCAACTTTTCTGTACTCGACTGAAGAAGCCTACTGTGTAGGCGAAACGTTTCGTAATAAAGATACCTAACTGTTGCATATGTGTCTTACCTAACAACCTGTCGGTATTTTATACCATTTTAATGTTCAATCTGTCAGACACTGCAACACAAGGGTATCTTGGTACAGACCTGAAATCAACTTCGACAACCTCTACTAGTGAGAACGGCTGGATTTGAGAGGGACCTGACCTCCCAACATCTGCGTTCTACTAGTGACCTACGTCTCACCTCCTGGCGCTATATAAGGCTCCATCCTGTCACTTCAACCTCAGACACACCAGAGCACTGCTTACTCACGATGCATTACTCTAACAGAGTAAAGATCAAACCAGCGCGTGGTATAACCAATGAGTCGTCCAAACTAGCACTTGCAGCTGTCGTTAGTGGCAGGCTGCAAGTCAAATGTAATGCGATTTTATCGCTCAAAGAGGCCTTTGTTGTCGTCTGTACCGACGACACAGAGGCTGAGAAACTACTTACCACCACTGCTACTACCACTCTACGAGACCAGGGATTTCTTGTCTTGACTTCCCCAGCACTGAGGGCCAGGAGAACTGTGTTCCTCAAGCGACTCGACAACCTTATCACTGTACAGGCCACTGAAGAAATCAAGTCATCTATCGAAGCAAAGAACCCTTGGGCCAAGGTGGACTTCATTACTAAAATACCCAATGCTTCATCCATGCTGAAGGTCACCTTCAGTGACGTCAACATGGCAGCCAGAGCTCTCGCTGGGGGCCTGGCTATTCACTACTTCCACATCAACCCAGCCTTCATCGAAGCAGAGAAATTCCAACATCTCACAGTGCTATAATTGTTACTCATACTTACACACCACAAATGATTGTCCTACCAAGGACAAGAAGTTCTGCTCCACCTGTGGCCGTGAGGGTCATGACTTCAAGAATTGCACTACTGCTTCACCACCTAAATGCTTGAACTGCAAGAATGACCACCATACTCTTGCTGCCAGGTGCCCTACCAGAAGAGACATACTCAAGAAACAACAACAACAACAAAAGAAACCCAACCCACAAGCAACCACATATTCTGCTATCGCCAAGCTTCAAGCAGACACTACCAAGATACTACATGCCACGCAAGCTGCTCCCACCACTTCCCTGCCAGCACCTACTGCCGACTCCACCAAGATTCTTTGTTGCATTATGTATGCTCATGTACAGAATGCAGCTGAGCCTGGTTCCTTCAACACCACCATCAATGAACTTTTCAAACTAAATAATATGCCTGGCCTCACATTCCCTGCATCACCACCTTCCACTGAGATCCTAAAATCTACTGCAAATATTACCAGCATCACCGCTGCTCCACCGCTGTCACAACCTCCACTAGACACAGAGATGGACCAATCAGAGACCACTGAGACGTCGGCAAACCCCACCAATGAGAGTCCACTACCGCTTTCATCCACTGCTAGAGCAACTGACCAGTCGGAAATCTCGCCTTCACCAGTTCAGCCACCAGCCAAGAAAGCAAAAACACAAGACACTGCGGATACACCCCACGGTGCCACTGCCACTGACACTGCTGCACCACAACAAGTCCGATATCTGAAGGGTGTATACTTCTACACAACCAAGCAATATAAGAACACAATGCTGTCTTCAGAAATCCATCATCACCTCCAGGACGGAACAGTCAAGTATACCTACGACCAAACTGCTACATACACCACTGCAGACATGACCAGACTACTCACTGCCAACACCCAACACCTTGTGGAAGTCGAGTACACCTCAAAGAGGAAATTCAGGATGCTTCAGAATGGGGACCTTGAAGACGGTACCCTCGTCTAGCACGACTATCCATGACCATTCACCCAACACTTTGCTGTCCGCTAAAGCTGGGGTGTGGCTCCAATCAACCCTGTAACTGCTGCCTCTGCCCGACTGCGCTTCTCTTTGGGGAAGTCAGCGCAAGATAGAAGAAGACGACATCCTCCAACCGGAGGGCCAAGAAAGAAGAAAGATGATTATCGTCACCCCCCACCCGGGGGGCCACTGCCGGGTCACCATCTGGAGAAGACCTGGGCCAGAAGGACCTGCGAATCAACATGGATGAAAATGAACACCAACACACGACACTCCACACAGGAGAGCACAGCGCTAGCACGATCAACACCATGCATTGCCCTTCTAGGGCATGGTTGGTGCCAAAGCCCGAGTTTGTAGCTCACAAGATGAGGGGGGTACTTGTGCCTCCTCCCATGGGAGACTTAGGTCTCAGACACTCCCTAGACAGGGAGCCAGTGTCGGGCCACCACTTGGAAGGGCCCAGGCCGGGAGAACACCGGCGAATCTTTAACAACAACTTCAACCTCATATTGTTTCAGACTTCGGAACAATGCTCTTCTCCAGACTGAGGGTCTGACCACCTCAAAACTTTAAGGGTGATGGACTGATTACATCGTCTTCAAGTCTCTTCTGCTTCTATCAACTTTTCTGTACTCGACTGAAGAAGCCTACTGTGTAGGTGAAACGTTTCGTAATAAAGATACCTAACTGTTGCATATGTGTCTTACCTAACAACCTGTCGGTATTTTAAACCATTTTAATGTTCAGTTTGGGAGATTACTGTCTCTGATATTTTAGAAGGGGGAGATTGTAGTGATACTGGTCCTGTGGGGAGCAGCAGCAGGATAATACTGCACCACCTCTTGGGGCCCTTAACAACAACAACAGTTTGGTGTGTGTCATGGGCGCCAACACATGGTGTGTGATTCTCTCCTCCTCTATCTATATATATATATATATATATATATATATATATATATATATATATATATTAGTGATGCAGATTACATGGTGAGTTTAAATATGTGGCCTGTAGTTATAACTTTTCTCTTGACACATGCAAGACATCACCATCCCTGTAGAAGCCATTATTAGATGTACTAGTCATTATATTTTGTTGTTGCAGAAGTACTATGAAGATTCTATGTTCAATAAGGCCTAGAGATAAGGCCTGTGTTTCTATCACAACAGGGCCCAAGATTGATCCCTGTGGAACGCCACTTGTTACAGATCCCCACTCGGATTTAACCCCATTTATGGGCACTCTCTGCTTCCTGGTTGAAATTGTTGGAGGTATCTACCTCCACAACCACGACCATCAAGGACATCACCAGTAGTAGACAGGACACGCTTCCATCCTCTGCAGGGGTATACATAATTCCTTGTAATGACTGCAACAAATTATACGTGGGCGAAACATCAAGAGGCCTCCAAACACGTATTTCAGAACACCAATACGCAAGCAGGACTGACGATACAAGGAATGCCTGTGTACAACATCGCAATTCACACAACCATTTAATTAACTACAGAAACTCAAGACCGTCACTGTCTCCTGAAGGTGTGTGGTGACCCGTCACTGTATCCCGAAGGTGTGTGGTGACCCATCACTGTCTCCTGAAGGTGTGTAGTGATCCGTCACAGAAGACAACACTCAATACCGAAGAATTCTGGAATCATCGCTTATCTCTATAACCAACAATTTCAACCAGAACAATGGCTTCTATAACATAGCTGAACCACTTGCCAAGAAACTTCTTCATCGCTATCCCACATAAGAACATAGAACACTGCAGGAGGTCTGCTTCCAAGCTACCCAAGATTTTAGACTCTATAACCCCACCCGGTAGATCATCAGATGCAGCATTCTCCACCTGATCTCAACATTCTGAACCTGACTATAAATACTCACGTACCTTCCACCCCAGGTAGATCTGTTTGTGACTTGAAAAAGTCCACTGTGTGGGCGAAACGTGGTCAATAAAGGATCACATTAAACTGCATATGTGTTTATGCTTCCGATAAACCACTGTTAATGATAAACCCATTTTATTCTGCCTTCATGGAAAACATTTTATCCGCTACAGCATATACACTCATCACTCTCGTCTGCTGAACTATTATCTTGGTGACTGTTGTTTCATTACTGTCCCCTTTTTGTCACTACGTGATTCTGATACATCCTTAGGAGACACTTTTGAAGATTTCTCCCTACACACTCTTTGCAAGTGACCTTTCTTGTAAGAACATAACATAAGAATGTAGGAACACTGCAGAAGGCCTACTGGCCCATACGAGGCAGGTCCTTATCAAAACGACATCTACCTAAAGCTACTCAAGAAATAGCTCCCGTACCCCTTGACACCAATCAAACCCAGCCCCTCCCACTCATATATTTGTTCAGTCTCTTCTTAAAGCTACCCAAGGTCCTAGCCTCTATCACCCCACTGGGAAGACTGTTCCACGCATCTACAACTCTGTTAGAAAACCAGTACTTACCTATGTCCTTTCTAAATCTAAATTTATCCAACTTAAATCCATTATTCCTGGTTCTTACCTGGTTCGACACCCTCAGTACTTTATTAATGTCTCCCTTGTTTATGCCCGTCATGTTGTTAGGTAAGACACATATGCAACAGTTAGGTATTAGGTAAGACACATATGCAACAGTTAGGTATCTTTATTATGAAACGTTTCGCCTACACAGTAGGCTTCTTCAGTCAAGTACAGAAAAGTTGATAGAAGCAGAAGATACTTGAAGACGATGTAATCAGTCCATCACCCTTAAAGTTTTGAGGTGGTCAGTCCCTCAGTCTGGAGAAGAGCATTGTTCCATAGTATGAAACAATATGGAGATGAAGTGACAGGATGGAGCTTTATATAGCGCCAAGAGGTGAGACGTAGGTCACTAGAAGAGGTAAGAACTCAGAGGTTGAGAGGTCAGGTCCCTCTCAAATCCAGCCGCTCTCACTAGTGGAAGTTGTCGAAGTTGATTGCAGGTCTGTACCAAGATACCCTTGTGTTGCAGTGTCTGACAGATTGAAAACAACTCATCGGGTCCCGGGGACTTATTTTGTTTCAGTTTGTCTATCTGTTTAATAACCATGTCCATCGTGACAGTAATATTAGTTAACTTCAATTCATCAGGAACTAAATAATTGTTAATTACTGGAATCTCATTTACATCTTCCTGTGTAAAAACTGACAAAAAATAGTCATTAAATAAGGAACACATTTCCAGTTCATTATCCGTCATCTGTCCATTCCCAGTTTTCAGAGGTCCTACTTTTTCCTTCACCTTCGTCCTATACACTTGAAAGAACTCCTTTGGATTAGTCTTTGACTCATTAGCAACTCTAATTTCATAGTCACGTTTAGCCTTTCTAATTGCCTTTTTTACTTCTCTTTTAAGCTGAACATATTGGTCAGTAAGGTTAACCTCTCCTCTTCTGATGCGCCTATAAATTCCCCTTTTCTCCCCTAATAGATGCTTTAGCCTCCTGTTAACCCATTTGAGATCGTTATTATTAGACCTAATTTCTCTCTGGGGAATGTATAAACTCTGGGCACTGTGTACATTATTAAGAAAAACAATCATAAAAGCAGATCCCTTCATATTCATAAGTATGATTATCGTCAATAAAATCATTAGCTAGATAACCCCAATCAAGATTAGACAGATGTTCCCTAAGTTCAACGGTTTATAAGCTCCTTCTCAGCACGTATGCCGTATTCTATTCAAGATTGATGGACTGACCACATCGACTCAAGGTTGAGGGACTGATTACCTCATTCTCCTCCTGTTCTTCTAGATTCTCCTTTGTATGGACTGATGAAGCCACTGTGTGGCGAAACGTTTCCTCAATAAAGATACCCAAGAGTTGCACATGTGTCTAATTTATCAAGTCCATTATAATCGGCAGAACGAAAATCAGGGATTTTTACTGTATTATCATTATTCTTGCATTCCCAATTAATGCTAAAAGTGATGGATTTGTGATCACTTGCGCCAAGCTCTTCAGTGATCTCCAGATTATTCATGAGTGTTTCCTTATTTGACAAGACTAGGTCTAGCAAATTATTACCCCTGGTAGGCTCAGTTACGCTCTGTTTCAGAAAACAGTCCTGAACTGTTTCCATAAAGTCACTGGACTCTAGATTACCTGTCAAAGAATTCCAGTCAATTTGACTAAAGTTAAAGTCCCCTACTATGACTATGTTACTGTGTCCAGAAGCCCTAACAATTTCGTCCCAAAGAAGTCTCCCTCTATCGTGATCCAAGCCTGGAGGTCGGTATATTACACCTAGAATTAGTTTTTCTTGACCCTCTACGAACTCTACCCAAACAGACTCTGTTACTGCTCCATCTATTTTTATATCTGTTTTTATGCAACAATTAATATTTTCTCGAACATACAATGCAACTCCTCCCCCCTTCCCATTACATCTATCCACATTGAACAACTTAAATCCCTGAATATTACACTCAGCAGTCATATCCCGACTCTTTAAATCATACCACGTTTCAGTTAATGCAATGATATCAAAGTTCCCAGCACATGCTACCAAACGTAGTTCATTAATTTTATTTCTTGCACTTCGACTGTTAGCATAAAATACCATCATATGTTTTTTCTTCTGCACATTTTTCCTATTCATCTTTGTTTTTACACAATTTCTGAAATTATCATTACCCAGAGTTACTCCATGACAGTTACTATTAAGATTCTTAATATCAGAGCATAAGTCAATATATCCATACTCATTATTTATCATTTCTAAACCCATACCTCTAACTAATCCTAGTTTAAAGTCCTAACAACCCCTTCAACTGAGTTAGCAAGAAAACCCACACCTGCCCTGGATAAGTGAACCCCATCCCTGGCATACATGTCATTTCAGCCATAGAAGTTGTCTCAGTTGTCAATGAATGGTACTGCATTATCCTTACAGTGTTTATCCAGCCAACAATTAATACCAATTGCTCTGGACAACCATTCATTACCAACACCTCTTCTTGGCAAAATGCCACATATAACAGGGCGCCCCCCCTTCTTCCTAATTATGTCTATAGCTGCCCTGAACTTTCTAACTAAATCCTCACTTCTACGCTTGCCTACATCATTGCCTCCAGCACTGAGGCAAATAATAGGATTGATCCCATTACCGTTCATGATGTTGTCAAGCCGGCTAACAATGTCCTCCATCCCAGCCCCAGGAAAGCATACCCTTTGTCTCCTACTCCTATCCTTCAAGCAGAATGCCCTATCCATGTATCTAACCTGGCTATCCCCAACAACAACAATATTCTTACCTTCCTTGTTGTCGTTCGTCGTGACGATCCCAGTAGTCGACTCACATTCGTCGGGTAGCACCGAGAATGCGTTGGAGGTTTCCACAGGAGTTTCCACAGCAGTCTCTTTCTTCATCGTTTCTGGCTTTCCATTCGTCTTCTTGATCGTCAACTTCGTCGTCCCCTGCTGTCCAGCCACTGACCACGATCCCTTCATTACAGGAAAAATCTTTAAACCTACAGGAACTATTATTATGCTTGAACGCACAATGTTTATATTTGACAGCACTAATTACTTGTACCTCAGGAACAGTGTTCTTTTCGCTAACAAATGCCTGTTCCAAGTTCAAAAAGCTTTTGCATATTGCATACTTCACAAATCCAAATTTCCCATAACTAAGTTAGGGAAATAAACTTAATGCACCAACTCTGGGGTCAAACTGGCCTCCAAAGTTACAATTCACTGCCAACGCTTTTAAATCCATATACAATTCATGCAAGGACTCATCATGTCTTTCCTTCCTCTGCCGATATCCCAACAACCTGCGGTGGTAGTCTGGTTTCACTACATAATAAGTTTTCAGTGCAGCTACCAAGTCACCATAACTCATGTGTGGCAACTCTGGCGCGCGCACACACATTACCTAAAACACTGTAAATTTCTGATCCCAAGGACACTAGCAAGAAGTTCCTCTTATCTTGCTCTTCAATTTCCAAATGAGCAAAACTGGCTTCTAACAAACTTAGCCAGAGCTCCAAAGAAATCTTAGTGGGTCGAAAGGCTCCAACCTTCCCCGTGACGCCGCTGCCATGTTAACCACTTCTTGCTGCTGCTGTAGTCTTACAATAATCACTGCTCTCCTGCAACATCCTGGGCAGCTAGTATCCCCACTACTTCAGGCCACATTGACCCACTATTCTTGTCTCTGATGATCCCATCCTCGTCGCCACTGTTATGGTTGTAGGAATAATGAAATGCAGAGTACTCTGCTGTGTTTACTCTCGTCACACCTCGGGTAACAACAACAACTGTTCACAGCTATAAACACTGTACACAAATTATTTATACTGCTGATTTGTTAATATTTCTTCAGTGTTTATTCCCTTCCTGTGTAAACATTTTTTCCCTCGTCCCCGCTCCTCGAGTCTCATTCCGTTTCAAAAGGATAAATATTTCTACTGTTATCAAAATTTAGTTTTGAAAAAGCAAGAAATGACCAGCTTTTGGGTTCCTCTTAGTGTGCTCACTGATTGTAGTCCAGTGTGGGACGCTACACCACACGAAGAGAATTAAACAGTCTAATGATACATTTGATGGCGAAAGTGTTTCTGGAGGTTGCTTTCAGATCTAGGAGAGGTTACTTATTAATATACAGCATTATTCCTGGTTTACCTGCAACCATTTTTTTCTGAATTCCAGTATCATTGATGCTCTAGGTTTGACAGGACAGTTTTTCTACGCATTTCTCTGCTAACTCTGAAGGTGCCATCCTGGTGGGTGTGTTCCACGTAAGACTGAGGGTAGTTTCTATGGAAATTAGCACTTTCATTTACGATGGCATCTGTGTTTGGATTTGGTGATGGTTTTTAATCTTCTTCTGTTCCAGATTATGTTTTCCGCCTAGTTTTAACTTTTTTGTTTTCCTTTTCATTTCTTTTTCTCTTTTTCTAATATAATTTGAATGTCTACTGAGATTTTGACCTCCTATAATGGATACTCCATGGTTGCAACCACCTCTGGCGACCTTAGCACACACGTCCTGGAGTCTACCTGGCTGGAGTTTATGGGGTGAACGCCCCCAGGACTCCCGCCAGGTAGACTCCTGGTCCATGACCAGGCCTCATTGTGGATCAGGATCTGATGGCCGCAAGCCAACCGACGTTCGAACCACAGCCCGGCTGGTCAGGTACTGACTTGAGGTGCCTGTCCAGCTCCAACTCTTGAAGACAGCCAGGGATCTGGAGAGACCTGAAGTTTACCGGTCTGTGACCGGTCTGTGACCAGGCCTCATGTGTTATAGCAGGCTGGTGAACAGCCTTGGGTCCCTGGTACTTATTTGTTTTTCTCTCAGTGTACTAAAGGTGCCCCTTTTCATGGGCGGGGGAAGGGGGTTGCACCGCCTGTGTGGCAAACATCTGCAAGAGCAGAATAGTGAAACGGTGGGTGCCAGCTGTAACCAGGTGTATCTTCCACAGAGCAGTGAAGGGGTGGGTACCAGCTGTGTGTGGTCCAGCTCTCTACTATTACCACGAAGACTTCTCCAAGAGAATGGTGGAGTGGCTGGAGATCCTGAGGGCGGAGGGCATTGGTAAAGTGTTCCTCTACGTTACTGACGTTCATCCTAACTTGGAGAAGGTCCTCAAGTACTACGAGGATGACGGCTTCCTTCACCTCACTGGCTACTCCTACCCACCACCATATATCAACGAGCCAAGTCTTCGTAGGTAGGACCTTTCTTTATGCATGTACATAATGCAAGAATGTAGGCTAAGATTTAAGGGTGGGCATTACAACTGTATGTATTTAAGTTATGTAGAGATCAAATATAAATAGTGTACATGCATATGTACACTATACGCCTTTATGTAATCATTGGGTGTTGTGTTGTTTTTGGCGTCTAGTGTACCGTAGGTTTCAAAAATTTAAATCATATACATAACCTTCAGCTTACAATCTTAGATTGCAATACAGTACCAACTGAGAGTACCTCCTGTCCTGAAACTTGCAAGTTAGTACTCAAAAAGAAAAAAAAACATACCACTGGCGGGAACTGAACTTGTGGCAGATGAGTTGCAAAACTCTAGGTCAGCGCCTAACCCACTGTGCCAGCTGGCTACAATAAGATCGTGTCATTACGATTTCGTGAGTCATGACGACGGCATTGAGGGGACTAGAGCTAGAGTTCGTCACGGCCACGCTGGTGGGAGATTCATCTGTAAAAACTTGCATTTGTGGTCACAGTGATGCCTGTGCTAACCTCTCTATGGTGTATAAATATACCTAGTTGGATGAATCTTACTGTAGTTAGCTGGCCCAGTGGTTTACGCACTGGCCTGGAGTTTCACGACTCGCTTGCCATGAGTTCAGGCCCCGACCGTGGTATGATTTGAAATCGTGTCAATACGATTTCGTGTCATAATTAGTACTCTTAAAATTAGCAAGTTTAACATGCATGAAACACAGCATAGTTGCTGTATTTCTAGATGCAAGTATTTCTAGATGCAAGTAGGATAGGTGAGTACAAATAGGAAGCGCGTCTGTCAGGCGCTCAGTAGACGGAGGATCAAACCTTCACCACGTCTTGCGCTGAATGACCCACATGGGTTAAGCGCTTAAAATGAATTACAAAAAAAAAAAAAAATTCTAGATGCAAGTCGAGTATGTACTTATAATAATTGGACAGTTAAATTTTACTTATATTTTACTTAGAATTTCTCCATATTATTTAGGTCAGCTTAGATTAATCTTAGTTGGTTAGATTATCGTTATTTCATGAAAAAAATTGTGCTCTAAATATGGCTAATAGTCCAGTATACAATACGCTGACAATTACTCTTATGATGTTATCAGTACATATGATATGTCAGGGGAAAACAGTAAGAATGTTATGTTGTCTTGATTATTCGAATATGTTTAAAGTTCTAATTAAATAAGTACCGTATTTTCTTGTATATAAGGTGCATGAGTGTCGGTGTTTATATACTGGCGTCAGGTGGGGAAGGTGCACTAGACGAACGTATTGTCACTGGTAGGCGGGATTCCCCAGTGGAAGTAGGTCATACCCAAGGGACGGGCCAGGAGCAGGCAAGAATGTAATGTAGATGTTATGGAGTACTGTACAAAAATATTTATATAAAATAACGCTCCATAGTATACACTCAGTAGTGGTATAAACCTTGGTAATAAATACCGACAAGTTGGTTTAGAAAGACACGTAAGCAAACACTAACATATTTATTAGAAAACGTTTCGGTCCTGGGACCTTGATCACTTCTAACATACAGAGGTAGAAAGACATTATATATATAGGCGGAGAGTGAGATGTGATGCACGTGACCTGAGGAATGTCATAAGAACATAGGAATAGAGGAACACTGTAGAAGGCCTACTGGCCCATGCGAGGCAGGTCCTTATCAAAACAACCTCTGCCTATGATGAGGGCGGGTAGACGATGAAATCATGTGACTCCTGTGTTGTTGGGTTGGTGCTACTGAAGTATCATGTATGCCAATGTTTTTGAAATTTTGTAGTTTCCAGTGTTGCGTTCTATAGTGTCGGTGACGGCGATTAGCGAGGCTTCTAGGCACCGTCGGCGTCTGAGGTCTGGTTCGGTGAGAACGAGTTGTGCCTCGTTCCAGTTCATCAAATGCCCCGTGGAGTCTCTGTGGAGGACACAGGCGTACCTTACATCTCACTCTCCGCCTATATATATAATGTCTTTCTACCTCTGTATGTTAGAAGTGATCAAGGTCCCAGGACCGAAACGTTTTCTAATAAATATGTTATAGTGTTTGCTTACGTGTCTTTCTAAACCACACTCAGTAGTATACTGAAAGTGGACGTGTATTATTCCCTAAAAGCGAACGCATTTTATTCCTGTCAGTCAGGCAGTGGCCAGGACAGTAGCAGATGAGAGGTGTGTTTAGTTCAGTATGAGTCGGGTGGTGACGGAGGTAAAGTCATCATGTTTGGGCGGTAGTTTGAGTAGCTAATTTTGGTAATTTTTTTCAGTATATACTATAGGTGTTTGTGTTTAAGAGCTCTCATGTTTATTTGTGAGGCCCTATTATGTAGAGGCCTGTTTATGCGATAGTACTGTATGGTGTTTTGCCTGCTAGTAATTAGTCTACAAGACAGAAGTGAAGACGGAGTGTGTATGTCATGGTGCCTCCCTGATGATTTATTTTAACTCAGTAGCAGTGTGCTAGTGAGTTAATGTGAACTGGAATGTGGTGGTTTTTTGTAGTAGTTATAAGTTGTATATAAGTTACTATTAATGTAGATATATTTTTTATATAGGCAAGTTTTTGTCCATCCTAATAATAATTAATATTGTTTAATATACGAGTACATGCTGGCCCAAGGTTTGCTGTGTATTTCAGTGTAATTTTATAACCCCTAGACAGCAGCGTGAGCAGCCAGGACCATTTTATTTAACTTACGACATCAAAGTCGTAACAGATGTCCTCTGAACCAAAATTTCATGTTGTTGCGTCGGGCAAGTTGTACATGAATAGTATACAATACTGACAAGGCTGATTACTGACAGATTACCTCCTCTTTCGTATATAGTTCCATAGTCTTCCCATTCTATCATTAAATTTGTATTGGTAAAGCCACTGGATGGTGTAAAGTCTACAAATAAAGATACCCAGATGTTGCACATGTATCTAATTATTCATCTTGTAGGTATTACAACTTGTCAGACACAGCAACATCATGGAATCTTGGTTCGGAGGACATCTTCATAACCTTCTTGACTACTCCTGGCCCATCCCTTGGACAGCACTATCAATTTTGTTCGTCCCAAACTAGCCTCGCTTTGAAAATTGGTTCGTCCCGTACTAGCCTTGCTTTGATGAAATTAAGACACATGTGCAATATCTGGGTATCTTTATTGTAGACGTTTCGCCATCCAGTGGCTTTATCAATACAAATTCCAGGACATAACTTGAAGACAGTAGAACTATGTACAGAAGATGAGGTAATCAGTCCCTCAACCTTGGAGTAGGTGCGAAGAGCACCGTAGTCGTGGAGATTCTGAAGCAGAAGCAAGGCGCCTGATGCTTATATACTAACGTCAGGTGGAAATGGGTGTAGCAGATGAGGGCATAATCACTGGTAGGCGGGATTCCCCAGTGGAAGCAGGTCCTACCCAAAGAGATGGGTTAGTTGTAGTAGTAGTTGTCCTAGTCGTGAAGGTTATGTACATGTCCTACGATTCAAGATTCCATGATGTTGGAGTGTCTGACAAGTTGTACAAGAATGGTATATAATACCGACAAAATGAAATTAAGACACATGTGCAACATCTGGGTATCTTTACTGTAGACGTTTCACTACCCAGTGGCTTTATCAATACAAATTCCAGGACATAACCTCGCTTTGAAAACCCAGTTGTAAAGCTTCCCACTGCTCTGATATTCTTGATAGTACTTTACCTCCAGAGCCATGTAGTTTGTGACAGCTTGGCAGTCCTGTGACATTGGGTTTGAGCTATTTACTGGATCAACTGTAATTCATGATTACTGATACTACATGAAAAACAGCAGTGTATATCTTTCAGAAATTGTTCTAAACACGAGGGCAGATGGTTGCTGGCATGACTGGAGCACAAAGCAAGCGAGTGACAAAGATATATGGAAAATTGTTTTTAAGAAATGCCTGGAAACCACTGTTTGATCCCATATGGTAGAGCAATTGTCACTAGCTAATCCAATATTGTCTATGGGAATTTCTCTGGCCATATGATTATTATTATAATCAAAATTAAGCACTAAACACATATGGGTATGTGCTGCAGGGGGAGTATGCTAACGGTTTAATATGCTTGAACTGAGACTAGCGAGGGTGGAGAGTATAACGTAGGGAGAGTTTGTAAGGGTGGTGAGTGCTGAAGTATAGTCAAAGAGGGAGTCTAGTCTGTGTCAAAGGTGGGTCTGTCAGCAAGGAGGGAAGATACAGTAAAGGTGTTAGAACGGTGATGACGTCGGTAAATTCTGCATACTCACTGATACGGCGGTTCAATAGAATAAGGCAAACTGTAATTGAAACCTGACAATTCGCACAGAGTGGAATTGGGCGCCTCCCCATGAGATACCCATGAATGAGACGTGTTTGCCCGATGCGATGACGGGAAATTGTAGTCTCCCAACCATGACATCGATAATAAAACCAGAATCCTGAACACAGTTTAATAGAATGTACTTTGCCATGAATCGACTCATACTAAAGTTATTGCCAATGGTTGCGAAGGTGGCTAGAGATTACAGCAAAAAAGTCTGAGAATAGAATACCTCTACATGAAACTGGAAGGTCATGTACTCCTGATCGTGCAGCAGAGTCTACCTGCTCATTGCCCTGAATATCAGTATGACCAGGAACTCAGTTGAAAGCGATTTAATAATAATAATAATAAGAGGAGGAAGCAGAAGAAGAAGAAGATCTCCATTTCTACAAGTATGTGTACAAAACACACAGTCCTAGCTGACATCAGTGACATATTACTATATAAAAAGCCCCTTGTTATGCAGAGCATTTCGGGCAAATTAGGTCAAATGTCCCAGGATGCGACCCACACCAGTCGACTAACACCCAGGTACCCATTTTACTGATGAGTGAGCAGGGACAAGAAGTGTAAGGAAACACGCAAAATGTTTCCACCCTTGCCAGGAATTAAACCACGAACCCTCAGCGTGTGAAGCGAGAGCTTTGCCTTCCAGGCCACGGGTCACTTCTTTGTGGCCCATGGCAACAAAGAAATATTGCACAACCAAAACTGTATATGAAGAACTATGGGATGAGGAGAATTAAATTTTTTTGATTGCTTTCAAAGCACTAAAGGAGTCCGAGTTTACCACAATTGTTGAGGTAGGCCTGGATGTAATACGGTTAATTTCTATGAGAAAATGCTAGCCGAGTCTAATAAATGACCTTGCACAACACTATACAGAAACATTGCTGCAAACCGGACACCGTCAGAGGATTTAGAACCACTTTTGATCTCATTCTCATGCAACAGCATGAGAATGAGATCAAAAGTGGTTAAGAAAAATTGAGCGAGAAACAACTATAAGTATTTGACCTTATGCGCACAGCAGTGGAGAAGAACAGACTCGAATTGTCGGAACCTCCCAGGGGGAAGAGAAAAGTTAGATGCCGGATGAACATGTAAAGGGAGCAACTGAAGAGAAGTCAAGAGCTAGTAAAGACGGAGAGAAAAGGGACGGAGTAATGGACCTCTACTAACGTCCGTTACCATCCTGTATGCAGAAGGATCATGAAGGTCATGAAAGCATTCCATCCTTAAACGATCGTTCAAGGATGGAACATCAGCCACTACATATAGGCTCTCAACAGGGAAGGAGAAAAAAAAAAAAAAGAACCTAGACATAAACGTAATCCCTGATGGTGGATGGGATCAAGTTTAGAAAGAGCTGTAGGAGAGGCCGCAGATTGCATCTGGTTGCCATAATCTAGTTTCCATTAAATTAGGGCTGAATGCAGTCGATGGAGAGTTCGACGATCCTCCTATTATAAAAGATGAGCGAGGATAATATGATGTTTCCTGGACAACCAGGGATCAAACAGAAGGCCAAGAAATCTGACCGTATCACGTTCAGGGATACGGGAGCCATACAGGTACAATGGAGTATCAGAGACTACAGAACGTCTGGTGAAAGTAATTTGAAGTGTTTTAACACCAGAAATTTTAAACCCATGAACAGTGACTCATTGGCAAGCACAGTTGACAGCATTCTGGAGTGGCTGCTACTAGGCGACAGCCGGCACCTGCACAAGATGTAGCAAAATCATCAACATTAAGTGATGGCCAAATATTAGATGGAAGAACAAAGACCAGAACATTTATAGCAAGTAGAAAAAGGGTGGTGTTAAGGAAACTGAAAAAATACCTTCAGTTTGGATAAAGTCCGGATTTGAAATATGCAAGCGCATGGCCTCTTATACCATAATGGTCAAGTTTGTGGAGTAGGATGCCATGGTCTACTGTATCAAATGCTTTTCTTAGGTCAATAAAAATTCCTAGCGGATATTCCTTATTTTCCAATGCTGTGTAAAGCAGATCTAGTATTTTTACAATTGCATCATTAGTGCTTTTATTTTTCCTGAATCCAAATTGGCAGGGGTTGAGTATGTTTTGTGACGTTATAAATGAATATAGTCTCCTGTGCACCAGTTTCTCGAAGATTTTGGATAGCAATGGTAAGTTTGATAATGGCCTATAGTTGTTTACTTCTGTAGGGTCACCTCCTTTATGTACTGGTGTAACCCTTGCTGTCTTGAGTAGTGTCGGAAAAGTGCTAGTTTCTAGTGACTCATTAAAAAACTAATGTAATAGCATGCGAAAGGACATGAAGGACATGGGCTGCTCGCTTGCACAATAATGGTGGGACGTGAGACAGATTCCCTGAGTTATTTTTGAGTGACTTTATAATCACGGTAACTTCCGTGGGCTCAGTTGGTACAAGGTAGAAGGAATCTGGAAAATTCCCATCTAGGTAGTCCCCAGCACGGGCGTTGGTACGTGGGATTTTATTGGCGAGATCAGATCCTATGTTTGAGAAGAAGTCGTTTTTATATCTCCTCTTGTGTTAGTGAATCTGCTGGAGTAGTACAGTTGTTTGGCTTTCTTTATTAATTTGGTGATAACTGATGAATATTGTTTAAGAATATCTTTGTGTATTAAGCCCTGTCTATATTGCTTTTCATATTGGTGTTTCTTATCAATGGATTTCAGAATGCTGCTGGTTAGCCATGGGCAACCAAGCCGTTTATTCATGATCTGTTTCGTTTTCATAGGACAAGGTTTGTTGTATAGTCTAAGTATTTTGTTAAGAAAAATGTCTGTCCAATCGTCAATACCATCGGCATTGGAGAATTCTGTAGGCCAGTCAACAGTCTTTAGGTCTGCTGTGAAATTCCTTATTGAGGCCTCATCATGGAGTCTAAATGAAACTTTGTTGTATTCGAGTGGTGGCTTACTAATGTGTGTTAAGAGGAAGGTTGGGTAGTGGTCTGTAGTGCTGTCTGTGATTATCCCTGATTTAAGGGGGGCTAGTATATGGTCCATATGTGCTCTATTATGGCTGCACTTGTCTGCTCTGCATTTTGTATTGTGACAACACGTGTGTCACTCTTAAGAACGTGGAAGGAAATATTCTGCTCAAAATGGTTAAGGAGTACATTGCTGATGCTGTGGTCAGAAAGAATTAATAGTAGAAGCTGGATGGAGTGTAAAGAATTTTGCTCAAGGAGGACTTTGAAACAAAGAACGTAAGTGTAGGAGTTGTTTAGTTAGACGTTTCTTAGAAGCCTGACAGGAAACTGAATTAGTCATCAGTGACAGGTCGAGGCCATTTAAACAGAAGGTTAGGGGCGGGCCATCCAGAGTCGTTTGCATGATCTCAAAATTGATGCATTATATGTGAAGCAGCTGAGATCATCTCAATGCTGAGCGGAGATCAGAAGTATCTAAAGGGTCGGTCGGAACTGCGGTACCAGAGGAAAGTAATGGGAACATTACCTGGAGAAAGTACCTGGTTAGAAGAAGGTCTGAAGAATGGTCCAAAGGCGTGCCAGGGTCTGTAGGGAGTGCTGCAGGAAAGGGTCCAGGTTTCAGATCATGGGTCTCCATGATAAATTTCACCTTTTATTTAAAAAAAGAAGGAAAAAAGGGGGTTGGGGAGGAATGTGGATGGTTAGCTCCCAGGAGGAATGAAATTGTTTATACCCCTCTGCACCCAGGAGAGCCATCAGTGCAGCCAGCAGTGCAGATACTGTATGGAACCAGTGCCATACCCTTTCCTTTATGCTGGTAAACCAGCAATCCACCGAGTGACCTCGGCGGACATTATTATTATTATAATTAAAAAGAAGCGCTAAGCCACAAGGGCTATACAGCGCTGCAGGGTAGGGAAGGAAGCAAGGGAATTGGATGGCAGAAGGGAGGGGGGATGATCAGCAGGTTACAGAAAACAGCGGGGCAGGGGATAGTACGGGGGTAGAGGGTAGCAAGAGATACAAGTAGAAAGGGCTGAAAGTATCAGAATTTGTGAAGTAAGTCAGTCGTTGTCAAAAAGTCAATGAGAGAGTCCGGATGAAAGGTGGGTCCATCAGCGAGAAGGGAAGGTAAAGAGAGAGCAGCGGGGCGAAGACGACGACAGAGGTAAATTCTGCGTGCTCGTTGATAAAGTGGGCAGTCCAACAGAATGTGGCTGACTGATAATGGAGCTTGGCAATTCTCACAGAGAGGAGCAAGACGCCTCTCCATGAGATATCCATGAGTAAGACGAGTATGGCCAATGCGAAGACGGGAGAGAGTAGTCTCCCAACCTCGACACTGGTGATAAGAAGACGGCCAGTAACCTATACTCGGTTTAATAGACTGAAGTTTGTTGCCGAGCATAGTAGACCAACGTTGTTGCCAACGGGTGTGAAGGTGGGAAGATATTACAGCAAAATAGTCCGTACATGGAATACCTCTATAAGAAACTGGTAGGTCATGTACTGCTGACCGCGCAGCAGTGTCTGCCTGTTCATTGCCCTGTACGTCAACATGACCAGGGACCCAACAAAAAACAATATCTTTATGCTTAGTAAAGATGCGGCGTAGCCAAAGTTGGATACGGAGGACTAAGGGGTGAGGTGTATCAAATTTTTTTATAGCCTGTAAAGCACTAAGGGAGTCTGAGACAACCACAAATGATGACACAGGCATAGATGCAATACGGATAAGTGCTGTAAGGATGGCATATAATTCAGCAGTAAAAATACTAGCTGAAGATAGTAAATGCCCTTGTACGACGCTGTCCGGAAACACTGCTGCGAATCCTATGCCGTCAGAAGACTTAGAGCCATCTGTGTACACAGCAATGGCATGAGAATGAGAGTGAAAGTGGTCAAGAAAAAGAGAGCGGGAAGCGACCGTAGACAGTTGGGCTTTCGAGCAAGGGAGGGAGAAAGAACAGACTCGAACAGCTGGAACTTCCCAGGGGGGTAGGGAAAAGTGAGATGCTACATGTACATAGAAAGGTGGTAGTTGAAGAGAAGACAAGAGCGAATGAAGGCGAAGAGAGAAGGGATGGAGTAAGCAGGGGCGGCGAACAAATAAAGAATGTCTACTAATATCAGTGACCATTCTATAAATGGAAGGATTGCGGAGATCATGAGAGCGTACATAGTAGCGCAGGCAATGGGCATCACGGCGATCGGATAAGGATGGAACGTTCGCTTCTGCATAGAGGCTTTCGACAGGGGAAGAGCGAAAAGCACCAAGGCATAAACGTAATCCTTGGTGATGAATGGGGTTAAGGCTAGAGAGAGTAGCAGGAGATGCCGCTGAATAGATCTGGTCACCATAATCAAGTTTCGATAAAATAAGGGTGGAATGTAGGTGAAGGAGGGTTCGACGATCAGCTCCCCACGAAAGATGAGCAAGGGTTTTAAGAAGGTTCAGCCGGCTGTGACAAGTTGCCTTCAGAGAGGTAATGTGAGGTTTCCAGGATAACCTACGATCAAAGAGGAGGCCCAGAAACTTGACTGTATCACGTTCAGGGATACGTGAGCCATAGAGGTACAAAGGATGATCAGAGATGACAGAGCGTCTAGTGAAAGTGATTTGGTGGGTTTTAGTGCTGGAAAATTTAAACCCATGTGTGGTGGCCCAATTGGAAACACGGTCGACTGCATGCTGGAGAGAAACTGTAAGGAGGTGACAGTCAGCGCCTGCACAGGCAATAGCGAAGTCATCAACATAGAGTGATGACCAAATATTTGATGGAAGACTAGAGGCCAAATCATTAATAGCAAGGAGAAAAAGTGTTGTGCTCAGAACACATCCCTGGGGGACACCTTCAGCTTGGACAAAGTCCGGGGAGAGCACATTATTAACCCGAACACGGAAATGCCTGTCAGTTAAAAAGTTCTTAAGGAAGGATGGTAGATTGCCTCGAAGGCCTAAGGAGTGGGCTTGGGCTAAAATATTATACCTCCAAGTTGTGTCATATGCCTTCTCAAGGTCAAAAAATATGGCAATAACTGAGTGGTTATTCGCAAAGGCATTACGAACATACGTATCCAAGCGCAGTAAGGGGTCTATGGTAGAACGTCCCTTACGAAAGCCATATTGACGAGTGGAGAGACTGTTGTGTGTCTCTAAATACCACACTAAACGTCTATTTACTAGACGTTCCATTACTTTGCAAACTGCACTGGTAAGAGCAATGGGACGATAGTGGGAGGTTTCATGTCCCGTAGTGCCTGGTTTGCGGAAAGGGAGAACAATGGCGGATTTCCACAGCTGTGGAAGAACTCCTTGTGACCAAATAAGATTGTAAAGGCGCAATAGGACTGCAAGGGCTGACTGATGTAAATGTTGTAGCATACGAATATGAATGTCGTCGGGCCCAGCTGCCGATGATCGACAAGCTGAGAGTGTTGCCTCCAGTTCTTGAAGTGTAAAAGGCACATTATACTGTTCTTCTCTGAGAGAAGAAAAGTCCAAGGGTGCTAACTCTCTGGCAGACTTTGAGGAAAGAAATGAGGGGCATAGATGGAGTCCCTTAGAAATACGGACCAGATGATTGCCAATTTCATTGGCAACATCTAGTGGGTTTGCTATATCAACACCGGCAACCCGCAGAACAGGAGCCGGGTCAGGAGAATATTTACCACTCAGTTTTCGTACTTTTTTCCAGACTGCACTCATAGAGGAAGCAGAGGTGATGGTGGAGACATAATCTCGCCAGCAAGTGCTTTTAGCGTCACGGATGACACGGCGAGCGATCGCACGCTTCTGTTTAAAATCAAGGAGTCGCTCTGTGGTTCTATTGTACCGGTACCTGCCCCATGCAGCGCGTTTCAAACGTACTGCACGAGCACAAGCAGGAGACCACCAAGGCACGCATTTCTGAGAATGCCTGCCCGAAGTTTGGGGTATAGAATGAGAAGCTGCGGTGAAAACGGAGGACGAGAAGAGGTGTAAAAGCTCATTGATGGAGGACGAAGAAGGAACCTCTTTAAAAACAGTCAGGTGTGAGTAAAGGTTCCAATTTGCCCGATTAAATTGCCAGCGTGGGGTGCGAAGAGGTGGCGAATATGAAGGGGAAGTAAGAATGATTGGGAAATGATCACTGTCATGTAAGTCCGGGAGAACTGACCAAGTAAAGTCTAATGCGGCGGAGGAAGAGCAAACTGAGAGATCGATGCAAGAGAGAGTATGAGTCCGAGGATCAAAATGGGTGTGAGTACCTGTATTTAAAACATGGAGGGGGTGGGTGGCAAGAAAAGCCTCTAACTGAATTCCACGGGAATCACAGTGAGACCCTCCCCAGAGGAAATGGTGGGCATTAAAATCACCAAGTAACAGAATCGGTGGCGGTAATGACGAAACAAGGAAGGCAAAATCCGGAATAGATAATGCCCGAGAAGGAGAGAGATATAAAGAACAGAGCGTATACCACCTATGTAAGTGGATACGGGCTGCTGTGTAATGCAGCGAAGTATGAATAAATAGCTGATGGTACGGAATATCAGTGCGGAGAAGAAGGGCACTTTCATTAAAGGTCCCATCAGGAAAAGGATCTGAAGAATACAATAAATTATAGCCTGAGATGTGAGAAATAACAGCAGAGTGTAATTTTGGTTCCTGTAAGCAAACACCAACAGGGGCAAACTGGGAGAGTAACATCTGAAGCTCACCCCGATTACCCCTGAGGCCGCGTATATTCCACTGTAAAAAGGCCATGATTGGCAATGATAAAGATACTTGAAATCCGCAGGTAAGGGTTCCTACGGACTAGAAGGGTTAGAAAAGTCCACATGCGGAGGCAGTGGAAAATGTTCAAGCAGCGAAGGAACGGTGCGCTGTGAAGAAAGGAGTTGCGCAGATGGAGCAGAGGAGAGAGAAAGAGCGGAAGGTGGATCAGTGTCCATTGATGGTTTGGTCTCTGCAATATATTCAGAGATTGCTTCAAGTGTTTCGGAATTCAGAGATGTCGTATGGGAGACAATATTGGGAATGGTAGGGGGAGGATGAGTAAAGATTGGAACTGTATTGGACTGTACCAAGGTAGGGGGGGGCGAAAGGGTGGAGGGAACTGGAGAAGCATGGCAGGGGACAGAAGAGACAGGAACCTGGGAGGTGGCAGAAGAGGAAGAAACTTGGGAGGGAACAGGGGAGGAAGGTACATTACGAGGAGGAGGGTGAACCTCTGCACTTGTAACTGAGCCAATGAGAGGGGAAGAACTAGGGACAGAGACAGGGAGGGTAAAATGAGGAGGTGGAAGATGGGTAGGAGGTGTTACCGGACCTTTTTTTGACTTTTGAGAAGTAGAGGGACGATTGGGAAGAGGTGTCGTACGAGGTCTCGTCGATACTGAGGCTTGTAAGAGAGAACTCGAAGAAGCGAGATTAGACTGAGGCGTTGAAGTAGGGACGTCTGAGCCGAGGACAGCAAAAGGATTAGATACAGGAGTGATTATGGGAGAGGTAACCACAGAGGTGGGTGTAGAAGATGGGATACCAGAAGTGGGGGGACGTTTTGAAACACGGGAATAAGAAACACGTGGGAGTCTCCCTTGGAGGCGGAGATGAGAAACTGCCATGGCATAAGGGAGACCTTCTGTCTCTTTGAGGTAACGGATTTCCCGCTCGTTTAAATAGACCTGACAACGGCGAGAGTAACGAAGGGTGAGCCTCATGACAGTTAAGGCAAGAGGGAGATCGATTGCAAGACGTATTAGAATGGTCATCGGCACCACAGACTGGGCATTCGGCGATAGATCTGCAATATTTCGCTGGATGGCCAAATCGCCAGCAATTTCTACACTGTTGTGGTGTAGGGATCACCTTTCGAACTTGTAACCGATGTCCTGCTATATAAACGGAGGATGGGAGTTCTCGGCTGTCAAAAGTTAAACGAGCCACATTGCTAGGGTATCGTCTCCGCCCACGGGCAGGAAGAACGTAAGTGTCTACCTTGAGGATTGGGAGATCTTGGAGTTCCAGCTGTTCTAGAATGTCGGTGCCACATGTCTGGAAATTTTGTTGAACTATGGTATGGGGCAGAATAACGGTACCACTAAAAGAATTGAGGGAATGATGTTTTTCAAGGGTGACAGGAACAGTATCTATGTGGGAAAGACGAGAGAGCTCACGAGCCTGGGTAGCATTCTGTACGGTAATGATGCGCGTACCGCTCTTAAGAGCATGAAAAGAAATATCTTTACCAACATGGCGTAGGAGTGCCTTGCCAATACTATGGTCAGAAAGATAGGCAGTAGAGGAAGTTGGTCGTAAAGTGAAGAATTTAGTCCACTGTTCAGTCTGAAACTGAGCGTGGAAAGGTAGTGAAGGACGTGTCGATCGTTTCTGAGAAGAACGAGAAGGTGAAGGTGGAGAAGTATCATCAGCAGGTAATTGTCGTTGACGTTTAGGCGTGGGACCAGAGTTGGTCCGACGTGGAACGGGTCGGCGATTTGAAAATTGCCGCACCGTAGAGGGAGAGGCCGGAAGCATAGTCAGAGGAGAGCGAAGGTCTGATAAATCGAAGGAGTCAGTCGAGGCCTCAGTACCTGAAGCGGGTGAGGAAACAGCACCGGCAATAGGTACAGAGGCATGAGGAATGTCTGAAGAGTGGTCCAAAGACGAGGCGGGGTCAGAACGGGGTGCGGTATCAAGAAGGGGCCCGGGGGTACCAGGTTCATGGACTAGGGCTGCCATGGTTAGGTTACTTCTTTCTTTTTGTTTTTAAGAAAAAAAAAGAAAGAAGAAAAGAAAATAAAAATAAAAAAAAGAAAAAAAAGGGGGGACCGGGGAGGGGTAGTTCCTAGGAGGAATGAAAGGGCCAGAAATCTCCCTCCGCGCCCAAGAGGACTCGACACCGCTAGTAGCGCAGATGCAGCATGGAACCCGTGCCATACCCTACCCTTCATGCCAGTAAACCAGCAATCTGGGATAGCAACCTCACATCTGCCGAGCTACCTCGGTGGACAAAAGAGAGGGCGGCCGGATATCCGCCACAAAGCATACCTCCTTCAGCCACCACCCCTGGAATCCGAAAGGTGGCTTCCAGAGATACACCCGTCGCCCAAAAGACACCCAAAGCTACTCCGGGATACCGGAGAGGGATCGGGACATCCCTAGGCAATCCAGATTCCACGGCAAACTACGCCACCGCCAAGAAACCTCAACGGAATGGGATGGACCCCGGTGTCCTTTCCCCTACCTAGGAACTAGCGCGCCTGTGGGAGAAATCACGAAGGCTAAAAAGAGGAAGGGCAAAAGGGAGGGGTGAGGAGGAGGAGGAGGAATGGAAAAAGGGGAGGATGGGGAGGATGGGATAGGGGAGGGGAGAATGGGGGGTAATTAGGTTCGGTCTGAGGAAGAAGACCGACAGGGCTAATTCCTCAGACCAAGAGCCTCTTCACCACGCCAAGGAGCCCCCCTTGAAGAGGCCTCGGCGGACAAAAGAGAGGACGGCCGGAAATGTGCTACATGGCATACCTCTCTCGGCCACCACCTCCCGAAACTGACAGCCTCCAAAGGTAAACCCGCCACCCAAAGGACACCCTAAGCCATTTCCCAGAACTCTGGAGAGGGTCTGGGGCATCCCCAGATGATCCAGATTCAAGATGTCATATGATGTCCAACTTTATATGTGAGGTATGTTATGTATGTGACAGGAAACCATGCAACCCAAGTATAACAGGAAGTCATCAAGGGAGCAGCTGAGTGCACTGACGTCTTCTCACTGTGCTTCCCATCTAAAGTCTTTGTTAATATTGTTTCAGACATTTGACAAGAGGTGCAATCTTGACAACTGAAGGATGCTCAGTTGTCAAGATAACATCTTAAGTTCAGGAATCCTTGTTATCTACACGAATTCTGGGATATAAAGTTGTTATACTATAGACTGGGATGTAGATCTGTCAGGTTGTGAGCTGCACTCTAGCTGACAAAGTCTCCTTGGAGGCTGTAGTCTGGTCCTCATCAACCTCACCCTAACAAGGTTTCTCTTGTGATGAATGGTTTGAAAAACCGACAAGTTGAAGATTGAGACACTTATGCAACATATGGGAATCTTTATTCAGGAAACGTTTCGCCACACAGTGGCTTCATCAGTCCAATACAAAGTAGAAAGGCATAAGGAGAGGAGTAGTTTGAGGTAATCAGTCCCTCAGCCTGGAGTCGATGTGTTCAGTCCATCAATCTTGTAGAATGTACAGCACAGGGCCGTAGACGTGGCTTATATACTGTAGTGAGGTGAGGCGAAGCAGGAGGAGGTGGGGCCATAGTGGTATCATCCACTAGTCGAAGTAGGTCTTCGTCCAAAGGTTGGACAAGTGTTGAAGAATTCTTTGTAACAAGATCCCATGATGCTGCAGTGTCTGACAGTTGTGATGAATGGTTTGAAAAACCGACAAGTTGAAGTTTGAGACACTTATGCAACATATGGGAATCTGTATTCAGGAAACGTTTCGCCACACAGTGGCTTTATCAGTCCAATACAAAGTAGAAAGGCGTAAGGAGATGAGTAGTTTGAGGTAATCAGTTCCTCAGCCTGGAGTCGATGTGTTCAGTCCATCAATCTTGTAGAATGTACAGCACTTGTCCAACCTTTGGACGAAGACCTACTTCGACTAGTGGATGATACCACTATGACACCACCTCCTCCTGCCTCACCTCACTACAGTATATAAGCCACGTCTACGGCCCTATGCTGTACATTCTACAAGACTGATGGACTGAACACATCGACTCCAGGCTGAGGGACTGATTACCTCAAACTACTCCTCTCCTTATGCCTTTCTACTTTGTATTGGACTGATGAAGCCACTGTGTGGCGAAACGTTTCCTGAATAAAGATTCCCATATGTTGCATAAGTGTCTCAATCTTCAAGGTTTCTCTTGTTCTCCCTCTCTATAAATTTAGTGCTTCCTTTTGATGATGATAATAATAATAATAATAATAATAATAATACTAATAATCTCTCTTCCTATTGTCATTTCTTCATTCAGTCTTTACTATTCCTCTATTCTTGTTCTAGCTATTTTCCTCGCTAGTTCATTCGTTCACTCGATTGTTTATATTTGTCCAGCTGTGCACCTGCCTACAACTAGAGTGATACATTACCTTTGGATTGTAACACTGAGTCTGTAGGCAAGACAGATTCTCGTTGATTGTGGTTTTGTGTTAATCTTGAATCTTACACAAAAACTGTTGAATCTTATACAGTGAATTCTTAGTGCTGTCTTCAAGGTTATAGAGTTATAATTCAGTCTTACTTATCAAGCGACATTCATGCCAAGCACTTTCCTAATCTTTTATCTTTATTTATATAATTATCAATATATTCATATAATTCCTGAAAGAAGTGGAATCACTGTTTTGTTAAGTTTTCTGACAGCGAATTATTTTAAAATATTTAACCGGCTTAAATTAAGGATTAAATAGATTTTTTAATAAAATACTTATATAATCATCCTTCTGATCTAATGAATTATAATGATGACTGTTTAGGCTTATCCTACTCTTAAATGTTACGGCCACGAGGCTATGCTACAATAGTGATAGACTAAAATACTCCACAAGTCCTGTGACGTGATGAACTTTCTATAAATTAGATATTTGTGTTTATTATCAAGAGGAAGAATTCATAAATTATTTATAATAGGTCTCTCCTGGTAGAAATATATTTTAAAAATCTATAAACAGCTGCTGGCAAATTATTTATATGAATTTACTTACCATAAAATATGCAAAATTATCTTATGAGAGGTCCTCGCTGTTGAACCAGAATGTTCACAGCTGCAAAAACAGTGAAAAAAATGTTTACTAAATAGCTGTTTGATTCTACAAATCTCAGTCTAAAAGATTATTTCGTGGAATAGTTAAGTTTATTTAGGTGCAGGTGCACATAAATATAGTTACACAAATTATCATACATAAGTGTATATTAACTAGGATATCCCCCCCCAAAACAAAAAAAAAGTCAGTGACTTTTTTCCAATGGGACCTGGAAAAGGGTAGAGAGAGAAGAGAGGGTAGAGAGGGAGACATACTGACGTTTGATGGAATGATATAATATGTTTGTCCCTGACCTGAAGGTTTTGTCCACAATGTACTTGTGCGTTGATTTATGATACCCTAGTTAGCAGCTGAGTAGTTAGTGGTCAATAAATCATAAGCATAAGTGCTACTTCTGGCAGCCACTTGATCAGTGTCACGCACATCCACCCATCACTGGGTCAGTGCCATGTATATCCACCCATCACTGGGTCAGTGCCACGTATATCCACCCATCACTGGGTCAGTGCCACGTATATCCACCCATCACTGGGTCAGTGCCACATACATCCTCCCATCACTGGGTCAGTGCCACGTACATCAACCTATCACTCGGTCAGTGTCACGTACATCCACCCATCACTGGGTCAGTGCCATGTACATCCACCCATCACTGGGTCAGTGCCATGTACATCCACCCATCACTGGATCAGTGCCATATACATACACCCATCACCGGGTCAGTACCACGTACATCCACCCATCACTGCTCACCACGTACATCCACCCGTCATTGCTCACCACGTACATCCACCCGTCATTGCTCACCACGTACATCCACCCGTCATTGCTCACCACGTACATCCACCCATCACTGCTCACCACGTACATCCACCCATCACTGCTCACCACGTACATCCACCCATCATTGCTCACCACGTACATCCACCCGTCATTGCTCACCACGTACATCCACCCATCATTGCTCACCACGTACATCCACCCATCATTGCTCACCACGTACATCCACCCATCATTGCTCACCACGTACATCCACCCATCATTGCTCACCACGTACATCCACCCATCATTGCTCACTACGTACATCCACCCATCATTGCTCGCCACGTACATCCACCCATCATTGCTCGCCACGTACATCCACCCATCATTGCTCACCACGTACATCCACCCATCATTGCTCACCACGTACATCCACCCGTCATTGCTCACCACGTACATCCACCCGTCATTGCTCACCACGTACATACAGTCATTGCTCACCACGTACATCCACCCATCACTGCTCACCACGTACATGCACCCATCATTGCTCACCACGTACATGCACCCATCATTGCTCCCCATGTACATCCACCCGTCATTGCTCACCACGTACATCCACCCGTCATTGCTCACCACCTACTTCCACCCATCATTGCTCACCACGTACATCCACCCATCATTGCTCACCACGTACATCCACCCATCATTGCTCACCACGTACATCCACCCATCATTGCTCACCACGTACATCCACCCATCATTGCTCACCACGTACATCCACCCATCATTGCTCACCACGTACATCCACCCATCATTGCTCACCACGTACATCCACCCATCATTGCTCACCACGTACATCCACCCATCATTGCTCACCACGTACATCCACCCATCATTGCTCACCACGTACATCCACCCATCATTGCTCATCATGTACATCCACCCATCATTGCTCACCACGTACATCCACCCATCATTGCTCACCACGTACATCCACCCATCATTGCTCACCATGTACATCCACCCATCATTGCTCACCACGTACATCCACCCATCATTGCTCACCACGTACATCCACCCATCATTGCTCACCACGTACATCCACCCATCATTGCTCACCACGTACATCCACCCATCATTGCTCACCATGTACATCCACCCATCATTGCTCACTACGTACATCCACCCATCATTGCTCACTACGTACATCCACCCATCATTGCTCACCACGTACATCCACCCATCATTGCTCACTATGTACATCCACTCATCATTGCTCACTACGTACATCCACCCATCATTGCTCACTACGTACATCCACCCATCATTGCTCACTACGTACATCCACCCATCATTGCTCACTACGTACATCCACCCATCATTGCTCACTACGTACATCCACCCATCATTGCTCACTACGTACATCCACCCATCATTGCTCACTACGTACATCCACCCATCATTGCTCACTACGTACATCCACCCATCATTGCTCACTACGTACATCCACCCATCATTGCTCACTACGTACATCCACCCATCATTGCTCACTACGTACATCCACCCATCATTGCTCACTACGTACATCCACCCATCATTGCTCACTACGTACATCCACCCATCATTGCTCACTACGTACATCCACCCATCATTGCTCACTACGTACATCCACCCATCATTGCTCACTACGTACATCCACCCATCATTGCTCACTACGTACATCCACCCATCATTGCTCACTACGTACATCCACCCATCATTGCTCACCACGTACATCCACCCATCATTGCTCACCACGTACATCCACCCATCATTGCTCACTACGTACATCCACCCATCATTGCTCACTACGTACATCCACCCATCATTGCTCACTACGTACATCCACCCATCATTGCTCACCATGTACATCCACCCATCATTGCTCACTACGTACATCCACCCATCATTGCTCACTACGTACATCCACCCATCATTGCTCACTACGTACATCCACCCATCATTGCTCACTACGTACATCCACCCATCATTGCTCACTACTATGTACATCCACCCATCATTGCTCACTACGTACATCCACCCATCATTGCTCACTACGTACATCCACCCATCATTGCTCACCACGTACATCCACCCATCATTGCTCACCACGTACATCCACCCATCATTGCTCACCACGTACATCCACCCATCATTGCTCACCACGTACATCCACCCATCATTGCTCACCACGTACATCCACCCATCATTGCTCACCACGTACATCCACCCATCATTGCTCACCACGTACATCCACCCATCATTGCTCACCACGTACATCCACCCATCATTGCTCACCACGTACATCCACCCATCATTGCTCACTACGTACATCCACCCATCATTGCTCACCACGTACATCCACCCATCATTGCTCACTACGTACATCCACCCATCATTGCTCACTACGTACATCCACCCATCATTGCTCACCACGTACATCCACCCATCATTGCTCACTACGTACATCCACCCGTCATTGCTCACTACGTACTGGTGTCCCAAGGAAAAACGATCCCGATTGCTATTTCATACGAATAAAATTTCTATGCACTCAGCAATAATTATGTAGATGAAATATACTATTTTCCACCAATTAACATTATTAATATGGTTGTAATATCCACTTATTTAAGTCTGACTTTTAATATCGAGGAAGTAAGATTATTTATTCGGTAATTGTTGGTAGCCAGAGACATGATGCGCCACCAGTGTCCTCGACACACAACTGAAGAGCCCGTGTTCAATCCTGGGATGGGTGGAGATGATGAAAAGTTTCCTTACATATGTTTCTATCATTTGGCGACATGGGGGGAGGGGTTAGGGAGAGAGGTGGCATACATTGTATCTGACAATGCTTTGAAAGTTTCTTTTCAACTAGGCTGTGGACTCTTGTGGAGCGGAGTAAAATGTTCGCCCAGGAGAACATCTACTTCACTGACTGTCTCCTGCGACACATGCACCAGTACCGCTTCATCGCTCACTACGACCCTGATGAGATCCCGTTCTTGTTTAAGCACGACAATTACACCCTCTTCCTTGACCACCTGCTGGCGACGTAAGTCGCCGTTTTATCTTAATGAGCTAAGAGACTTGTTTAAACATATAGTTTTTTCAGATTTGTGAAGTGTCTTCCTTCAGAGGAGCTGCCTCCGATAAGTTATCTTGTTGCTCAACAGATTCTTGATACATTAATTCATCAGCGAAATACTGACACGAGCATCGCTATATCGACAAGCTATTAGCCGGAGCAGTAATCTTACAACGAACTGTTTGAGAGAGTACTCTAGCGATCAGTTCAGTACTCCATTCACAGATCCTGGGACCGGACTACTACAACGTTCATCTAAAGATTAACCGTAAATTCAAGTTTCTGTGTTCTAACAGCAGCTGGAAGAACATAATCAAAGCAACGGCGAGTTTTAGTATCAACTTCAGTCTACATCACAAACACCATCACATAGATAAAAAGAAAAAAAAATCAGCTAGCCGAACCCATCTTGCTGGGTAAACTCGACGACTTGACCTCCACAGACATTCCCATGCTCAAGTTATACCACCTCTCCTACAGTCCTTATTCTGCCTGTATGTTCCAGTTTCTCATGTATTCTTTATAAACTTGAAAAGTTTGGTCTGCAAGCGATACACTGTCTCAGTAATGTCTATTATTCTTTTGTCTTTATTTTGCATTTTGTTGGCAAGTTAACTAAATCAGTATTACATCAACTAGAGTCGACCATGACAATAATCTATCAATCATTTATTATTATTATTATTATTATTATTATTATTATCATCATCAAAACTAAGCTCTAAACCCACCAAGGTTATACAGCCCAGACTTTCTCTCCCTCCTCATCTTCTCAGCCTCCTTACTCCCCTCCCCCCATTGCTTTTCCCCCTGTCCCCCTAGCCTTCCACCCATCTCTCTTCCCTCTGCTGCTGTCCCCCCTCCCGCTCACTATCCTCTTCCCCTCCCTGCCTCCTCCCCCCTCCCTCCACAAAACAAGCACCCCCCTCCACACACGCACTCTTGGCATAAGCTCTTCCTTTGTGGAAAAAAAAAAACATGGGATACCAAAAACCAGCACCCAGAACCAGAGGACTGGTGGATGAAGCGAGGAGTGGATCTGGGAGAGAAGACTGGGAGGCAGAGCTCATGAGAAGAGAGGAGTGGGAGAGAAGGCTGGAAGAGCTCTGCAAGAAAGTGGAAGAGATAATAGCTGAGGAGAGCAGGAATGGGAGTTACAAATCACAGCAGCAGAAGCTAAGATACAGAGCTTAGTAAAAGAACTAAACGACAACACCAAGAACTGCTTCATCAGTCACAGATGAGGGGACAGTAGGAAACAAAGGAGCTATACTGTATGTAATGACTATCAGACCCAAGTGGGGCCCAGGATAAGGCAGGAAGAACAGTAGGAACTAATGATGGAACCAAAAACAACGAAGGAGCTAAGCTATACACAGAGGCTCTAACAGACAACTGCCTTGTCCAATAAGCACAGGGACACCGGAAAGGGAAGAGACAGTAGGATGCAACACGTCAATGGCAAGAACTAATTCATATCAGAGGATGCTCAGGGAAGTACAGTGGGAGGACAAAAGGGAGAGGACAGTTTTTGTCTATGGGCTCCAAGTAGTAGATGGGGAAACTTTTGAAGCAAGGAAACAGGAGGAAAAAAAAAGATTGAAAGCATCATGAAAGCAATAGGAGAGGATGACATGACCCAGCTGACAAATTTTCAGAGAATTGGGTGGTTTGCAAAAGGAAAAAAGCATCCAGTCAAAGTGATTTTCAAGGCAGTCAGCTTGAAACCGGATCCTGCAGGAGAAAACGTGCCTAATGGACAAACTGAAGTTCCAGTGTACCTCGACCGAGAAAGAACACAAGAAGAAAGGATGATACTGAAAGAGAGGATGCAACGTTGCAAGGAGGAATGGGAGACAAGGAAGGTGGAGAGCATGGAAAACCAGGCCCAGGTGGAAGAACAAACACAACCCCCTCCAGTACCACCCACAGAAGGAACCCAACCATGGCAATTTCAAACCAATCAACCTAACCCAAAACCCACTCACTGTACCCTCTGCTTCCATCCCCCTCAGCACAAACCCCACCCCCACAGAAACCCACAGTAACCCACACAATGTACCCTCTATCCCCATCTCCCTCACCACAATCCCCACCCTCACTGAAACCCCCATAGGCCCCCACTGCCCCCACCCCCCACACCATAGGCCCCACCCCTACAGCAACCCCCTATAGGCCCCCACCAGGGCACCTGCTACCCCTAACCCACCATTCTCCCCATACCACATATATAGAAAAAAAGTTGAAGGTTTGGTACACGAACACGGATGGATTAACGAATAAATGTGAGGAGTGGCATGAGAGACTCAAGGAGATGTCCCCAGACATCATAGCAGTCACAGAAACAAAACTCACTGGGACCATAACAGATGCAATCTTCCCACCCGGATATCAGATCCTGAGGAAGGATAGAAGGAGCAGAGGGGGAGGAAGGGTTGCACTGCTAATTAAAAACCGGTGGGGTTATCATGAAATGGAAGGAATGGACGAGATTGGAGAAAGGGACTACATAGTAGGTACAGTTCAGTCAGGGGAACATAAGGTAATCATTGCAGTGATGTATAACCCACCACAGAACTTCAGAAGGCTAAGAGAGGAATATGAGTGCAACAGAGCAAAGGTGGACACACTAGCTGAGGTGGCCAAAAGAGCTCACTTGAGAAGAGCAAAGTTACTGGTTATGGGCGACTTCAACCACAGGGAGATTGATTGGGAAAACCTGGAGCCACATGGGGGTCTCAAAACATGGAGAGCCAAGATGATGGATGTGGTACTGGAAAACCTCATGCACCAACATGTTAGGGACACTACCAGAGAGAGGGGGGGAGGATGACCCAGCAAGACTGGAATTTGTGTTCACCCTGAGTAGCTCAGACATTGAGGACATCACATATGAAAGGCCCTTTGGAGCTAGTGACCACATGGTTCTGAGCTTTGAATATGTCGTAGAGCTACAAGTGGAGAGGGTAACAGGAGTAGAAATGGAAAAGCCAAACTATAAAAGGGGGGACTACACAGGTACGAGGGCCTTCCTGCAGGAGGTTCAGTGGGAAAGAGACTAGGTAGGAAAGTCAGTAAACAAAATGGACTAAATAACAACAAAATGCAAGGAGGCAGAGGAAAGGTTGGCTCCCAAGGGTGACAGATATAATGAGAAGAACAGAACGAGACCTTGGTTTACCCGAAGGTGTAGGGAGGCAAACAACTAAGTGTGCTAGAGAATGGAAAAAGTGCAGAAGGCAAAGGACTCGGGAAAATAGAGAGATTACTCGACGAGCCAGAAACGACTATGCACAGATAAGGAGAGTGGTCCAGCGGCAGTACGAAAATGACATAGCATCGAAAGTCAAATCTGACCCAAAACTGCTTTACAGCCACATCAGGAGGAAGACAACAGTCAAGAGCCAGGTAATCAGGCTGAGGAAAAAAGGTAGGGAGCTCACAAGAAATGACCAAGAAGTATGTGAGAAGTTCAACATGAGATTTCAGAAGTATCTACAGTGGAGGCTGAAGGGAAACTGGGAGAACAAAACAGTGGGGTACACCAATAAGTATTGGACGAAATACACACAACTGAGGAGGTGCAGAAGCTCAAAGGCAGTGGGACCGGACATCTCTCTGTGGGTCCTTAGAAACACTGTGTGTGCCACTAACCACAATCTTCAACACATCCCTTGAAACTAGGCAACTACCTGAGGTATGGAAGATGGCAAATGTAGTCCCCATCTTTAAGAAAGGAGACAGAAATGAAGTACTAAACTATAGACCAGTGTCACTGATGTGTACAGTATGCAAAGTCATGGAGAACATTATCAGGAGAGTGGTGGAGCACCTGGAGCGGAACAAGGTTACAAACGACAGTTTTATGACAAGGTTACTTACTGAAGTAAGAAATGAGTAGATGTGGGTTGATTGCATTTTCTTGGACTGCAAGAAGACCTTCGACACAGTTCATCACAAGAGATTAGTACAGAAGCTAGAGGATCAGGCACATATAACAGGAAGGGCACTGCAATGGATCAGAGAATACCTAACAGGGAGGCAACAGCAAGTCATGGTCCGAGATGAGATATCACAGTGGGTGCCTGTGACGAGTGGGGTCCCACAAGGGTCAGTCCTGAGACCAGTGCTATTCTTGGTATATGTGAACGACAAGACGGAAGGGATAGACTCAGAAGTGTCCCTGTTTGCAGATGACATGAAGTTAATAAGGAGAATTAAATCAGATGCAGACCAGACAGGTCTACAAAGAGACCTGGACAGGCTGGATGCGTGGTCCAGCAACTGGCTCCTAGAATTTAACCCCGCCAAATGCAAAGTCATGAAGATCAGAGAAGGGCAAAGAAGACCACATAGTATAGGCTAAGCGGCCAAAGACTGCAAACTTCACTCAAGAAGAAAGATCTAGGGGTGAGTATAATACCGAGTACGTCACCAGAAGCACACATTAACCAGATAACTGATGCGGCATATGGGCGCTTGGCAAATCTGAAAATAGCGTTCCGGTACCTCAGGAATCGTTCAAAACTTTATACACTGTGTATGTCAGCCAGTTTGGAACCCACACCTGGTCAAACACGTCAAGAAATTAGAGAAAGTGCAAAGGTTTGCAACAAGGCTGGTTCCAGAGCTAAGGGGAATGTCCTACTAAGAGAGGTTAAGGGAAATCGGCCTGACGACACTGGAGGACAGGAGAGTCAGGGAGACATGATAACGACATACAAAATACTGCGTAGAATAGACAAGGTGGACAGAGACAGGATGTTCCGGAGATGGGACACAGAAATAAGGGGGTCACAATTGGAAGCTGAAGACTCAGATGAGTCAAAGGGATGTTAGGAAGTATTTCTTCAGCCACAGAGTTGTTAGGAAGTGGAAAAGTCTGGCAAGCGATGTAGTGGAGGCAGGAACCATACATAGTTTTAAGACGAGGTATGATAAAGTTCATGGAGCAGGGAGAGGCAGGACCCAGTAGCGGTCAGTGAAGACCCTTGCAACCACAATTAGGCGAGTTCAATTAGGTGAATTGTTAGTTTCTGCCCGTATGGCAGTTCATATATATATATATATATATATATATATATATATATATATATATATATATATATATATA
>NC_091332.1:25936312-26088812 GCF_038502225.1 Cherax quadricarinatus
GTCAGGGGAGTCTTCTCGCACAGTGCTATTTTGTGCACCACAGGTAAGCTCGGACAGTACTGTCAACCAGTTTTTGTGTACGACTCGAGTGACAGGCAAGATCGTACATCATTGTAAACCTGTGTTTGTGTGTGCCACAGACTAGATCAATCAACATTGTTAACCTGTGCTTGTGTGCACCACAGACTAGATCAATAACATTGTTAACCTGTGCTTGTGTGCACCACAGACTAGATCAATAACATTGTTAACCTGTGCTTGTGTGAGCCGGAGTTAGACTAGATGTATTTCGGTCACTGAGCGATCCCGTAAAGGTATCTCCGTATTACACAACTCCCGTCCCCTGTGTCTCAATGCATGTGATTGGAATAGTGTAGAGTGCGGCATAAGTTGACAATTCAATTAAATAACAGTTCTGAATATTTAAAACGAATCAGAAGAGGCATTCACAAGTCACAAATGAAAACTAATATTCAAATTTCTGGTAAATTAGGATATAACACAACCCAAATCTAATTCAAACCTTTCATTGAGACCGGACTGACCAACATCCTAAATTACACAAGGTCATAAAGCTTGAATCCACTCAAATTTTGCATTATTATCAACTTCGAAGGACTGAAGCTAATCAGATACGACATTCAAAAATGATTGCATGAAGGAATAGCATTTATTTCATTCATGGGATTTGTTGTATATTTTGTACTCTCGAAGCACTGATTTCCCTATTTCTCGTGTACATAACTTGACCATCCACACCCTTCAACAAATACTAGCTCTTGTTCAGTGCTGATCCATAACCTTCAATAAACACTAGAATTTGTTCAGTATTGATCCATATCTTTTAACAAACACAAGCACTTCACTGTTGATCCATAACCTGCAACAAACTACCAGCACTTATTCAGTGTTAGTAAGTAAGTAAGTTTATTCAGGTATACACAAATACAGTTACATAGAATTATCATACATAGCAGCATATGTGTAGAGAACCTAGGATAACCCAAAAAAGTCAGTTGATCCATAACCTGCAACAAACACTAGCATTTGTTAATATTGATCCATAACCTTCAACAGACACCAGCCTACTGATGAGTATTCCTCTTTGTTAGTGCACTTCCCTAAATATTTACATATTTCGTTTTGTTTGTGACAGGCAAGTGTTCTCTCCAGGAAACACACAAAGTGTCTCCCACAGTGGCCTACCTCGGCCACTTCAGTGGCACCTGTGGTCATAAGTGTGACCTGGTTAACTCAACCAAGGAGGAACTGTTTCTTCTCAAGTACAAGACTCCAGTAACCAAGGCTGTTACTAATGTGCTTACAAAACTGAAACTTATTTAATATGTGACGATCTTTATGCCTCTCTAAATAGCTAGATCTCCTAAGAAGGAAAAAAAAAATAATTCGTGGGAAAGCGAAAATCCCGTATGTCAAACTGCCTTGGGAATAAGTATAGCCAAATTTCTTGGGTCAAGAATCCTTCAGCAGCACAAGCGAACATCTTTTCACGGGTTGTTCATTCAAAGTATCATCAAATTGCTCAAGCGAATGGTAGCACTGCTTAATTGGGAATACACATCAGTTAACAGGCTAAGAGCTGCTATTTTAGCTTATTTCAAAGCCTGGAGCTAAAATATACTACCCCTCAGGATGTGGCTCACATAAGTCGACTAACAACCAATGATCTGTTGACTGAGAAGTGAACATGGGCAACAGGTGTAAGACTTGCCCATATGTTGCTGCGCCAAGGAATTGATCCTGGGTGTCTTCAGGTGTGAACCGAACACACGAACACTGACCCACATTCCAACTAAGTGGCACACAGTATCACACATTTTTTTTACAAGTACAGTGGACCCTCTACTTACGAGTTTAATCCGTTCTGTGACCTTGCTCGCATCTGGATTTTCTCGCTTGCAGAGTCAATTATTTATCACAATTCATCTATTATGACAAACAATATAAACAGAAACCTAATATATACTCTAGAACGAATAAAATATGTCATTTATGTAGTGGTATCGTCGGCGTCGGCGGCAGATGAGAGTTTGTCTGGAGACAAGACAAAATACTCCTTCAATAATTTCGCTATCAACTCTATGGCTTATTTATCTATCAAAAATCATCTAATATGACATAATAAACAATATGAATAACGTAGAAACCTGATATATAATCTAGAATGAATAAAATATGTCATGTGATAGGTGGAGGCGGCCACAACCGCTCGCGCATTGTGGTAATCACTGCCATCTAGTGACGGCCTTTTGAACCCGTCTAATTATTATATAATACATTATTATTATACGTATTATATTATTATTATATATTATTATACTATTATTATATGTATTATTATTATTACAATATAAAAAATTTGTAATTTTTATTCACACGAAAAACAGAAGAGTACTGTTATGCAGGTACTGCATTATTGTAATAATTGTATAAATAATGTCACCCCATTCATGACTGCATATTGGGATGGACAGTGACGTCATTTATTTACTCTTGAACATCGCTAAAGAATCGAACATTTTTGCTACTTTGAGTTCAATTTCAAGGTACTTTTCGTCGTGAAACCAATCAAAATCATATCTATTTCTGTAATATATCTTCCATTCTATCAAATGAGACCAAAAAAAAACGAGAATACAACCATAAAAATCATATGAAAATACCACTAAGGTGCCACTAATGACTGAGAAGTGAGCTCCATTATTTATGGCCCGATTTCTTTAATTTTTGGTGTACGTTAAGAAGCATCTTTCCATCATACATTGCCCAAGTTTCAATAAGATACTCCAACAACCAAATGAGATCCAATTCCCTAGATCAAGAGCAAGAGCCCCTCACCAGCGTCAAGGAACCTCCCTTGAGGCCCGCTCGCTTATAGAAATTTCGCTCACATATGGAAGTAAAAACTCGCGCTCGCAAGTGGAGGTTCCACTGTATATAAGTGCAAATGGCACATTTAGAAGCCCCGGTACCAGGAAGTAAACGGGAGCTTTAATTCTCGACCATTCAAAAAGTTCAGGATGTTCCACTTTACTCTCTGACCAACTACTACTTCTTCCTATAAATGAAGATGTGTGTAGTGTGTACACTCCTGCTGCGACTTATTGGTGCCCTCAACAACCTGTGTCAAACTGGACCTTAAAAAATATAGTGTCGGTGTTCTAGGTTTAACGAAAATGAAAATGAGAGAACTTAATAAATTAAAATAGATAAACAATTGACTCTTGAGACACAGGAATTTCTTACAGCTGTTATTTTTTTTTTCAAATTAATCTGTTTTAAAACTTCCAATTTGTTCGTATCTACAACTTTCTTACCAAAATTATCTTACCTGCAATATATAACAATATTAAAAATGAATTGCTTATTCTATACTGATTTTAAACTACCAGTGGGTAATTTATTTCTGTTATATATAGCGTTATCCAACTGAGCAATTCAATCATATTTCCATAATTTTACACTTTCAAATTTCTAATTTCAACAATCGAACTTTGTCAGTTATTTAGATTTCACTTCCTTGGATCAAGAGCCCCTCACCAGCATCAAGGAACCCTCCTCCAAGAAACAGCATCCAGTTATGTAATGCAAAATATTACTTTATCATTTTGAGATGGAAACAGTAAACTGGCACCAATAAACTCCATTAACACCAACCTTCTCAGTAGGATACACCAGTGTTGGAATATTGAAGCCGGTAAACCAGGAATGGTTTACATAAAACTGAACAAAGAACATTTGTTGATTGTTCCACCAACCTTCACCTTATAATAATAATAATGAAGCCAATCTGATGATATACGAATATCTTGGAAGAGGTTAGTGGTAGAAGGGACACCATAGTTATCAATGTACTGGATGTGACATTAAGTTTTTAGGTGTTCACTAAATTCATAATAAATAAAAATGCTTAAAAATTAGATTTTCAATAGTTTTCAGTTTCCTTATATAATTTTATTTAAAACTCTACATTCTAAAAAACGTTTTTAAAAAAGCCTAGTTTGATAAATATATAAATTTGGCATATTGGCATGTGCAAAACCGAAATTCAATAAAAAAGTACTTTAGAAATACACAATGTTTAAGTAGTTGAAGTCGATCAAAAGAGTCATTCCCTAATTATTACCCGCAAACCAATTTAATAAAACTGGCAATTTAAAATTGATATAACTCATGGGGAAAAAATAATTTTTAGTTTTAATAAAGCACATCAAAACCGAAAGTTTCAAACACATCAAAAAAACATTCTCAAATAATTGATCTGAATTCAACGTTTACAAATTTTTTTGTTAAGCATCTCAAAAATTTCAGATTTGCACCGAAATTTATAGAGCATCTTCGTGGTTATAGAATGAAACAGAATACATATTTTGAAGTCGATAAGAGATATTCTTTACTTACTGAGTGAAAATAAAAATCATTATTCAATAATTTTGGCAAAATGGTTCTTATGCAGCCCAATGACAACGCCAAACCTTACTTTCTGAAAAACACACCAGGACTGAAAATTTTGAACTTTTGAGAAGAATCATTGTGCAGTTATTGTAAAGATTCTAACAACTTCAAGCTTTATAAACTAATTTAGTACAGAGACTTTGCAGTACACATACTGAACTTGCTGGTACTATCCTGGCCGCAAGATCCATCAGCCATTACATACCGAAGCCGTTCAGAAGAGGTAGACAAATTTTTAAAGTGATTTAAATGGGAATCAAAATTTCACACTATTTCACATACAAAATTGACATGTGTGCAATTACACAATGGAATTTTCTCTTGACCAGTTCCATTGGTCTTCATTTGTAACTTTATAAATAATGCCTTTTAAACATTTCCTGCTTTCAACCCAAGTGCTGCAACCTGTTTCCCACACACACACCCATACCTCTATTTTCTATCAGTTTAAAATCCTAGACAAGTCAGCAATGGCCCTCTCGATCGGGATGGGAAATGCTACTACCCCTGCCCCAGAGAGATGTATCCCATCCTTTGTATACATATCATGTTTACCATAAAAGGGATGGGATTGCAAGTTCCTTGCAGTACCTGTCTAGCCAGCAATTTACACCAATTTCCCTAGACATCCATTCATTGCCCACTCCCCTTCTAGGCAAGATGCTACATATAACTGGGACCCCTCCCTCAGACCTAATTAAATCTATAGCTGACTTGTACTTATAAGAACATAAGAACGAAGGAACACTGCAGAAGGCCTACTGGCCCATGCGAGGCAGGTCCAAGTCTCCTACCGGCTTAAGCCAATGCACCCAACCTAGTCAGGTCAGGTCACATTGACTTAAGGGAGGAACACGGCAACTGACCTGGTAGCACAAGCTATCAGGTCTAACTCACACCCACCCACATCCACTCATGTATTTATCCAACCTATTTTTAAAGCTACACAACGTTCTGGCCTCTATAACGGTACTTGGGAGTTTGTTCCACTCATCCACAACTCTATTACCAAACCAGTACTTTCCTATATCCTTCCTGAATCTGAATTTTTCCAACTTAAAACCATTGCTGCGAGTCCTGTCTAGGCTAGATATTTTCAGCACACTATTTACATCCCCTTTATTTATTCCTGTCTTCCATTTATACACCTCAATCATATCCCCCCTAATTCTACGTCTTTCTAGAGAGTGCAGTTTCAGGGCCCTTAGTCTATCCTCATAGGGAAGGTTTCTGATACATGGGATAAACTTTGTCATCCTCCTTTGTACATTTTCCAGAGAATTTATATCCATTCTGTAATACGGTGACCAAAACTGTGCAGCATAATCTAAATGAGGCCTAACCAAGGATGTATAGAGTTGAAGAACAACCTGAGGACTCCTATAATTTATGCTTCTTGATATGAAGCCAAGGATTCTATTAGCTTTATTGCGAACACTTATGCACTGTTGTCTTGGTTTCAGATTACTGCTAACCAGAACTCTTAAATCTTTTTCGCAATCCGTAATATTAAGATCTACATTATTTAGTTTATATGTGGCATGGTTATTGTCCTGTCCAACATTTAGAACTTTGCATTTGTCTATATTAAACTGCATCTGCCACTTCTCCGACCACTGCATCAGTCTATTCAAATCTTCCTGGAGTGCTCGAATGTCCTCGTCAGAATGAATTCGACGGCCTATTTTGGTGTCATCGGCAAACTTGCCGATGTCGCTCTTTATGCCCTCATCTATGTCGTTTATGTAGATTGTGAACAGCAGGGGGCCCAACACTGACCCCTGTGGAACACCGCTCGTGACACTTCCCCACTCTGATTTCTCCCCATTTATGCAAACTCTCTGCTGCCTATTTGTCAACCATGCCTCTATCCAGGAAAAAATTTCTCCTCCTATTCCATGTGCTTTAATTTTCCTCAATAGTCTCTGATGTGGGACCCTGTCAAAAGCCTTACTGAAGTCCATATACACAATATCATATTCATTACCATGATCTACCTCCTCAAATACCTTAGTGAAAAAAGTTAATAAATTCGTAAGGCAGGAACGCCCCTTTGTAAAACCATGCTGAGATTCGTTGATTAATTTATGCTTTTCAAGGTGGCTACGAACTGCCTCGGCAATTATTGATTCCATAAATTTTCCCACTATGGAGGTTAGGCTTATTGGTCTATAGTTCGAAGCTAAGGACCTGTCACCTGTTTTGAAAATAGGTATCACATTTGCCATTTTCCACTTATCTGGCACCATGCCAGTTTGTAGTGATATGTTGAAAAGATTAGCCAAAGGGGTGCTAAGCTCCTCTTTACATTCCTTTAGAACCCTTGCATACAGTTCATCAGGGCCTGGGGATTTGTTAGGTTTTAATTTATCTATTTGCCTAAGGACCATGTCACTTGTGACCCTAATAGTGCACAGTTTATTATCGTCCTGTTCTACATAATTCATCATTACTGGAATATCGCTGGTATCCTCCTGTGTAAAAACTGAGAGGAAGTATGTGTTAAAAATTCTACACATTTCCTTATCACTGTCAGTGAGCTGACCCGAGGAACTTTTGAGTGGGCCTATCTTGTCCCTGATCTTACTTCTGTATACCTGAAAGAATCCTTTTGGGTTAGTCTTCGATTCTCTTGCAACTTTAACCTCATAATCTCTTTTTGCTTTTCTAATTCCCTTTTTTATTTCTCTCTTTAACTGAATATATCGATTTCTCAATTGCCCCTCTCCTCTTTTGATTTGCCTATATATGCCTCTCTTTTGACCAATCAGATATTTTAATCTATTGTTCATCCATTTAGGATCATTTTTGTTTGATCTGATTTCCCTATTTGGAACATAATTTGACTGAGCAGCTAGAACTATGCCCTGGAAAGCATCATATCGGCAACCATCACCACCTACCTGACCCTTAGTCAGGTCATTCCAGTTCAGCCCACCTAAGTAATTTTTCAGTCCTATGAAATCAGCCAAGCGAAAGTCAGGGACGGAGACTTGATTGCCATTATTAGGGGAATTCCATGATATATTAAAACTGAGTGATTTGTGATCACTTTCCCCAAGCTCATCATTAACCTCAAGATTATTAATTAGTGTTTCCCTACTGGCAAGAACCAAGTCAAGGAGGTTATTTCCCCTAGTTGGCTCTGTCACAAACTGTTTTAAAAAACAATCCTGGATCGTATCAAGAAAGTCACCTGACTCTAAATTTCCTGTCAAATTGCTCCAGTCAATCTGTCTATAGTTGAAATCTCCCATTAGCACAACATTTTCGTATGTAGATGCCTTCCGAATTTCGTCCCATAGAAGTTTACTGCACTCCCTATCAAGATTTGGGGCCCTGTAAATCACACCCAAAATTAGTTTTTCTCGGCCCTCGAGAAGCTGTAACCAAACAGATTCAGTGGCTGACGCTTCTAATTTAATATCTTGTCTAACACAACAATTTAAATTGTCTCTGACATACATCGCTACTCCACCACCTTTCCTGTTGACCCTGTCAGTGTGGAATAATTTATAGCCTTGTATGTGACATTCAGAGGGCATCTCTCTATCTTTCAGATTGAGCCAGGTCTCTGTTATAGCAATAATATCTATGTTTCCTGCACTTGCAATTAATCTTAGCTCATCTATCTTATTTCTTACACTCCTGCTATTAGTATAGTAAACCTTAAGGGAGCTAGTCCCTTGCTGCCCTCTGCTGTCCCCCTTTGTCTGCTGACCTGATCTATTGTCTTTATTTATAACTTCATGCTGAATGCCTTTTATACATTTACTGTTTCCAACCCAAGTGTTGCAACCTGCTTGTTTCCAGCTCTTCTCTTCTACCCTTCCCAACATCATTTCCACCAGAACTGAGACAGATAATGGGCTTGTTCCCATTACCTGATGTGATATTATCCAACCCGTTGACTGTCACCAACACCAGCTCCAGGGAAACACACACACTGTCTCACCTTCTAATTCCTATTACAGAAAGCATGATCCATATATCCAATGAACAGAGAAGCGATTTCCTACCTTCAAATCTTCCTTCTCAACTTTTCTTATTTTGATGATCCTCCCATGACTGGGAACCACTCACCACTTGTAGCAGGTGCTGGACTGCTCCTTTTCGTCCTCACCACCTTCAATCACCTCGCAGCGAGTGCCAGACTGCTCCTCACTGCTAGTAGCCTCATTTCCCTCACCCACTCATTCCCCTCACTCACATCCCATCCAGGTGAACCTTCAGACTCCTAATTTCCTCCTGGAGAAGTTGGACCGCCTCCTTCAACACTTTAACCTCAGATTTTAAAACACTGCAGAAGCAAGCCGTGGCTCTGTAATCCTCCACGCTAAATACCGTACATCACCATTGGCAGTATGAAGTTGATAGGACGACGCCTTATCGTGTTATGAGTAAAATATCAAAGAAAAGTTTGAGGAAGGAAAGTAAAAAAAAAAAAAAAAAAAAAAAAAAAAATATTCTAGGAACCATTTAAAGGTCGTTCTTTAGGAATAACTAATAAAATAATACACACTCAGGAAACTCAGAAGCTGCAGCCCTGTACCCCAACTCTTGTACCCCCCACCCTTGAACTTCTGAACCTTGTACATCCCACCACTGTACACCCCAACTTAACAGCTCCCCGGAATCCAGTACACCCCTCAATATTACACCTGCCATTGTACACCACATCTACGAACACTTCACTCCATTACTACCACCCAGTACACCCACCCCAGTATACCATTTACATTCACCCTACCCTCACACACCTGTTATGTCAGTGGAATGAGCAGCTGCTGGTAATATACTAGCTGAGGCAGGCAAAGTGTTGCTCTCAGCTGCGAAAGAAACACACACAGTTGCTCCTGGGTGGTGTGAGTAAATGTAAAGTTGTGGCTTTAATTTATTCTAAATACTTCATCCATACCGTGAACAAAATACCAAGAGGCAGTAATGTTAAACCAGTCTCTACCACAAGATGTATACTTCATGTTGAGGTCAGAGGTCACGTGTGGTCACTGTCCTAAGCTGTCTGGGAATTAGCTGGGGTGTTACTGAGCACCATGGCCTGCTGTAGTGTTTTGGAATCTCAGGTTAAAGTGTTGAAGAAGGAGGTTCTACTTCTTCAGGAGGAAAATAGGAGACTGAAGCTTTGCCTAGATGGGTTTGGGAGCGAGTGAGAGATGGTGAGGAAAAGGATACCAGCAGTTAGCTAAAGAGTTGCAGCCGCTTCAAGTGGCAAGTGGTTCACAGTTCAGGAAGAAGGAAGATAAGGAAGGGTAATGAAGATGTGACGGTAGGAAATCTATTCTCTGTTCTCCAGGACAAGAGTACTTCAGTTGCTAGTGAGGTTAAAGGTACCACTGACTCCCCTGCTAATCAAGGTAAGAATATTCTAATTGTATGAGATTCTCAGATAAGATATATGTAACACAGATAGGAAAGTCAGAGGGTGTGCCTTCCAGAAGCTGGTGTTGGTGACAGTCAGAAGGTTGGATAATAATATGTCAGGTAATGGGAACAAGCCTATTATCTTAGTGCTGGTGTAAATGACATCAGGAAAGGCAGGAGACAGGAGCTGCTGGATAAGTACAGGTCAGCCATATAAGTTGTCAGGTCTAAGGGAGGGATCCCAATCATATGTAACATCTTGCCTAGAAGGGGAGTGGGTAATGAATGGATGTATAGGGCAACTGGTATAAATTGCTGACTAGACAGGTACTGTAAGGAACTTGCAATCCCAGTCATTGATAACTGGGACAAATTCTATGGCAAGCATGATATGTATGCAAGGGATAGAGTTCATCTCTCTGGGGTTGGGTTGGTTGCATTAACCAATTCCCTTGAGGGGGTAATTGATGACTTGTCTAGGAATTTAAACTGATACATTATAGAGGTAAGGGTGTTTGTGGGAAACAATCAGACTGCAATATTAGGGTTGAAAACATCAGTTATTACCAGGATACCCCGGGGATATGTTTAAAAGACAATATTCAAAATAAAGTTGCTAGTAAAGGCAAAGCAACTGATCAACAAACAGTGAGAGAGAGTAGAGGGCAATGAGTGACTAGCTCCCTTAAGGTTTACTATACAAATAGTAGGAGTCTAAGAAATAAGATAGATGAGCTAAGATTACTTGCAAGTGCAGGTACTATAGATATTATTGCTATAACAGAGACCTGGTTCAACTTGAAAGATAGAGAAATGCCTTCTGAATGCAATATACAGGGTTATAAACTATTCCACACTGATAGGGTGAACAGAAAGGGTGGTGGAGTGGCGATGTCAGAGAAAATTTAAATTGTTGTGTTAGACAAGATGTAAGATTAGAAACATTGGACACAGAATGTTTGGCTACAATTTCTCGAAGGTCGTGAAAAAATAATTTTGTGTGATTTATAGGCCCCCAAACCTTGATAGAGAGTGTGGTAGGCTGCTATGGGACAAAATTCATAAGGCGTCTAGATATGAAAATGTTGTGATATTGAGAGATTTTAACTTTAGTCATGTCAGTGGAACGCATTCCATCTGTACAAAATACTAATGGAAAAATAATTAAAAAAAAAAAAAAAAACGACTCTAGGAAAAATAAGAATAATGACTTTGAGGATTTTACTTAAAATTTAAATATAATAAAAATGGCCTCTGGTGCTGTAGTCGGGCAGGAGTAGGTAAGGCCCTGGACAGATCTCTGATGTTAAAGATGTAGGTTATCCTGGGCGGATGGTAACAGTCCGATGTATAGGAATCTCCTCTACCACTTGGTTGGAGCACCACAAGTAGAACAGGTAAGGGCCAGTAGTAGTCCAATAATGTTAATAAGTCCCATTAACAAATGTCTTGCTCCTTTATCTGGCGTCTACCCTGGATGACCACGCCAGGAACAGAGCTGATTAGGAGAAGAGTGGAGGTGAAGTGACTCCAAACCTCAACCCACACCAGGTAAGGTCAATACTTACCAAGAGTAGAAATTTAAACAAATCAGACACCAAGAACTAGTTTCACCTCAGCCCGCCAGAGGGGAGGGGGTGTGCAGCTTAACTCTCTAATGGTTCCTGGTTGCCTGAACAACTGTAACCCCACTCACGCCTACTTTTCCCTCACAATACCCCCTTCCAAAACTTATGGACAGAGTCAATAAGTAAATGAACAGAGGGAAAAGAACTATGTACAAACTCGGCTCAACCAATCTGAAAAGTGGTTTTCAGAGCCAGAAATATATATAACTTTAAACTTATAGGGCTGAATAGCCAGAGCCCATCTCAAGAGTCTGCTATTTGACCCTTTAAAGTTCTCCAAGTACATCAGTGGCTTGTGATCTGTTTCAAGCACAAAGGGTTTACCGTATAGGTAGTATTTGAATCTACTTATACCCCATACTAATGCGTAACATTCTTTCTCCACAGTGGAATATCTTTCTTCTCTGGGCAGAAGCTTCTTACTGGCGAAAGATACTGGGAAAGGTGTCTCCTCATAATATTGAAGCAGTACAGCTCCGAGTTCAGAATGGGAGGCATCTGTTCGGAGACAAAATATTTTATTAATATCGGGTACTTCTAGGACAGGGGGGTTGGAAAATATTCTTTTAATTTCTTCGAAGCTTTGGATGGCTTCATCAGAACTAAGAGGTTCCTTGACACCCTTCTTTAAATAGTTTGTAAGAACTGAAGTCAAACTACTTAAATTTGGTACAAAACTTCTATAGAAGTTTACAGATCCAAGGAAACTTCTTAATAACTTTTTGGTAGCAGGGAATTTACTTTCTAAAACAGCTTTAGTCTTATTAGGAAGAGGTGATAAATTGTTGTCAGAGATAATTAACCCGAGGTATTGCACCTGGTTTGTCTGTAAGGCCATGAGTTCTTAGTCTTTTCAAAACGAGCGACAGTGTTGTTATATGGTCTTCCCAGACTTGTGTCATGATATAAATATTATCAAAATACACCGAGACATTCTTTAGATCAGAAAGAACTATTCTCATAAGCCTAATATACGTGGCACACGAGGTAAGCAAGCCGAAAGGCATTGTGCGATATTGCATTAGTCCTCTATGAGTAGGAAAAGCAGTGTATGGTTTAGAGTCTGGGTGTAATGGTACTTGATGGTATGCTTGTGAGATATCTAACTCCGAGAAGAATTTACAGTCATGGAATTTATACAAGTCATGATCGATTACTGGCATGGGTTCTGCATCCCATTTAGTGATAGCATTTAAATAACGAAAATCTTGTGCCAGTCTGTAAGAATTATCGGGTTTCTTAACCATAACTGGGGAACAGAAAGCTGATTTCGAAGGTTCTATGATATTTAAGTTAAATAGTTTGTCAACCTCATTTTCAAAACTTTTCCGTAAGTGAACGGGAACAGGGTAGATTTTCCGCCTTACTGGTTCATGATCTGACAATTCAGTCTTGTGTGCAACAGTGGTGGTAAGTCCTGGTATCTCTGATTACGTCAGAAAATGTATTTACTAAGGCACTTACTTGAGACTTTTGTTTATTTGAGAGTTCGTTGTTGATGTTGACATGACTTCTTTGGTGATGGATCATCCGTTAAGATATCCAGTAGTTCCTTCGATTCTGTAAGGGACTCGTAATCTATAATACAAACTTTGCACTTCTACGAATCACCACTTGTAGCCACGCTGTAAGAAGTAGTATCTTCGTCAAAGGAGTTTAAACAAAGATTAACTTCTCTACGATGGTACCGTTTCAAAATATTGACGTGATACATAATCTACCTTATTACAGACCTTCACAACTTTATACGGTCCTTTAATATTGAATTTCACGAGGTATACCTACACGTGAAAAAATAGAAAATAAGGCTTCTGCGACTTCTATGGACGTAATGGATTTTAAGGGTACCGCCTCTGGGAAGCTGGACGCATAGTCAATCATAGTTAAAATATATTTATGACCTCCTGATGAGCGAGGTGTGATAGGACCAACTATATCTACTGCAACTCTTGCAAAAGGGACTGAGAAAACGCGCATCTTTATCATAGGAACTCTCCTAGTTCTACCCTTTTGTGTGGAAAGCTGACATATGTGACATGATCTACAGTACTTAAAGATGTCAGAGGACATGCTAGGCAAGAAATGTAGGTCCTTGATCTTATTATAGGTTTTCCTATGTGAAAATGGCCAGAGACTGGTAGGTCATGAGAAATCTTTAAAATGGTTTCCCGGCAATCCCGCGGAATGACTAACAGGCTTCTACCAACGTCATAGGGTTTGTCCACAGACACTAGTCTTGTACAAAAGATCGTGTTTGAACTCAAACTTGTAAGAAAATTTCTTTCTCTGTATCACATTGCCATTTAAAGCTAACTTCGGAGATTCCTCTAAGGAAGGACAAGTCTTTTGAAGACCCTCTAAATCTATGTGAGACAGCTCAATTGGTTTTCCTTTTGAAAGAACTAATGGGTGGATAGGTTTTACCTTAGACTGAGCTCTGGTAAGGACGTTAATCGTGTCCTAATGTTGAAAAGATGGTGTCACACTTAGTTTTCCACTGGCGTCTGCGTTGTCCAGTTTTAGTGACTGACTTACTAAAGGTGTTACAGGAGTTTCGTAAGTATCAGCTCTCTGATTTAAGTTATCCAACAATCTCTTCTGGAGCTATCTGTGAAGAATCAGAAGTATTAGGTTCTAACCCTTCCTTGGAAACTCCAAATTCCAAACAGTCCTTTTCACATGGGAAAGTAGCCCCTTGTATGTTCCCAACTAAAACAGAACACGAGGTTATCGGGGCATCTACCCATCCTAAGAACCATTTGCACATAATGAAACATCTGACTGTTGGAAAAGAATCGCTTCTTCCTAAATAGTCAGTTAATTTAGTGGACTTACAACGTGATGAATCTAGGTTAGGGAAAAGCTTACTTCAGATAATACAGAAACATCCAGTGTCTCTATGAATTGTTGACACGTTCATGCCATTTACTGTACCTTCACTAAAAGGTGCATTTATATTAGACTCAGTGAAACACTTACCGATATTTTCACCTTTTTTCTTAGGACAGTCGGGCCGTCTATGACCCCATTCATTACAGTTTAAACACTTTACTGTGAAGGCCGTGGAATTCTTCGGTACGGAGGGTTTGGATCCCTCAGAATGCTTAGGCACAACAGACTTATATCTGCTACGCTCTTCAGGGTAGTTATTATGAGCACACGCATATATATCAGCAGCTTGTGCCATTTCCGCAGCCGTGTGAATGTTTCTTTCTTTAATGAATATTCATAAATCAGAGTTTACAGAAGAAAGGAATTGATCTCTTACCATCAGGTCTCGTAACGATTCGAAACTGTGGTCGACCTCAGCGCTATCAATCCACGAATCAAATAATCTGAAAAGTGTTGTTAAGAATTGCATATAATTTTGATCTGGAGTTATTTTAACGTGTCTAAACTCAGACCTGTAATGATGAGTGGTTTTCTTGAAAGCCTGAAGTATAGCTTTCTTCAGCAGGCTATAACTAGAAATAACATCAGAGGGTAGGGTGGAATAGACATTTAATGCTGAACCTGACAGTAGTAAGCTAAGCCTAGTAGCCCAAGAATCTGATCGCCAGTCACAGAGAGTGGCAGTACTCTCGAATTGAGTAATATATGCCGCTATGTCATCTTGTTCTGAAAAAGGTGGCATCTGTGGCATACTAATATTTGGTTCTAGGGAAGGGTATTTTAGTACCCCTTCATCTATTTTCTGCTTAGATAGTTCTATCTTCTTGGCTTCTAATTCCAACCTTGACTGTTCTAAATCCCTCTGCTTAGCCTGTTCTTCAATTTCCTTCATTTTGAAGGCTACCTCTCTCGCCTGAACTCTTTCTTCTCTAGCTATCCTTTCCTGTTCTAGTTTATCCTCTCGAGCTAGTCTTTCCTGTTCCTTTCTCTCTTCTCGGGCTAGTCTTTCCTGTTCCTTTTTCTCTTCTCGAGCTAGTCTTTCCTGTTCCTTTCTCTCTTCCCGAGCTAGTCTTTCCTGTTCCTTTTTCTGTTCAATAGCCATTTTAGCAGTAATATAACTATCAAGGTTCTGTCCAGTAAATCCCATTTCCTTTCCAGCTTTCAACCAGAAATCTAAAGAATCCATCTTGAAAAAAGAAATGTTATGCACCAAACTTCAACTGACTTAATTAAAACTAACAGGAACGTCTGTTACAAAAGAGGGACAGTCCGCACACTTTAAACCTCCCAAAGTAGAAAATGAACTAAATATTTCTCCCTGGAAGAATACACTTGTGGGCTCAATAGCCTTCACTAAGCTAAATACACATGGTTCACACAGGAGGGGTTATTATCAAAGTTCCCCAGGTCCAACAAATAGGTAAACTTCTAAACCAAACCTTAGAACCAAACAACGGTAAGTCAACCAGACTACCAGTAATGACTTGACACCTCAACTAACTCACCCTTTTCCATTTTAAATGTTATACTCACAACCAGTTGAACCATCAGGACGATGTTGCTTCAAGAGTCGTATCCTGGCAAGGTAGCCATTTTCAGTGGAACGCCTTCCATCTGTACAAAATACTAATGGAAAAATAATTAAAAAAAAAACGACTCTAGGAAAAATAAGAATAATGACTTTTGAGGATTTTACTTAAAATTTAAATATAATAAAAATGGCCTCTGGTGCTGTAGTCGGGCAGGAGTAGGTAAGGCCCTAGACAGATCTCTGATGTTAAAGATGTAGGTTATCCTGGGCGGATGGTAATAGTCCGATGTATAGGAATCTCCTCTACCACTTGGTTGGAGCACCACAAGTAGAACAGGTAAGGGCCAGTAGTAGTCCAATAATGTTAGTAAGTCCCATTAACAAATGTCTTGCTCCTTTATCTGGCGTCTACCCTGGATGACCACGCCAGGAACAGAGCTGATTAGGAGAAGAGTGGAGGTGAAGTGACTCTCTAAACCTCAACCCACACCAGGTAAGGTCAATACTTACCAAGAGTAGAAATTTAAACAAATCAGACACCAAGAACTAGTTTCACTCAGCCCGCCAGAGGGAGGGGGGGGGGTGCGGCGTAACTCTCTAATGGTTCCTGGTTGCCTGAACAACCGTAACCCCACTCACGCCTACTTTTCCCTCACAGTCAAACTGATTGGAACAATGTAACAGGAAATCTTGAGTCCAGTGACTTTCTTGATGCGGTTCAAGATTGCTTTTTAAAACAGTTTGTGACAAAACCAACTAGAGGAAACAATCTGCTTAACATGGTTCTTGCCAACAAAGAATCAATAGAATGATGTTAGTGATAAGCTAGGGAAAAGCAAACACAAATCATTTAGTTTCAGTATATCATGGAATTACCCAGATAACTGCAATCAAGTTGCTGTCCCAGATTTCCGCTTGGCCGACTTCATGGGTATGAGAAATTACCTGGGTGGGCTAAATTGGGACGACCTTACTATGTCTCAGGTAGGTAGGTTTGCTTGCCAATATGACGTATTTCATAGAATAGTGCTGGCTGACCAGGTGACTTTTGTTCCGAGTAGGGAAATTAGATCTAACAAAAATGATCCCAAATGGATAAACAATAGATTAAAACATCTCACTGGTGAAAAGAGAGGCATAAATAGCTGTATCAAAAGAGGGGATGGGCAGTTAAGAAATCAATATATTCAATTAAAGAGCGAAATAAAAAAGGGAATAAGAAAAGCAAAAAAAGGATTATGAGGTTAAAATCGCAAGGGATTCGAAGACTGACCCAAAAGGGTTCTTTTAGGTATAAAGTAAGATTAGGGACAAGATAGGCCCACTTAAGAGTAACTCAGGTCAAATCACTGACAGTGATAAGGAAATGTGTGAACTTTTCAATGCCTACTTCCTCTTAGTTTTTACTCAGGAAGATACTAGCGAAATTCCAGATAATAAACAATGCACTATAAGGTAACTAGTGACATGGTCCTCAGACAAATAGAGAAATTAAAACCTAACAAATCCCCAGGTCCTGATGAACTGTTTGCAAGGGTTTAAAAGGAATGTAAAGAGGAACTTAACATACCTTTGGCTAATCTTTTCAATATATCACTACAGACTGGTATAGAGCCAGACAAGTGGAAAAATGGCAAATGTAATACCTATTTACAAGGAAGGTGACAGGTCCTTAGCTTCGAGCTATAGACCAATAAGCCTTACCTTTACAGTTGGTAAATATATGGAATCAATAATTGCCGAAGCAATTCGTAACCATCTCAGAACGGTTTTACAAAGGGGTGTTCCTGTCTTACAAATTTACTAACCTTCTTCATTAAGGAATTTGAGGAGGTAGATCAAGGTACTGAATATGATATTGTGTATATGGACTTCAGAAAGGCTTTCGATAGAGCTTCACATCAGAGGCTGTTGAGAAAACTTAAGGCACACGGAATAGGAGGATTTTTTTCCCTAGTAGAGGCATGGTTGACAAATAAGCAGCACATCACAAGTGGTGTTTCCCAGAGGTCAGTGTTGGGCCCCTTGTTGTTCACAATCTACATAAACGACATAGATGAGGGAATAAATATCGACATAAGCAAATTTGCTGATGACACCAAAGTAGGCCGTCCAATTCATTCTAATGAGAACATTAGAGCACTCCAAGATGATTTTAATAGACTGATGCAGTGGTTGGAGAAGTGGCAGACGCAGTTTAATATAGACAAATGCAAAGTTCTAAATGTTGGAAATGAAAATAACCACACCACATATAAACTAAATAATGTAGATCTTAATATTACGGATTGCAAAAAGGATTTAGGAGTTCTGGTTATCAGTAATCTGAAACCAAGACAACAGTGCATAAGTGTTCGCAATAAAGCTAACAGAATCCTTGGCTTCATATCTAGAAGTATAAATAATAGAAGTCCTCAGGTTGTTTTCAACTCTATATATCTTGGTTAGGCCTTTTAGATTATGCTGCAAAGTTCTGGTCACCATATTACAGAATGGATATAAATGCACTGGAAAACGTACAGAGGAGGATGACAAAGTTGATCCCATGTATCAGAAATCTTTCCTATGAGGATAGGTTGAGGGCCCTGAATCAGCACTCTCTAGAAAGGCGTAGAATTAGGGGGATATGACTGATGTGTATAAATGGAAGACAGGAATAAATAAAGGGGATGTAAATAGCATGCTAAAAATATCTAACATAGACAGGACTCGCAGCAATGGTTTTAAATTAGAAAAATTCAAATTCAGGAAGGATATAAGCACTGGTTTGGTAATAGAGTTATGGATGAGTGGAACAAACTCCCGAGTACTGTCATAGAAGCTAAGATGTTGTGTAATTTTAAAAATAGGATGGATAAATACACGAGTGGGTGTGGGTAGGTGTGAGTTGGACCTGACTAGCTTGTGCTACTAGGTCGGATGCCGTGTCTGACCTCACTAGGTCAAGGCATTGGCTTAAGCCGGTGGGAGAATTGGACCTGCCTTGCATAGGCCAGTAGGCCTGTTGCAGTGTTATGTTCTTATGAATCCTGGTGTTACCCTTTCAAACTCAGCAGTACGGGTAACGTTAGCACTGAGGCAGATTATCACATTATGGAGTTTTTGTTATTATATATATATATATATATATATATATATATATATATATATATATATATATATATATATATATATATATATATATATATATATATATATATATATATATATATATATATATATATATATATATATATAATGTCGTGCCGAATATTAAAACTGGTCATTTAGCAAGAACTCATTTAAAATTAAGTCCTTTCTAAATTTTCTCTTATACTTTTAAAGATATATATTTTTCATTAATGATGTAAAAATTTATAATTTTGCACCAAAAGGAACTTAGAAAACTTACCTAACCTTATTATAACACGAACAATTTATTTTAACCTAACCCAACTAAATATATTTTAGTTTGTTTACAATAATTTAATACTAAACAAACACAGTGAAACATATTTTTTCGTTAGGTTCAGAATGATTTTGGCGAAATTATTGCATACACAAATTTTCACTTGTCCTATATGGCAAGATGACCATTGCTATTTAAGCCAAGATCGCAAGTTCTACCTATTCGGCATGACATTATATATATATATATATATATATATATATATATATATATATATATATATATATATATAATGCAAACAATCGCAGACGGGCGATCTTAATTATGCAGGACAAGCCACGGGGGGTGAAATCTTTAGCTCAAGTGCTTTCGCACTTCTCAGTGCATCATCAGGAGCTGTGCAGTGTTGCAAGGGAGCAACCAAAGCAGGGAGAGTAGGTCTCAGAGTAGCGTAGGTGTCACCGTCCACGGTTACCCTTAGACTGGGTTAGTCGTTGGTGCCAACCCCACCCAACCGTCATCCCCCTTCTACCCATATGGAGTAGGAGGGTTTCTGAGATGTCAAGTAGGAAATTATAAGATATAAAAAGGCAGCCCTATGCTTTTTCTAATCGTTTATAACAGGTCAAGTGGTTTGAGAAAAGTTTCTCTTTAGATCTATAGACATGAATTGCTATTATTCTGTGTGACCTTTTCAAATAATGAAAGAAAGGAATACAATGTGCTATTTGTCCGTTTAAATGTCCTGTTCTGAGGTACTCAAATGTTCTACCCATGTACTCAGAAGTATCTCTTCCTAAATATTGTCTACTATTTTTCTCAGTGTCGGTTAATATGCCATACATGGGGATCGTCTATGCCTATCCAATAATATTTCTATGATCTAAATTCTACTAATACCCTTTAACCTCTCCTTACGTTATCTCGGTATCTTGTGTGCTTGTCACTGTATGGTACATTAACAGCTACAGGCGTTATGTATCCATCACAACTAACGAGGTTTGAAGTTTTCCTCCCCCAGAGGAAATCGTGAGCATTAAAATTGCCGAGTTACAGAAGTGGTGGTGGTAAGGAAGAAACCAGAAATGCAATATCTGGGATCGGAGATAACCTGAAGTGTTTGAGACGACACTGGAGATAAAAGGAGGAGGGTGAGTAAAGATCGAGATGATGATGGAAGTTACCAAAGTAAGGAGGGGGGAGGTGGGGGGCGAAAGGAAGAAGCTTGGGAGGGGACAGGAGAGGAAGCAACGTGATAGGGAAAGAAGAGGAAGAAACCTGGGAGGGGACAGGAGAGGAAGGTACTGTATGAGCGGGAGGATGAACCTCCACACTCGCAAAAGAAGTAAAGAACCAGGTACAGAAAGTGGAAAGGAAAAATGTCTGAGTAAGATAAGTGAAGGAGGGGTTAAAGGATATTTATACAATGGGTATTTTTTGGACTTCCGAGTAGAGGGGCGAAGGGGAAGTTGTTGTTGTGCGAGGTCTGTAGACGCAGAAACTTGTGAGGGAGAAGATGAAGAATTGAGAACAGTATGAGGTGACAAAGGAGGGACCTTCGTAGTCCAGGATTGCAAAAGAATTAGATACAGAGGTGACTGTGGTGTGACTGACCATAGGGGAGACTGCGAAAGTTGGGATGCCAGAGGCTGGGAGCCTCTTAATAACTTGAGAATAAGATATACAGGGAAGTCTCCCTTGGAAGCTTAGATGAGAGACTGCCAAGTCATAAGGAAAGCCTTCTATCTCTTTGAGACAATGGATATCTCGTTCATTTCAGTAAATTTGGCAACGATGAGAATAAGATGGGCGAGTTTCATTACAATTAAGGCAAGAGGGAGGTAGGCTACAAGATGTATTGATATGGCCGTCGGCACCACAGACTGGGCTTTCTGTCACCTACCTGCAATATTTTGCTGGTTGGCCAACACACCAGCTCATGGCAGTTAAAAGTTAAGCGAGCTACATTGTAAGGGTAACGTCTCTGCCTGTGGGCAGGTAGGATATGTGTGTCTGCTTTGAGAATTGAGAGGTCTTGGATTTCAAGTTGGTATGAACTAAAATGATAGTACCACTACAAAAAACAAAAAAAACAAAAAACAAAAAAGAATTGAGAGAATGGTGTTTCTGAATTGTTACAGGAATAGCATCTATGGTGGTAAGGAGAAAAAGATCGTGAGCTTGGTGAGCATTTTGTACCGTGACGATGCAAGCACTGCTCTTGAGAGCATGAAATGAAATATCTCAACCACATGGCATAGGAGTGTCTTGCTGATATTATGAGCTGATAGATAGTCAGTAGGAGATGTCGGTTGCAGAGTATAAAACTTAGTCCATTATGTACTTTGAATCATAGCGTGTAAGGGGAGTATCGTGCCGGTCTTTTCTGAGCAGAGTAAGAAGTAATCAAAGCAGTTTCATCAGTTAACAGTCTTGGTCATTTAGGTGTGGGACCAGAGGTGTTCCAACTTGAGATGGGCAGGCGATCTGAAAATCGTCGCACCAAAGAGGGAGAAGCCGGAAGCATGATCAAAGATGTGCAGAGATCAGATGTATCAAGGGAGTCAGGTGGAACTTCGGTACCTGGAATTGATGATGGAATAGGGTCCTGTAGCCTGATGATGGAATAGGGGCCCAGGAGGAGCTTTTTCATGGATTTGGGACTCCATGGTTATGTCACTTCTTTTTGTTTTTTAGAAAAAAAAAATAAAAAAGAAGGAATAAAAAAGGGAGAATTCGAAGGAGAGCTCTTCGAGGAATGAAGAAAACGTAAATCCCCTCTGTGCCCAAAAGGACCCCAGCCTGTGAGTAGTGCAGATGTGGCATGAAACCCGTGCCATACCTTATCCTTCATGTCAGTAATCAGCAATCTGGGATAGCAACCTCACATCTACTGAGCCACCTCATTGGACAAAATAGAGGACGGCTGGATACCCACCACAACGCATACCTCCTTCGGCCACTACCTCCCAGAATTCGAAAGGAAGCCTCCAGAGATACACCTGTCACCCGAAAGACAAAGCCCCCCCCCCTCTAAGAAACTGGAGAGGGATTGGGACATCCCCAGGTGATCCAGATTCCACGGCAAACTACACCACCACCAAGGACCTCAACGGAATGGGTTGGACCATGGTACCCTTCCCCCTACCTAGGAACTAGTGTGCCTGAGGGGAGAACCCAAAAGGCCGAAAACAGGAAAGGGATAGGGGAGGGATGAGGGAAGGATGAGGAGGAAAGAGGGATAGGGAAGACGGGATATGGAAGGGGGAATTGGGGGGGTAATTAGTCTTTGAGGCTCCATGACCACGAATGTCCTTGCATCAGGATAACATGCTCAGTACTGCTGGATGCCTGGTGTTTAAGGATGGTGGTCCAATGGAGAGAGCAATGCATAATATTCATACCACACATTGCCCTCAGACATGACATCTCCACTGCCTCCAGCCTTCTCCTTGTTGCAACATTCACCACCAATGCTTCAAACCTATATAAGAGCATTGGTATAACTATACATATACATTCCCCTCTTTGCTTCCATGGATAAAGTTCTTCGTTTCCACAGACTCATCAGTGCACCACTCACCTTTCTCCTCATTAATCCCATGATTCACCTCATCTTTTATAGACCCATCTGCTTACACGTCCACTCCCAAATATCTGAATACATTCACCTCCTCTATATTCTCTCTCTCTCTCCAATCTGATATCCAATCTTTCGTTTCCTAATTTTTTTTATCCTCATCACCTTACTCTTTCCTATATTCAATGTTAATTTCCTTCTTTTACATGCCGTACCAAACTCATCCACCAACCTCTGCAACTTCTCTTCAGAATCTTCTAAAAGCACAGTGTCACTAGCAAAGAGCAATTGTGACAACTCCAACTTTGTGTTAGATTCTTTATCTTTTAACACGAGCATTCACTTCTCTTACAAAGGAACTGTGCATACTTCTATACAAAGGAACTATGCATGCTCTCTGCCATTCCCTAGGTACCTTACCTTTTTCCATACATTTATTAAATAAAAGCACTAATCACTCCAAAACTATATCCCTATCTGCTTTTAACATTTCTATCTTTATCCCATCAATCTCAGCTGATTTATCCCCTTTCATTCTACCCACTGCCCCACACACTTCCCCGACACTCAAAACTGGTACTTCCTCACTCCTACAAGATGTTATTCCTCCTTGCCTTATACACGAAATCACAGCTTCCCTATCATCATCATCATTTAACAGTTACTCAAAACATTCCTTCAATCTTCCCAATACCTCTAACTCTCCATTTAATAACTCTCCTCTCCTATTCTTAACTACCAAATCCATATGTTCCGTAGGCTTTCTCAGCTTATTAATTTCACTCCAAAACTTTTTCTAATTTTCAAAAAAAATTTGTTAATAACATCTCATCCACTGTCTCATTTGCTCCATTTTTACATTGCTTCACCACTCTCTTAACCTCTCTTATTCTCTCCATATACACCTCCCTCCTTGCATCACTTGTACTCTGTAAAAACCTCTCATATGCTAACTTTTTCTCCCTTACTACTTTCTTTACATCATTCCAATTGCTGTTCTTCCCTCCTGCACCCACTTTCCTGTAAATACAAACTTCTGCTGAACACTAACTTATCCCACATATCTTCTACCTCATTGCCTCTACTTTCACTAACCCATCTATCCTCCAACAGTTATTTATATCTTACCTTAACTGCCTCCTCTAGTTTATAAACCTTAACTTCTCTCTTACTTGCTAATTCTATTTTCCTTGTATCCCATCTACAACTAAAAAGTGATATATCTGTGGCTCCTCTATAAACATGTACATACATATATATCGTGCCGAATAGGTAAAACTGGTCAATTAGTATGAACTCATTTAAATTTAAGTCCTTTCTAAAATTTTCTCTAATACGACTCGGTTCTGCTAGAACACAACTGTCAACATATCATAATTGTTGGTGACCTCAACCAACACCTTATACAGAGGGACTTTGATGACCTTCTTGCAGTATTTGACATGAGAAACTTTGTTGATTTTCCTACTCGCATCTCTGGCTCCTCCCTTGACCCAGTAGTGAGTGATCTTGTCACTTGATCTTGTCACTTGTCAACCCCTCGGCTATGTTGGATCATCTGACCACAAGACTGTTTTTGAGACACTTAAGATCCCAACAGAACGAGGTGAGGAGTCCACACGTACAACCTGGCTTTGGAAAAGAGGTAATTGGCCAGCCCTTTGCTCTGAGCTCGCCACCACAGATTGGAATGCTCTTCTCCAAGGGGATGTTCACAACCAAGTGAAAGCCTTCACTGGACACATCCTTAATCTACAACTAGAACACATTCCTCACCGGCAATATGTGACGAAGCCTACAGATCAGCCTTGGTTTGGCTTTCGTTGTAGAGAGGTTGCTACTGCTAAGTACAAAGCATGGCGAAGGTATAAGAGACATCCTACCACCTATAACAGGAACTTGCACAGGCAAGCCTGAAAGCATATGGGTGACGTTCAAAAGTGGGCTATTGCAAAATGGGAGGTGGACACAAAAATAAAGCTAGCATCAGGTAGGGTAGGCTCCAAAACCTGGTGGTCCCTGGTCAAGGACAGACAAGGTTATCTGCCTGATGAACTCATTCCACCTCTAAATCGACAGGATGGGACCACCTCTACTAGTTGTCAAGAGAAGGCGGACCTCTTTACCGAACACTTTGCTACCAAAATGCAAGTTCCTGATCCAGCAAGGGACCCTCCTTGGCTAGCTGCAACTGTGTCAAAACTGTCAGTGGTAAAAATAAGGCAGGAGGAGGTGCATTTCCTTCTTATATCGCTTGACCAAGAAAAGGCTGTGGGCCCAGACAAGTTGAGCCCAAGATTGCTGAGAAGATGTGCAGACCAGCTAGCAGCACTTCTAACTCGCATCATTCAGCACTGCCTAGTACAGTGTAAATGGCCCTCTCTGTGGAAAGAAGCAAATGTAGTCCCTGTTCACAAAAAGAGCAGACCAGAAATCAACAACTACAGACCAGTGCCACTCCTGTCAATCACTGGTAAGATCCTTGAGACAATCTCAAGTTTTTTGACTACCACTCACTACTTTGTGATCGTCAATATGGCTTCAAGAAAGGCTACTCTGCTGCTGATCTGTTGTTAAACCTCTCCACTAAGTGGCACCAGTCACTGGATGAATTCAAAGTCAGCTGTGTGGTAGCACTGGACATTGCTGGTGCTTTCGACCGGGTGTGGCACCAGGGCCTCTTAGCAAAACTTCAAGCACTGGGAATTGCAGGCTCTACGCTATGTCTCCTTAGTGATTACCTTCATGGTAGATCTCTCAGGGAATGTCAGCTAGACATCCTACTGGGGCAAGTGTTCCACAAGGAAGTGTGCTGGGACCATTGTTATGGAATGTCTACTTCAACGATCTTCTTCATCTCATCCCAGAATCCCATGCATATGCAGACGACTGTACACTGACATTCACTTATCCAAGAGAAGAAATGCCAACTGCTCTAAGCTACATCAATCACCAGCTAAGAGCTATATCAGCTTGGGGAAATAGATGGCAAATAACATTTGCACCTGAGAAAATGCAAATGAGGATGGTCTCTAGGCACCATGATGGTAATGCTGGTGCAGTAGTAAGGATGAATGGGAGGGTGTTGGCACCTGGAGAAGAAGTTGATATCTTTGGGGTGAAATTTGACTCCAAACTAACCATGAAGAACCCTGTTGTAAATTTTGCAAACAAGGCAGGCAGGAAGCTTACAACACTTCGCCGTATCTCGCATCTGCTTGACAGTAGGGGTTGCAAGATTCTGTACAAGGCACAAGTACGCTCACACCTTGAGTATGCTCCACTTTCTTGGTTTGCCTGCCCCCCCCCCCCCCCGCTCTCATCTGCGACTGCTTGACAGAGTAGAGAACAGAGCAAGACGTCTCATCTCTCGCCTGGACCCATCCTGGATAGATCTGTCATTTCAGCAGAGCCTTCAACACAGGAGAGATGTGGGTGGCCTTACTGTTATGTACAAGGCCAATACTGTCAAAGTACCACACTTGGATCCACTTCGAGGACAGCGTGAAACAAGCTTTTATGCCACAAGACGGGCAGAAAGCAGCAACTTCACACTGGCTGTACCCTTCTCCAGAACATCACTCCATCTGAGATCATATATACCCAGGATGACTCGAGTATGGAACACATTCGTACAGCATAATGATGTCAACGAGATAAAGTCAGTTGATCAAAGGAAAATGTTGGCCCACAGATGGCTCCAACTTCATCCTGTTCCCCATTTGTATGTCTCATAACAATAAAAATGCTTTCAAATGAGCTGATGTAGGTAACAGCTCTTAGCTTGTCAATAAAGCTAGGGATCCTTAACCTTCTCAAACCCTGTATAAAAAAATCATTTACATTAATGTAAAAATTAATAATTTTGTACCAAAAGAACCTTAGAAAACTTATCTAACCTTATTATAACAAGCACAATTTAATGTAGCCTAATCCAACTAAATATATGTTAGATAAGTTTATAATAATTTAATAATAAACTCAATGAAATTATTTTTTTTTAATTAGGCTCATTATGATTTTTGCGAAGTTATTACAAATACAAATTTTCGCTTGCCTTATTCGGCAAGAAGTGTGGTGCTATTTAAGCCAAAATCGCAAGTTTTACCTATTCGGCACGATTATCTGGTTACTGACTTGTTTTTCTCCTGCTTTGGCTTTTGATCAAAACCCAAAGCAGGAGAAAAACAACAGTCAATAACCAGATAATCAGGTTAAGGAAGGATGGAGGGAAGTTCTCAAGAAATGACCAGGAAGTATGTGAAGAGCTCAGCAAGAGATTTAGGGAGGTATTCTCGGTGGAAACAGAAGGGTTTCCAGCAAACTGAGGTGGTAGAGAACACCAACAAGTGCTGGACTCACAACACAACCGAAAAGGTGAAGAAACTGCTATACAAACTAGATACCTCAAAGGCATTGGGCCCAGACATCACTCCATGGGTCCTGAAAGAGGGGACAGGGGCACTGTGTGTGCCACTAACTACAATCTTCAACAAATCTAGTGAAACAGCATGACTACCATAGGTGTATGAAAAGATTTTAATTGATTAATGTGGTAAGTTTTAGTTTTTGAGGTCTTATCAATGGGAACTACCACATAATTTACATCAGATAATTTACTTACAATTTGCATAGGTCCCGTAAATCTAGCTTTCAAGGTGTGGCTAGGTATAGGTTCCTGCACCAACACCTTGTCTCCTGGATGGAAGGAGCGGAATTGTGCACTTCTGTCATACCTCTGTTTCATCTTATTTTGAGCTGTCTTTAGGTTAGCCTTGGCTAACTGACGTGCCACCTGCAACCTTGAAGACGGGTTGTAGAGTGTTGAGCTAAAGTCTTCTCCCATCCATCCTTCTTTGAGCACCCGAAGAGGACCTCATACATTGTGCCCAAAGATCAGCTCAAGCGGACTATACCCGGTAGACTCTTGCACCGTTTCTCGCACTGAGAATAGCAACAAAGGTAGTGATTCATCCCAGTCTGTAGGAAAATGCATGCAAAAAGTTCTCATCATGGTTTTTAACGTCTGATGGAATCTTTCCAAGGCGCCTTGGGACTGAGGATGATAGGCAGTGGATAAGTTGTGGATTATCCCTAACCTAGTTAATGCCTCCCTAAATGCTTTGGCAGTGAAGTTAGTACCTTGATCACTTTGAATAGTTTTAGGAATGCCAAAACAAGAAATAAATTTTGTTAAAGCTTTGAGAATAGCTTTAGTATTAATACTGTGCATGGGAATTGCTTCAGGATATCTGGTTACTCTATCTATAATGGTAAATAAATACTGATTTCCAGACTTTGACCTAGGTAGTGGACCTACACAATCTATAATTAAATCTGCAAAAGGTTCTCCATCAGTAGGTATAGGTTGGAGAGGTGCAGGTTTAATGGAATGTCCAGGTTTCCCTACTTGCTGACATTCTCGGCAACACCTGATATGATTCTTCACATCCTGCTTTAATTTTGGCCAAAAAAATTCTTTTGTGATTCTATACAAGGTTTTTGTAATTCCTAAGTGACCTCCTAATGAAGAATTATGAGCTATATTCAATATTTGAAGTCTAAACTTTGTTGGAACCACTAACCTGCCAGACAATTGCCAGCCCTCTATCTCCTTACCAGTCTCAGTGCAGATCAAATAATCGTTTTTAAGTTCATACTTGACCGGATGATCCAAAGAGGATTTACCCATGGTTGCCTGAAAAACGAATTTTAAAGAAGGGTCCTTTCGTTGTTCCTCCCGGAAGGACAGTCCCTTGGGCATGGAAATAGATATCTGGTAATCCTGCAACCTGGGAATAGGAAGGCTTGATCAGGGTCTGTTCACTTGATTTACGAGGCTCCGGCCGGTGTGCCTCATAAAACAATGTGGCTATTCCGAGATCGGAGTCGTCCAAGGATAGGTCAACATTCTCGCCAGACAACCCTTGGGATGTTGCCCGAGTTATGGCCAACACAGGAGAAGAATTTATCATTATGGGTTCAGGACACACACTAGCAGTGGTAATGTTATTACCCAGTAATAACATGGCATCTTTCATGGGGAATCCTTCGGATACACCCACAGACAAGTACCCAGTGTAATATTTGCAGTGTACATAAATTTTATGCAAAGGGACAGAATATATAGCTCCTCCAAATGCTTCCAATAAAACAGAGGAATTCAAGGAAGTGTTCTTAGAGAGGGGTAATATTCCCTATCTTATAAGAGACCAATATGCTCCAGTATCTCTAAAGGTTTTGACTTCAGTTGTTTTGGAGTTTTCGTGAAGGGAAATAAGACCCTTACAATAATAAGGGGTCATCCCTTTTTCTACTTCTCTCGGGGACATGTTACTAGGGATATTAGAGATTTTCCCAGTGGGTTGGGGTTTGTGGGGGCAGTTTACCTGGAGTTTACCTGGAGAGAGTTTCGGGGGTCAACGCCCCCGCGGCCCGGTCTGTGACCAGGCCTCCTGGTGGATCAGCGCCTGATCAACCAGGCTGTTGCTGCTGGCTGCACGCAAACCAACGTACGAGCCACAGCCCGGCTGATCAGGAACTGCCTTTAGGTGCTTGTCCAGTGCCAGCTTGAAGACTGCCAGGGGTCTGTTGGTAATCCCCCTTATGTGTGCTGGGAGGCAGTTGAACAGTCTCGGTCCCCTGACACTTATTGTATGGTCTCTTAACGTGCTAGTGACACCCCTGCTTTTCATTGGGGGGATGGTGCATCGTCTGCCAAGTCTTTTGCTTTCGTAGTGAGTGATTTTCGTGTGCAAGTTCGGTACTAGTCCCTCTAGGATTTTCCAGGTGTATATAATCATGTATCTCTCCCTCCTGCGTTCCAGGGAATACAGGTTTAGAAACCTCAAGCGCTCCCAGTAATTGAGGTGTTTTATCTCCGTTATGCGCGCCGTGAAAGTTCTCTGTACATTTTCTAGGTCGGCAATTTCACCTGCCTTGAAAGGTGCTGTTAGAGTGCAGCAATATTCCAGCCTAGATAGAACAAGTGACCTGAAGAGTGTCATCATGGGCTTGGCCTCCCTAGTTTTGAAGGTTCTCATTATCCATCCTGTCATTTTTCTAGCAGATGCGATTGATACAATGTTATGGTCCTTGAAGGTGAGATCCTCCGACATAATCACTCCAGTTGGGATGGATGTGACCTACTTTGTTACAGAGGAAGCAGACGACAGGCTTGCCCTTTACTCCCTGCTGACGTTGCAACTGGTGTCGCTCTGGCTGGTGTCTCTCTGGATACTGTTGTCGAGATGCACCATGTTGAGTAGTTTGTCTCTCAGCAGGTGGATCATAAGTTGAGAAGCGTGGCTCACCAGGTGACTTAGTTGACTGACGTAGACGTTCTCCGTCCGGCTGGCACTTCATTCTCCAAGGTTGATGATCTCTGCTCATAACAGGCTGTTGAAAAGAGAGACGGGACCGCTCGGACAAGGAGCGGTTAGTTTCGAAGGTATCAGCCAACCTGGCTGCCTCCAATGCAGTGGTTAAGTCACGATCCTGCAGAAAGACTCGAACCTCTGGTCCCACGGACTCCAGGTTGTCAATCAGAATAAGCTGCACCAGATTTTCAAAAGTAACGACACCACTTGCTTTATACCAGCTGGTAAAAGCTTTGGTCTGTTGTCGCACAAAATCAACCAGGGATTGACCAAGCTGTCGCCTGCCTAATTTGAATAATTTCTTGTACTTAGCTGGGATACATGTATATGCTCCCAAAACTGTGGTTTTTCACTACTTGATAATCAGAAAATTCAGCGTCATTTAACACTGACGTAAATTCCTGTGCCTTATCAAACAATGCTGTGCGAACCAACGATGCCCAATGCTGTTCTGGCCACCTCAAGGCTCAAGCCTGATTTTCGAAGCTTTCGAAAAATTGATCTGGTTCGGTCTCATTGAAGCGGGGAACAAGCTGTACTGCTTTCTGTAAACTAAAATCATTTACAGAATACGAAAACTGCCTCCTTTCTCTTTCCCTATCAAATTCTTCTTTTGCAAATGCTCTGTTCCCCAGTGCTCAAGATTGATTTTTGCCAGCTCAAGTGCCAACGCCGCTGATTCACCTTGAGACAACCCTGCTGCACTATACTGACTATTTTGCTCCATTGATATATCATCTTCCTCCTGCGAGAACATAGTTTTTGCCCTAGCTCCCGTAGAGGGAGGAGTCTGATGTGCCATCTCTTCTTCTCGAAGTGAACGCAGTTGCGCAGCTGTGAGAGTGCGTTTGTATTTAATACCAATGGAACGAGCAATTTACCAACGCTGTAGGGACAATTTAGGTAGGTTATGCAAAGTATATGCCGATACCAGACGTCTGATTCGTCTAGGTGGCATAAGTTATTTGCTATGCACAGTACGATTGCAGAATACCCTAATATAACACGTTAATTTGCAGAACACACTTAGCTATGCACAGTACGATTGCAGAATACCCCAACGTAACTTTATTTGCAGAACACGCTTAGCTATGCACAGTACGATTGCAGAATACACATACAAGGTGGATACGCAATAGCAAAGCTGACTGCAAAATTCTCCACACCGACCAGGCTAGTAGCAACTGACACGCAAAATTTGTTAACCATTGCCTGACAGCCAGCTACACACGGTTCTACAAGATTGACCATAGCAAAGCGAGCACACCGAACAAGCTAGTAGCGAGCTGTTGAACGATCACACAATAGCAAGGCTGACCATAGCAAAGTAACTGACACGCAAAATTTGTAAAGCGTTGGCAAAGCTAATGCAATGCCAGACAGCAAGCTGCACAATGTTCCTGCTACCAGCTTCACCCTAGGTTCAACCCTTTCTCTAAGTCCAGCTCCAGCTCTCGGACAGGCTACCCATATTACAACCCAGGAGTCCAAATGGCCTGTTATCCTGGGTGTAAAGGGAGCAAAATAAACACAGCAGGAAAGTTTTGACTTATATTATCCTTCAACAAATTTTAGAACAGCACTATGTACACTATACACTATGTACAGTGATAGGTATTAGTGCACTCCACGGTAAGCAAGGCAGAATAGAAGCCACAAGAGAGCAGACCGTGCTTCAACCAGCTCTAGAATGGGAATGACAAGAGCAGACAGGAGAGTGGTACCCACATAACCTCTGCGATTGCCAAAACCATCTTCTTATTGGCTGGAACCTGGTCACTAGTTGAACGACGGGGCCCCATCATCAACTCTCAGCAACCTGGTTCGCTGGTTGGGGGAGATAGCCTGTAAATGAGGGTGTGTACATGCGCCGAATAAAGGTTACGTACTCTTTGCATGCCACACCCAGACAGGCAACATGAAAATAAAGACCACTGGAACTGATATGTATAATATGTAAAGTCATGGAGAATGTAATCATTAGTGGTGGAGCACCTAGAGGGAACGAACTCATACACGATAACCAGTATCGTTTAAGGGATGGGAAATTCTGTGTTACTAACCTACTGGAGTTCTACGTCAAGGTAATAAAAGACAGTAGAGAGAGGGATTGGAAGACTGCATTTTCTTGGATTGTAAGAAGGCTTTCTACACAGTTCCACACCAGAGGTTTCATACAAAAGCTAAAGGAGCAGGCAGATATAGCAGGAAAAGCAATGCAATGGATCAGGGAATACCTGACAAGAAAGAAAAAAAGAGTGTACGTGATGAGGTGTCGAAGTGGGGACACCTGTCGAGCAGGGTTCCACAAGGGTCAGTCCTGGAGATTGTGCTGTTTCTGGTGAATGTGAATGACATAAATGAAGGGATAGATTTAGAAGTGTTCCTGTTTGCAGACGACGTGAAGGTAATGCGGAAATTTCAAGCAGACACGGACCAGGTAAGACTATAAGACGATCTGGACAGGTTGCAATCCTAGTCTGACAAATGGCTCCTGGAATTTAACCCCGCCAAGAGAAAAGTCAAAGTTTGGGGAAAGACATGCTCAGGTGTCAAAGACTGCAAACTTCACTCAAGGAAAAGGATCTTGGGGTTAGCATCATACCGAACACTTCCCGAGGCGTACATCAACCAAATATCTGTTGCAGCATATGGGTGCCTGGCAATCCTAAGAGTGTTTTGACATCTAAGTAGTCATTCACGACACTGTATACCGTGTATGTCAGGCCCATATGGGAGTATGTAGCACCAGTACGGAATCCACACCCGGTCAAGCACATCACGAAAATAGAAAAATGCAGAAGATTTGCAACACTAGTCCCGGAGCTAAGGGGTATGTCCTACAAGGAAAGGCTAAGAGAAATCAACCTGATGACACTTGAGGAAAGGAGGCATAGGGAGGACATGATAATGACGTATAAAACACTGAGAGGAATAGACGAGGTGGACATGAACAGAATGTTTCAGAAAGAATTTTTTCAGCACTACTGTAGTCATGAAGTGGAACAATCTGGAGAAGGATATAGTGGAGGGAAGATCCATACACAGCTTTAAGAAGAGGTATGGCAAGACTCTTAGTAGCAACTAGTGAAGAGGTGAGGCCAGTAGCTGTGACATATAGGTCAGAACACACTTTCAAGAGAAGGTATGAAAGAATCCAAGAATTAAACGAGGAACCGATGAAGATTGTCGATTGTAATTTAAGAAGTACAGAAAACACAACTCGGTAAATATGCACAGGCTAACATACAGGAACTGTATATATTACTATGTCGCAGCTAAAATTAAACATGTTTGCATTATGCATTTTCTTGTACACAGGTGGCTGCGAGAGATGGGGTGGGGATTGCGGGTTATAGGGAGGTGTGAGAAGCAGGTAAGTTACTTGTAGTCACTTCTGAAGGTCACCGGCCCCACGGCCCGGTCCCAGACCAGGCTTCATTGTTGCTGACCTGATCACTCTGGCTTCTGATGCCCGCCCTCCATGATGCACCACAGGCCGGCTGACCAGGAACTGTAGGCAAAATACACGTATGCACAAGAGGCCTCTTCATTCCTGGAGAAGCTATTTATGACAAAATGTGCGTAAGTCTTTACCATCGACTTGTTGATATCACCATATCACTTCCTCCTCTGATTAGTTTTGCTGATTAGGATCAGAGAGTATGCATGGCTGAACTTCTATTAGGTTGTAGTCCGAGTTTATGGTTTTTCGATACTATTCTCTACCATACCTGATCTTCATTATTTATGAATATGACAGAGTATTTTCTAGTGTGGAAGGTTCCTCTGTTTGCTGGCATAAAGCCAGGAAGGGAATGTGGTGGTGTCCCTGGATGTAATGGTGGGGTCCCTGGATGGTAGTGGTGGGGTCCCTGGACAGTAGTAGTGGTGGGGTCCCTGGACAGTAGTGGTGGTGGTGTCCCTGGACGGTAGTGGTGGTGGTGTCCCTGGACGGTAGTGGTGGGGTCCCTGGATGGAGGTGGTGAAATCTCTAATTTGGATTCATAAGGTTTCTTACAGGTTTTACTCTCCATTATTATGTGAGTTTAGAAAGGAATTTCCCGAGCTTGCACTTCAGTACTAAAATTTAGTTATAACCACAGGTTTGGGAAATTGGAGGAGGAAGGATAGGTAAGGATGGAATGTGGAAAATGGTGGGTGGGGGGTAGGGAGAGGTAATAAAGGTTAGTGGCATAACCACTTTCGCACATTTAATAAAGGTGTGTCTGTTGTATTATTCATGATAATCATAAAATGTGGTATACCACACTACCCATCAGCGGCACACATTTATACAAGTTGCATACTTGGATGGTGCTGAGTTGGTAGTAGGTATAGTTCTTGCTACTGACGTTTTTGTGCATGTTGGTTACAGAGTGCTTGCTGGAGCTGGTGGTTGCAGGGCACTTGATGGAGGCTGGCTGCTTTCATGGAGATATTGGTCAACCGAGCTGTTTCTGTGGTGGTGTCCTGCCATAGGTGGTTTGCAGCTGTTATCTGTGTTACTTGATTTGAAGAAAGGTCTCCATACATTGGGGTGGTTTTATCCTTATTGGACACAGAATGGATCTGGTGGTACACATTCTTCTTTATCTTCAGGGAGATCACTCAAGATCTTTGGTCTCTCTCAGGAAGTTCTCCTTGTGAATGAAACATCAGACTCTTTGTTGCAGCAACATACATCCTGTGGGTCCTGTTGGGAGGTGTGTTGATGTAGTCGGTGGCGGTCATTGGTTGGGGAGGGTTTTCTCTGTCTGATATATAGAGTTCTTACATGTCATATAATTATCTCTAGTTTGTCTAGCCTGACATTTATTGCATCAATCTTTGGTTGCATGTGTAGATCTTCCATTCTAATTCTGTCCTTCCACCTGGTTCCTGTAATAGAGCAGAGTGCTCTGTTCAGGACTCTTCGTAGCTGTAACATGTTGGACTGCATTTTTAGTGACATGGGCACACAAGAATATTCAAACATAGGTCATATCATTTTATACTGGTGCTTCTTGATATGGTGACCTGATTAAACCTGAATAGCTGACCGAGGCGTACTTTTGCTAAGTTTACCTTTTTTGGTGAAGTGAGATGTGGAGTAATCTGTCGATCTCGTATCCCAGGATCTTATCCAGGTTTCTGAAAAATTGGTCATGATTCTCCATTTCTTCTCCCAATTGGCTATTCTTCGCAATTCTGCATTCATTTTTTTCTGTTGCTCTTAAATGTCTGTTTTTTTACAGTTGAAGGGGTGGATGAGACTACATGGATAACATCATTAGCAAATTGAATTCAGGTTGTGGAAGGTCATTTATGTATATGTTCAGAGTATTGGGCTGAGGCACTAACTTTGCGGTATTCCAGCTGTTGGCGTGAAATGGCTCGGCTGACTTGCCACTGATGGTAGGGATGATGCTTATAGCTGATAAGAAATTATATATGAGCCTGAGGAAGGTCCAGTTGTGGCCTGCAAGGTCTGCAAGTTTGAATATGAAGCCATCATGCCATAGGCTATCCAAAGCTTTGTGTACATCACAATTAGGGCTAGAATGCCTCGTTTCCAAAGGCTGTCCACGGCATCGAATATGATACTGATGGCTTGTTGGGTTTCTCGGAGAGTCCTGAAGCCAAACTGTTTTTCACTGAAGAGGTCACTGAGATCCATGTAATAATTCAGTCTACATTTCGCTGCCTGACCAAGGTGGAGTACGGTTGTGCTCTGCACCCCTCTGCTGTTTTCAGGCGAGCTACCTCATTTCGTCTCTCAACCTTTGAGTAGTGAGGACATGCGCTGCTGCTGCCCCTGGCATTGATTAGTGGCAGTTATATTTTCACAGCATGGCGCAGGCCAGCCGGAGATACATAAACACAGTCTGTGTTGAGCTTATCCGTGGGGCTGTGACAGGAACTTCTATGGACCTGCTACTACCTGCAATCATACAAGATACATATGGTATTGCTAACGAGGAGATATGTGGAGTAGCGCTGAATGGCACGACGAGGATCTTTGTCAAGTTTAATTTGGCAAGTGTGTATGAGGCGGTGGTAGACAAGTACCAGGAGGTTACTTTGACAGTTAACTCCGCTGTGACAGTGCGACGTTTCTCGCCATTAAACATGGGTTAAGATTACAAATGTGCCATTCGAGGCAGATGATTCTGACATCCGTCTTGCGATGGGCAAATATGGTACAGTACATATCGCCACTGTTGGGAAGTGGGCTACTGGGCCATACGCAGGGATACTCGAAGGAACGTATTCTGTGAAGATGACATTACGTTACCCTATTCCGTCGTACGTAGTGCTGCCAGAATTTCGGACCCAGGTGTTTGTGACATACGCTGGGCAATGCCGGACCTGTCGGTTGTGTGGGTCATATGATCACCTAGCGGCTCTGTGTGGAAGGAGGTGTGGCAACATGGAACAACGGCAATGACATACAGCAGTAGAGAAGGGTGAGGAGCAAGATTTGCCTTATGTGACTCTGCCTACACAAGGTGGGTCCTGGAGTGAGGAGGTTGAGAGAGCAGAGGAGATGGAGTCAGCAGGTGTGACGAGGGGGGGGACACCCCTTCATTGAACGCAGCTCAGGTGTTGGAAGAGAACACCCCGACTGCGAGTGATAGCGATGTGGAAGACTCATTAGCCATGGCTTTAAATGTGTTATTGGCTGACAAGAGTACTGGGAAGGTTGGGAGTCCAGACCTAGTTCTTGGGTCTGCTGTGGATCAGGGCGTGGAACAGGATCTGCGGTCTGCGCAGTGTGATAAGAATATTTTGATGCAAGCGGTGGAGGTGGAGGTCCACCGGGACAATGTAACAGACGACATGATGCAAGCAATGGGAGCATCATGGAAGCGCCCTTCTGCGCTATCTGACTCCAAGGACGTGATCACGCCTGCTCAGCGCACTGGCAAAAAGTCCTGGGCGGAAGTTACGCAGAGAGGACACAGCGGCCCTAAGGGGCAGGAGTTGGTAAAGAGCGTTTCTAAAGGGGGGGGAGAGGGACCGAGGTGTCACGAAACGATCTGGTGGAAAGACAGTACCAGGGTCAAGAAGGAAAACCACTCTGTAAGCTTCAAGTGCATGACATTGAACATTAATGGATTGAGATCAGAGAGAAAGTATGTATGGTTTAGTGAATATTTGGTGTGTAATAGTGTTGATGTGGTGTTCGTGCAGTAACACAACTACAGACCAGGTTATGAGTTGAAGGTGAATGGGTATAATGTGTATGTGGAGCATGCAATAAGGTTGAAAGGAGGAGTTGACATCCTGGTAAGGGAAACTAGCCCGTTCGTAGTGAGGCATTGTGAGGGTGGGGAGGGGAGGGTGATTCGTGTAGATGGGTGGTGGGGTAAGGTATAGATGAGTTTGGTGTGTGTGTATGGTTCGGCAGAGGGAGATGTGCGTATTAAGAATAAATTTGTGAAGGATGTCCTAGTATATTATTTGCGTGCTTTCCCGGGTGTAGCTGTAATTGGTGGTGATTGGAATTGTGTGATAAGGCGTAAGGATGTGGAACCTAGAGGGGCAGGGTATTGTTCGGGGATTTCGGGGGAATTATTAAATGGAGTGGGGTTAATGGACGTTGGAGGGGGTGGGGATGTCTACCATCTTACTGTCTACCATCTTACTGTCTACCATCTTACTAGCATATTATAACCAAGTCATTGCCATTTTTATTTTTATCATTTTTTTATTATTCTTTTGCTACCTTAATTTGTGTATTTTATCCTGTCAATATAAATCTAATTATACTCTAATTCTTGTAAACAACTTATATAAGACCTTAGTGCAATTACAATTGAGAGTCTTGTGCCTTTATTATATTATTAGATTAATCACAGTTTTACTCTAGCTCATTCTAGCTCAATACATAGTCAATACCAAATTCACTATATTAGACCATAGTGCAATTACTAGTGAGAGACGGGTGCTATTTTTAATTTGTATTTTTATATTATTAGATTAAATTCAGTTGTACCATAGCTCATTCTAACTCAATACATAGTCAATACCAAATTCACTATATTAGACCATAGTGCAATTACTAGTGAGAGACTAGTGCTATTTTTAATTTGTATTTTTATATATTATTAGATTAAACCTATTGTACTATAGCTCATTCTAGCTCAAAACAGACTCCACAAAAGTCATTATTAGACCTTAGTGCAATTACAAGTGAGAGTCTTGTTCTATTTTTAATTTGTATTTTTATATTACTAGTTTATACCTAGTTGTACTTTAGTTCATTCCAGCACAACACAGACAACATCAGCTATATACTTGTCCAAACTTCCTATCACTACAGATATCAGTACTAGAACTCAACACACACCTCAGGATATAAATAACCATAATTTAAACCTAGAAGATGATTGATCACGTTGACCCTGATCTAAACCTCCATAATCTGACACCCAATCAAAACCTATTGGAAAGTAACTGCCTTTATTACCCAGCATCACAAGCCAGCACTATCCTAAACAATGCTAAAAGTCTATCAGTACTTAACTACAACATCATGTCCTCAAGCAAACACTATGATGACCTCCTAGCACTCCTTGAATCACTAAAGACACCCTTCTCCTGCATTATTCTTACTGAGACCTGGCTTAAGCAGGACACAATAGATATCTACCCTCTACCAGGATACACAGCAATTCACAACTGCAGACCAAACCAAGTTGGGGGTGGTATTGCAATCTATTACTCTAACCAATTATCTTGTATTAGCACCACTTGCTTTAGTGATGAATATGGGGAATACATTTTTGCTAATTTTACTGTAAAAAACCTTAAAACGCCTATAACAATCGGTGCCATTTACCGGATACCTCACACAAACATCCCAAATTTCAGTGAGAAATTAAAGTCACTAATAACAAACAGACAAATGAATAAGCACCACCTTCTCTTAGCTGGAGACTTCAACATCAACCTTGGCTTACTAGATGATCAGCCTGTAACTGATTTCATCAACAATATGAACAACACACTTCTCATACCAACAATAACTAAACCAACCAGGCTCACTGAGACAAGTGCAACCATAATAGACCACATATGGACCAATATACTAGCCCCCCTTAAATCAGGGATAATCACAGATAGCACTACAGACCACTACCCTACCTTCCTCCTGACAAACATTAGTAAACCACCACTTGAATACAACAAAGTCTCATTTAGACTCCATGACGAGGCCTCAGTAAGGAAGTTCACAGCTGACCTAGAGACTTTTGACTGGCCTACAGAATTCTCCAAGGCCAATGGTATTGATGACTGGACAGACATTCTTCTTAACAAATTACTTAGACTATACAACAAACATTGTCCTATAAAAACAAAACAAATCACAAACGGCTTGGTTGCCCATGGCTAACCAGCACCATTCTGAAATCCATTGACAAGAAACACCAATATGAAAAGCAATATAGACAAGGCTTAATACACAAAGATATTCTTAAACACTATTCATCAGCTCTCACCAAAGTAATAAAGAAAGCCAAACAACTATACTACTCCAGTAGATTCACAGACACTAGAGGAGATATAAAAAAGACCTGGAAAACACTCTCTCAGATTCTAGGGACCCACAAACTGAGAAAAACCAAGAATATTGTCCTAAACCTAATGAAACACCACTACATCCCACTGACACAGCTAACAAGATAAACGACTTCTTCTCAACCATAGGATCTAATCTCGCCAGTAAAATCCCACCTACCAATGCCCATGCTGGGGACTACCTAGATGGGAATTTCCCTAATTCCTTCTATCTTGCACCAACTGAGCCCACGGAAGTCACCGAGATTATAAAGTCACTTAAAAATAACTCAGGGAATCTGTCTCATGTCCCACCATTACTGTACAAGCGAGCGGCCCATGTCCTTTCGCATGCTATTTCATTACTCTTTAACAAGTCACTAGAGACTAGCACCTTCCCGAAACTACTCAAGATGGCAAGGGTTACACCAATACATAAAGGTGGTGACCCTACAGACTTAAACAACTATAGGCCAATATCTAACTTACCATTGCTATCCAAAATCTTTGAGAAACTCGTGCACAGGAGACTGTATTCATTTATAACAGCTCAAAACATACTCAACCCCTGCCAATTTGGATTCAGGAAAAATAAAAGCACTAATGATGCAATCATAAAAATGCTAGATCTGCTTTACACAGCATTGGAAAATAAGGAATATCCACTAGGAATTTTTATTGACCTAAGAAAAGCTTTTGACACAGTAGACCACGACATCCTACTCCACAAACTTGATTATTACGGTATAAGAGGCCATGCGCTTGCTTATTTCAAATCTTACATTACTAATAGGTATCAGTATGTCACCATTAAAGACACAGCATCAGCAACACGGCCACTTGATACTGGAGTTCCGCAGGGAAGTGTCCTTGGTCCCCTGCTCTTCCTCATATACATCAATGACCTTCCAAACGTATCCCAACACCTGAAACCCATTCTCTTTGCTGACGACACGACTTATGTCATCTCTCACCCTAATCTTGCCACCCTCAACACCACTGTGAATGAGGAGCTGATCAAAATATCGACTTGGATGACAGCCAATAAACTTACGCTTAACACTGACAAAACCTACTATATTATGTTTGGTAGGAGAGCAGGAGATGCACAAATTAACATTAAGATTGACAACACTCTAATTACCAGAAATAATGGGGGCAAATTCCTAGGCTTATACCTTGACAACAACCTGAATTTCAGCACCCATATCCAGCATATAACCAAAAAAGTATCCAAAACGGTTGGGATCCTCTCCAAGATACGATACTACGTGCCGCAAAATGCCCTTCTCACACTATACCACTCACTTATTTATCCATACCTCACCTATGCTATTTGTGCTTGGGGATCAACTGCAGCAACACACCTAAAGCCAATAATAACCCAACAAAAAGCTGCAGTAAGAATAATCACTAAATCCCATCCCTGGCAACACACCCCCCCCACTCTTCATAGACCTAAACTTACTCCCTGTTCAGTACATCCACACTTACTACTGTGCAATCTACATCTACAGGGCCTTAAACTCTAATATCAACCTTGACCTAAAATGCTTTCTTGATAGTTGTGACAGAACCCACAGGCATAACACCAGACACAAACATCTCTACGACATTCCCCGTGTCCGACTAAACCTTTACAAAAATTCAATGTATGTCAAAGGCCCTAAAATCTTGAATACCCTACCTGAGAACTCTAGAACTGCAGACACATTCATCACCTTCAAAACTACCATTAGAAAACATCTTATCTCCCTGATACACCCTGTCAACTAACTACACGAATACCACCTGGTGGTTCACACTTACACTCACTGACTCATTTGACCATAAACAGAAATATTAATCTCTATCTTAAAATAATGAATCCTGTGATACTCCAATACTGAAACTATGTACTGTGCCAAAACAAAAGCATTTACATTGCTAAACTCACAAACTAGTATTTAGTCACTTAGCCATAATACCAACTTTCCTCATAATTTGTAATATTTTACAATTAAGAATAAAACTAAGTCTGCCCGAAATGCCTAGCCATGCTAAGCGTTCTAGTGGTACACTCTGTAATCACTATTTTACTACATGTAAACCACACAATAACCAAATTTCTGTAAACTCAGCATTGTAATCCTTATAGAGAATAAACTTTGAATTTGAATTTGAATTTGAACATACTTTTGTTAGACGTGGATATGTGGCTAGACTGGATCGCTTGCATGTGCCCCGAACAGTAATAGTGAGCAGAGTGCATGTGGTGGATGCAGTTTTTTTGGATCACAGAGGAGTAATGGTGGACCTAGAATGGGAGGGAGTGCCTAGAAGGGGCCAAGGTTATTGGAAGTTAAATGTGAAGCTTTTGCAGGGTGAGGAATGTCGTCAGTCTTTTGCGCAATTGTGGGAACGGTTGGTGGATGAGGTGCCTGGGGATGATGAACTGATAAATTGGTGGGATTCGGTGGCTAAAAATCGTATCAGAGAATATTATATTTGTCGTGGGAGGGAATATAATCGGTTAAAGTATGGGTTTCAAAGATATCTTGAAGGGCAGCTGCATGACTGTTATGCACAAGGAGGAGCAAGCTATCCAGTGCAGGACATTGAGGGTTTAAAGGAGAGTATTAGGGTATTGCAAAACGAGCATTTTGATGGTGTGCAAATTATGGGAGGATTGGAAGAAGTGCTATAGGGTGATCGGCCGTCGGCTTGCATGTTAAGAGGCCAGAGAAAGAGGAGAGTGACGACGGAGATGATGGGGTTAAACATACATGTAGGGATGGAAGGGTATAGAGCGGGTCAAGCATTGGTAACGACAGAGGGTATGAGTGGATATGTAGACGCTTGGTTTAAGTCATATACACAAAGCATGGGCATCCGTGAAGTGGCATTGGGGGAAATGGGAGAGTATGTGCAGTGTGAGCTTGATGGTCAAGATCGGGTGACATTAGGTGGGCCGATTACGGAGTGTGAGATTTGGCAGGCGTTGTCAGGAGTGAGCTTTGGAAAGGCGCCGGGTATAGACGGACTGCCAAATGATTTCTACGTATAGAATTGGGGGGTTATGAGGGTTTTTTTAGTAAGGCTGTTTAACATACTTAAGGCGGCTGAGGTAATGGGAGAGCAGCAACGGACAGCCGTTGTGGTGTTGGTACCGAAAGGGGAGCAGTCAACGGTAATGGATTATCGGGCACTTTTGCTTATGTGTGGAGATTATAAGTTGTTTGCGAGAATATTAGGGAACAGAATCAAGAGGGTAATAGGCAAGGTAATTTATAGGGGGAAATATGGGGTGCCAGGAAGGTCGATGTATGAAGGGCATGGCATGATTCGAGAATTTATAGAGAAACGGGGGGAGTTGGGTGATGGAGGTGTATTGGCGTTAGATTGGAAGGCTGCTTATGATAGTGTAGAAAGAGAAGCGTTATGGAGGTTCATGCGTTGGCAAGGTTTTGGGGAAGAAATAATATCTTGGGCAAAATTATTGTATCAGGGGGAGTCGATGAGGGTGCAGGTTAACGGGAGGCTAGGAGTTAAAATACAGATGCGACGGGGACTGCGCCAAGGCTGCCCACTATCACAAATATTGTTTGCGTGTATACAGGATCCATTTTATAGGTGTGTTGCGGGAGGTGGGGAGGGTACTGACCGGGGGGAGGGGGGGCTGGTATCGTAGGTTATGTGGATGACACGACTGTTTTGGTAAGAGGTAATAGGGACTTGCTTAGGGTGCGTAAGGTGGTGGATGTGTTTGGGGAGGCTTCAGGTATGAAAATTAATGTTGAGAAGACTAAGTTTCTAGACCTAAGGGATAGTACAAATGGGGATGAGGTGGTAGGGGGTGGGTGGAAGGTGGTGGATCAACTAATGATATGTGGGATAATTTATGTGAGAAATACACGGGTGGCTCAAGAGGTGAATTCGGTGTGAATAGTGGATGGAGTATTGAAAAGACATGGTGGTTTGAGGGCAGCGCAACTAACGCTGCATCAAAGAGTAATAGTGACGAACGTGCTATTGTACAGCAAGATATGGCATGTCGTTGTCATGTACCCGCTGATGAGACGTGAGGTGAAGCGTTTACAACATGGGGTTTTTAGGTTTATATGGAGATCGGGCTGCGAATGGTTAAGTAGAGCGGTGTTAACACTTCCGGTCAGTCGGGGAGGGCTGGGACTTTTACCTCTGGAAAAAAGGATGATGAGCATGTACCTAAAACGAAGTTATATAAGGGAGGGGTGCGGGAGGGGAGGTGGACTTGTAAGAGTACGTAAGGATATGCAATGGTGGTGGGGGGGGTAGGGATTTAATAGTTGGTGAGGCTATGTTGAGGTTATTAATGACAGTGAGGGACCCATCGTGTGTTAAATTGCGGGTCCTCGAAGGAGTGGAATGTAGGTCAGTGGTGGCTGCTGTTGAAGGAGCATACCCTATGTATGCGTGGAACGAAATATGGACGCGTCTAAAACAATTACGTGTAAAACCGGGTGTTCGGGAGGTAATGTTTAGATTTTTACATGGGATTTTGCCGTCTGGGGTTGTCCTATTCAATAGGAGGATAAGGGAGGGAGGGGAATGTAGAGCGTGTGGAAGCATGGAGACAATTTTGCATGTGGTATATTTTTTTTGACTGTATAGAAGTTGTGCGGGTCTGGTTAGGAAAGGTGTTTAGGTTAGTGGGTGGGGGAGGGTTGCAGGTGTTGCGGGCTTTAAGTTTGGATATAGGTGGGGAGAGTAAGATGGTGGAGAATGCAGTGGTGTATTTGGTCACGGATTTTATATATACGTCATGGGCCATGAGGGAGGTGGGCGTGGATGAGAGGATAAAGGTGTTAGCTGCGACATTTTACAGAACTAAGTGTCGTAATAGGGAAATTTATGGAGGGAGTTGGGAGACTGCTTTTGCTGAGTGCTATCGGAGTTGTAGGTTGAGGGATTTATGGGATTTACGTGCAATGTAAGGGGTCGCGGCGGGCTGGCTTCCCGATAAGGACAGTGTGAAAGGGTTTAGTGTGGAAGAGAATGAATATAGTACTGAGACTTAAGTGCCTTTGACTGTATGATGAGCGGGTTGTGTGTTGTGAACAATACAAGTTCTTCAATTTAATTATTAATTATGTAATTGACAAAGGACGACAGACGTCGTAATGTGATGGAATATTATATATCTGCAACGAAATTATTGGTATGTGTGTAATGAAATGACAATGTGGGTGCACTGTGTGAATGTGAAATATATATATACACATGAAGTATTGCGTGTGGTAGGAAGGCTTCAGTATTTATCGACGTGTGAAGGTCATGCACTGTTATGTTTTGTGCTAACAGACTTACATCTTAGTAGTGGTTTTAATGATGTGGGCGAAATATTTTTAGAAAGCTTGACTCATCCTGTTTTCTTATTACATATTGTTTTTTCATGGGAGCTCTATAGAGCCAGTAGGTTTAGGTTACCGTTGAACTGATATATATTATAGTGTAATTGATGGATGACATAGTATTAGGTTTTTGTTTTACTGGTTGTGTTGTAAAGTGTATGTAACATATGTATATATTTATACCTTCCTGGAGAAGGTGATATGTTTGGGTGTTTAGTAGATATACGTTGTACATGAATCATGTAGAATTGAATTTTATATTATCTCAATACATTGAGTAATACTGAACGTATCATGTTGTTCAATATGGAATAATGAAAGCATTTCATACAATATACAGTTACATATAAAGATTGTTACGTGTCAGGTGGACTGACATGCAAAAAAGGGGGGGGGTAGTGTTTTCAGAATGTAAGGTGTACATTCTGTGGCAGGATGTACAATCAGGAATGAGATGTACTTGCCATGGAGTCTTTAGATTAGATTTAGTGTTCCAGACATAATGTCATTACTTCAAGGATTGGAGTGGTCATTGTTTACTGTACAGATTGTCTTTCAGATGTAATATGTTAATTGGAAAGTACATGTATTATGCAGAATTTTTCACCACTGTTTTCACTATGTAATTTGTCGTTTACTTTTATGTACTATGTATGTCTTTTAAATAAAAAAAAAAAAAATCAGTCTATTGGAAACGATTTTTTCAAAGACTCTCATTGACTTCTGAGATAGGTCTGTAGTTTCCAGATTTATGTTTTTTTCTGTTGAGTGTTACAATAACATCCTTGCTGTCTTAAATGCCATGGGTAAGTGTCCAGAGGCCAAGATGGCAATATAGATATTTACCAGAGATATCTTGCAGTTTCAGGGTAGGTACTTTGTTTTACTGTTATTTACGGTTATTGTTGAATCTTCTACTATCAGTGTGTGTGTGTGGGAATTTTCTCCCACACTTCACTCATCAAATTAGTTTGGTCTTGTGGGTCATCAAGGTTGATAGCCACTTCCTCATTATTCTCGTCGACAAAGGAGTGTGTTAGGCAGTGTGTAGGCGTGGGTTTGGCCCTCAGGAGCTTGCGAACCTTACTCCAGAACTGTTCAGGCTGGTGTTTGTGTTGGTTAGCTTGGAGAACAAGATATTTCTATATTTCGCTTTTGTGCAGGGTGATTACGGTGATTAATTACCTTCTCAATATAGCCTGTGTGGGCTGTCCCATTTGGTGCTTTCTACGCTCTACTTGGTAACTTTTCATGGTGTCCTTAATTTCCCTGGTTGGTTTGTACTGCTGGCAGATCTCCGATGTTGTTACTTCACAGTATGCAAGGGTGTCCTCGGTCACTAAACTGTATCTAAAAAATATTTTTTTTTTTACCAGTAAAATCACAAGTTCCTCCGTTATCTCCAGATTATTAATAAGGTTTTCTTTGTTTACCAGAGCCCAGTTGAGCAGGTTATTTTCCCTTCGTTGGTTCTGTAACAGTCTTTTTTAAAAGATAAGTTTGCATTACCTCTAGGAAGCAGTTTTATTTTAGAATCCCTGTCAAGGAATTCCAAACAATCTGAATAGTTAAAATCTTCTAGAATTATACTACCTTATTGTGCCTTGAAGCATTAACAATTTCCTCCCAAGGTAGTCTTAATTGGTCCCCATCAATTGTGAAGGATGGTAAATCATGCCTGAAATCAGTTTTTCACGTCTAAGAATTCTGCCCATATAGACTCGGTTTTCCATAATTCATTATATTCATTTTTATGCAGCAATTCAGGAATTTTCAGACATTTAGTACAACCATACCTCATTGTAATTTTATCAACATGGAATAACTTAAAACCCTGAATGTGACATTCAGTAGGCAAATTACATCAATGATACTAGCACATGTAACTAATCTCAACTACTCTATCTTGTTTCTAGCACTACGACTATTTGTGTAATACATATTGAGAAACCCCCTCTTCAGCTGTTCATCCCAGCTCCACTATCTCTCCTGCTGCCCTTATCACCTAATGCCACCGAATTTCCAATATTAACCAATAATCCTACCTTATTTTGCCCACAGCTCACATCCCCCAAAACTACAATATCACAGGCTTGATAATTCACACTGCCCAGTTCTATTGTACCATATTTCATTCTTTTTACCAAACAACTCATACCTCTATTTCTAATTTAAAGCCCTAACAGCTTCCTCCACTGAGCTAGCTAAAGCCTCCACCCCACCCCCAGATAAATACCCCCTCCCCCCATAAATGGTATGACATTTCTACCATAGAAATGATCCCAGTTGTCAATGAATGGCAATGCAATATCCCTAGAGATTTTGTCCAGCCAGCAATTAACACCAATTGCCTGGACAACCATTCACTTCCAATTCCCTTTCTTGGCAAAATACTACATATTACAGTGTACTCTCCCTTCTTCCTAATTATGTCTATTGCTGTCCTATACCTGCTAATCAAAGCCTCACTTACCATCATACTTGCCTCTAGCCCTGAGGTGTTTAATAGGATTGATCGCATTTCCATTCACAATGCAGTCAAGACGGCTAATAATATTCTCCATCCCAGGCCCATGAAAGAAACTCTTCTGTTCCCTATCAAGGAAAAAGTTGTAATACATGAACCTAATCTATCTCCTACAAGAACTATGTCCTTATCTTCCCTTGTGTAGTTCATCCATTGTTTGCATTAGTCAACCAACAGTCATCAGACGGAACAAAGAGCAAGTTGGAGTTTTCTTAAGTAATCTCCTGGATCTTCTTCTCTCCATCCTTCCTTTTGATTTTTGGCTTCATTCCTTTCTGTTACCACTGTACAGCTTCCTTTGTCCAGAGGGTTCACCGCAGGATGATTACTACAAATAACTTTTGTTACCTCAGTCAGTGACTTCCATCAATTCCTCAGGTATTTGGTACAGCAGCTCCAATGAGGGCATTGATTCCCTTCAGAGAGCACTCGCAAGATACGTCCTTACACGATGCAGGTCAGCATCTGCTGCTTTCCGTGTAGTACTGTCCTCTATTCGACTGAAGAAGCTAGTTGTGCAGGTGAAATATTTTGAAATATAAATGTGCCCAAGTATTGAACATGTATCTTATTCATCAACTTGTCGGTATTGTATACTATCAATAATATAAGATGTTCATTACTTAGCTTACAGTGCTAGTCACGGCATTATACCGCCCCTCCCCAACACACGTACCAAAACACAAACATATACCATGAAAGATTATATATTATATTATATATATTATATATTTGTACACTTAATGAGGTTTTAATATTTGGTGCTGAGTCCTTTACACTTAATCATGTCCCTCAGCCATGTAGGAAGACTCACACACAAATTCATGAGGCTTTGGAGAGGTATATTATTACATGCCTCATGTAGAGCAGCCTTCAGCCACGGAATGGTACTGATATCCTTGCCCAGTAAACTTCATTTCACTACTGACCAGAGGTTCTCAGTAGGGCTTAAGTCTGGGTAACTGACTGGCCAGTCATTAAAGAGCCTCACTTCACAGTCCTTAAGCCAATGAACTACAGATTTACCAGTATGACACGGTGCACCGTCCTGCATAAAAACCGTAGCCCCACACTTGTCGAGCACCTCAGGTAAATTGCCACACAATAACTCCAGGTAATTATACTGGTTCATATACTGGTTTTTGGGAAGCATAATGAGTTCACCAATACTCTGAGCACTGAGTTAGTTTAATATGTTTATTATGCACCCCATACCCATCCTGTGGGCGGTAGTCAAAAGATTACAGAGGTACATAATGGGTCCAGGGACTGGGCCTCAAAGTTTTGATAGCTGAGCAAGTTACAGAGGTAATGAATTCACAATTTACAAAGGTAATGAACTCACAATTTACAAAGGTAATGAACTCCAGGTAGGTCTAGTCACAATCATGACAAGTTACAAAGGTATTTACAGATTACAGAGGTACACGATGGGTCCAGGGACCGGGCTCCCCAAACCATGAGCGAGTCTGGGGGTTCATTGGTTTCACAAGTGTCTAGTGGGTGACTACCTCTGGGCCGGTACCCATGTCCCCCACAGCTACAGGTGACGGAGAAGGTTGCTTCATCACTCCAAAGTACTTCAGACCACTGTTGAGGATTCCAGTGAAGATATTTCTTTGCATAATCCCGCCTATGTTTCGTCAGTGGCTTGGAGAGGATCGGTTTCTTAACCTGGCGGTGGCTACTGTAGCCCAGTTCTGACACGTCTGTTAACAGTTCTTACAGACACCTCTGAGAGATGTGGGTTCTTTTCTTTCAATTCTCCAGCAGTTATCTTAGGTGTACTCTCTCTTACTTTAACATAGTTAAGGTAAGAACAGATGTCTTCTTCGAGGGGCCAGGCCGAGGTTTGGGGTGTGTCCTACGAGGAGAGGTTAAGGGAAATCGACCTGACGACACTGGAGGACAGGAGAGATGGGGGGGGACATGATAACGACATACAAAATACTGAGAGGAATTGACAAGGTGGACAAAGACAGAATGTTCCAGAGATGGGACACAGCAACAAGGGGACACAATTGGAAGTTGAAGACACAGATGAATCACAGGGATGTTATTAATTATTTCTTCAGCCACAGAGTAGTCAGGAAGTGGACTAGTTCGGGAAGTGATGTAGTGGAGGCAGGATCCATACATAGCTTTAAGCAGAGGTATGATAAAGCTCACGGTTCAGGGAGAGTGACCTAGTAGCGACCAGTGAAGAGGCGGGACCAGGAGCTAGGACTCGACCCCTGCAACCTCAACTAGGTGAGTACAGTAACTCGACACCGCCACCAGCTTTGAAACGCTGCACCAGGTTCCTCACTGAACACTCACTCACACACACCAACATTCTCTACTGTTTCTTTCGTCTGGTGCCCAGCTTTGTGAAGGCCTATGATTTGAGCTATAGTTTCAGGTGTTAAAGACTATTTCAGGAATGAAATCATATAAGTAATGAAAGCTTATATAAAAAATGAAAGCTGCCACCAGTTATAATGAATATGTAGTATCTATAAATGTAAAAAAAAAATAGTGATCAAGGATATATGTCAATAGTAACTGTTCTCAGGGTCAAGAATTAGCCAATCTTCACTTGCATTATTAATAGTAATTAACCACAATAGGGAAAAATGAAAATTCACCATTAAAATTTGTTCAGTTATAATCCCCCAAAAGATACAGTTGTTAAGTTACCACAAGTTATATTCCTCATTTCCTTTACAGTAAGAAAAAAACAAAAAAACAAAATGCAATTACCTAACCTTTTGTAAAAATACAATAATTATTTTTAACAATTCCATTAGTAAGTTATTCACTTATTACCAGTTTATAAACATCCGAGGCAGGAAACATAACTTTCCCTTGTCTTACACCACTGTCATTATAGTTCAATATTCATCTCTTAACCGGCAGTTAAAATCTCTCTCTCCACTCTTTACAAGGTGTTCTCCTGTCCTTTAAATATCTCCAGGGCTCACTCTTATTGTCTTAACTTCATCCTAGCCTGAGATAAAGATATTCAAACTGGAGCATAGTGAGCCACTTCCCCCCCCCCTAGAATGCCTGAAGCTACCATATACAGAGATTTGTAAATAACACTAAATCAGCTAAGTACTAACTTCCTAACCTCTGAAAAAATAAGAATATTTTTAGAATCTTTAATATATAAACTAAACGTAAAAAATAAAATATTTTTGTCCCAGAAATTTATACCAATACAAACACCCTGAATATATATGTAACACTGCCTTATTACAATCTATTTTTTTTTATAAAACCACACTATGAACATTAAAAAACCCTCCTAGTATATGATCCTTTTTCCAGGAGAGATACACATCTCAAACATATTCAAAAACAATGTTACTCCTCCCTTTGACAAATCTTACACACCGTCATTTAAAATCCACAATTTTCATAAAACTATTCTATGGTCACCCTTCTCTGATCTCCATAGCATAACCTAGTCAAAATTAATATGATTTTAAAAGCACGATTGCAATCCACTTGAATTCCCAAAAACTGCACAATCCAGGGCAACATGGGTTCAGAGCAGGTCGCTCCTGCCTCTTGCAACTACTGGATCACGATGATATGGTCTAGGATAAACTAATAAAAACAGAATGCAGATGTAATATGTACAGACTTTGCAAAAGCCTTTGACAAGTGCGATCATGGCGTAATAGCTCACAAAATACGTGCTAAAGGAATAACTGGCAAAGTGGGGAGATGCTTCAACTTTCTAACCAATCGAACACAATGAGGAGTGGTCAACAGAGTTAAATCGGAGGCTGCCATAGTGAAAAGCTCTGTTCCTCAAGGCACAGTACACGCCCCCATTCTGTTCCTCATCCTCATATCAGAGATGTAATCCACCGCACCTTGTCATCCTTTGCAAACGATACTAGGATCTGCATGAGACTGTCATCTATTGAGGACACGGTTAATCTCCAAGAAGATAATCTTCTTGGAGATTAACCAAGTTTTCCAGTAGGCAACAGAAAACAATATGTTCAATGAAAGCAAATTTCAACTACTCCGTTATGGAAAACTGGAGGAGATAATGACTAGAACTGAGTATACTACAAACTCTGATAATACAATAGAGCAGAAAACTAATGTGAGGGACCTGGGAGTGATAATGTCTGAGGATCTCACTTTCAAGGATCACAACAGTGCCACAATCACAACTGCAAAGAAAATGATAGGATGGATAATGAGAACGCTCAAGACAAGAGATGCCAAGCCAATGATGATACTTTTCAAATCATGTGCTCTCTCTAGGCTGGAATATTGCTGTACATTAACATCTCCGTTCAAAGCAGGTGAAATTGCAGATCTAGACAGAGTACAGAGAAACTTTACTGCACATACAAGTTCCATCAAACACCTCAACTACTCGGAACGCTTGGAAACACCTGACTTGTACTCACTGGAATGCAGGCGACAGAGATATATCATAATCTACACTTGGAAAATCCTAGAAGGAATGGTCCCGAATCTGCACACAGAAAACACTCCCTACGAAAGTAAAAGACTGGGCAGGCAGTGCAAAATACCCCCACTGAAAAGTAGGGGCGTCACTGGTACACTAAGAGAAAACACCATAACTGTCTGGGGCCCAAGACTGTTCAACAGCCTCCCACCAGCCATAAAGGGAATTACCAATAGACCCCTGGCTGCCTTCAAGAAGGAGCTGGACAGATATCTAAAGTCAGTGCTGGATCAGCCCAGCTGTGGTTCGTACGTTGGACTACGTGCGGCCAGCAGTAACAGCCTGGTTGATCAGGCACTGATCCACCTCAAAAATTCTTGTGGAAAAAGAGTAGCAAATTTGCAAAACCATGATGAGATTCAATGTTTAAACTATTTTTTAAGTTGAGTGCGATATGCATCATCAATTTGAGCAACAGTTGTTAAGTAAAATAATAAAATTATGCAAATTTACAGATATTCATAGTCTCATAGATCATGAGCTGCCAAGCGTAATGGGCCTTTAGGCGTCAGTTCCTCCCCCAATGATTCATCAGTTGCTCTGAAAAGTGGCTACATATTTTAGATAAAAGCCTCAAATTCATATTCAACTTCAGTAGAAAAATGGATGACATACAACTACATACTGGTAACACCATTACTTGAATAAAGTCACTAAGTATTCATGGATCACTGCAGCTGCAACCTCCGTATGCAAACTTACTAACCACCCTACGCCTCGCTTAAGTGTCTTTACAGCCCTTATAAACGCCACCAGGTAATACGCACGCAAACTTTACATATCATTTTCACGGAAAGTGTTCCCAGATGTGCAAGGCATTACAGTATATAATAAAACTCCTCCGTATACAAATAATTTCTGGGTGCATGCTTGTTACATAAGGATTAAAAATATTTAATATTTCTCTTATAAATTATGTCTCCATTGTCACAAATAGCTACTTCAATGACCACTTTGGTTATAAATTTAATACATAGTCAACATCCTAATAGTGTTTGTATTGCACGAGCGTTCTGAAGTTTGGAGCCATCCCACTGTAAACTACAGTCTTGTCGTCTTATCTAACTCCCCGCAAGGCTGTCCTTTATAACTTCAGAATGCCTTATCCAATGGGCTTCAAAATTCCAACCTTGGTCAATTATTACTAAGTGAAGTTTTGGGGAACAACTGGTAAGTGCCGATGCCCTCTACGTAACTTTATACCTGGAGTTTACCTGGAGAGAGTTTCGGGGGTCAACGCCCCCGCGGCCCGGTCTGTGACCAGGCCTCCTGGTGGATCAGCGCCTGATCAACCAGGCTGTTGCTGCTGGCTGCACGCAAACCAACGTACGAGCCACAGCCCGGCTGATCAGGAACTGACTTTAGGTGCTTGTCCAGTGCCAGCTTGAAGACTGCCAGGGGTCTGTTGGTAATCCCCCTTATGTGTGCTGGGAGGCAGTTGAACAGTCTCGGGCCCCTGACACTTATTGTATGGTCTCTTAACGTGCTAGTGACACCCCTGCTTTTCATTGGGGGGATGGTGCATCGTCTGCCAAGTCTTTTGCTTTCGTAGTGAGTGATTTTCGTGTGCAAGTTCGGTACTAGTCGCTTTGGATTATCCAGGTGTATATAATCATGTATCTCTCCCTCCTGCGTTCCAGGGAATACAGGTTTAGAAACCTCAAGCGCTCCCAGTAATTGAGGTGTTTTATCTCCGTTATGCGCGCCGTGAAAGTTCTCTGTACATTTTCTAGGTCGGCAATTTCACCTGCCTTGAAAGGTGCTGTTAGAGTGCAGCAATATTCCAGCCTAGATAGAACAAGTGACCTGAAGAGTGTCATCATGGGCTTGGCCTCCCTAGTTTTGAAGGTTCTCATTATCCATCCTGTCATTTTTCTAGCAGATGCGATTGATACAATGTTATGGTCCTTGAAGGTGAGATCCTCCGACATAATCACTCCCAGGTCTTTGACGTTGGTGTTTCGCTCTATTTTGTGGCCAGAATTTGTTTTGTACTCTGATGAAGATTTAATTTCCTCATGTTTACCATATCTGAGTAATTGAAATTTCTCATCGTTGAACTTCATATTGTTTTCTGCAGCCCACTGAAAGATTTGGTTGATGTCCGCCTGGAGCCTTGCAGTGTCTGCAATGGAAGACACTGTCATGCAGATTCGGGTGTCATCTGCAAAGGAAGACACGGTGCTGTAGCTGACATCCTTGTCTATGTCGGATATGAGGATGAGGAACAAGATGGGAGCTAGTACTGTGCCTTGTGGAACAGAGCTTTTCACCGTAGCTGCCTCGGACTTTACTCTGTTGACGACTACTCTCTGTGTTCTGTTAGTGAGGAAATTATAGATCCATCGACCGACTTTTCCTGTTATTCCTTTAGCGCGCATTTTGTGCGCTATTACGCCATGGTCACACTTGTCGAAGGCTTTTGCAAAGTCTGTATATATTACATCTGCATTCTTTTTGTCTTCTAGTGCATTTAGGACCTTGTCGTAGTGATCCAGTAGTTGAGACAGACAGGAGCGACCTGTTCTAAACCCATGTTGCCCTGGGTTGTGTAACTGATGGGTTTCTAGATGGGTGGTGATCTTGCTTCTTAGGACCCTTTCAAAGATTTTTATGATATGGGATGTTAGTGCTATTGGTCTGTAGTTCTTTGCTGTTGCTTTACTGCCCCCTTTGTGGAGTGGGGCTATGTCTGTTGTTTTATATAGACCATTCCCTAAATGGATTTAGAAATTTTTTTTTGACTGGCTCGAAAAAGTTTACACTCATCTATCCTACAGTGAAGATTGTTAATGGAGAGATATGGGTCCCATTTTGAAACTTTTAATCTCGAAATGTTATAGCATTATCGTATTGCATTATTTTTATTATAAAGGGGGAGCGCTAAACCCGTCGGATTATGCAGCGCCTGTGGGGGGAAAAGGGAAGTGGAAGGTATTATTATAATCAAAGAAAGCGCTAAACCGATAAAGGTAATGTGAAAGGTATTCATGCTTAATTCAGGGAACTGGAGCACAGATCCAATTCCCTTGATCAAGAGCCCCTCACCAACATCAATAACCTTCCTTGAGGGGTTATCGTATTGCAACATTTGGCCTTCGTGCATGTGAATAAGTCTTGATCCAAAGAACTGGCATTATCCTCCTCTGCCTTGGATTGTATCTGAATGCCTCCCATTCCACAGGCGCTCTGTGACGCCTTTAAGGCTTTACACGTGATTAAAATATATACTGAACGGTATCATCTTCAAATGCAGATTCATTTTACGAAATAAGTGAAGCATTTGGGAGGAGTTTAGGCTGCGTAGATGCACATTTTGTCAGTGTCTGCCTCTTTTGGTCAAGTTTAATCTTATAGCGCTGATGTGGTTTCCTAAATGGAAACTTCACCTTGGTTTTGGGTTTTAATAATCAAGATGACTCAGGAAATCGTAATGACACTATTGCAAACAAACCATGCCACAGGTGGGGTTTGAACTCGCGTTTCAAACCCCACCCGTTGTATGGTTTGTTAATAATCAAATTGGTTTCCTGTAAAATAACTGAAGATTATCTACTGATCCAGATTATCTACTGATCTCACAGTGACCTTCATTAGATTATCCCAAGTTATGAGATCATATCATCTACGTGACCTCAAGATTTTTGTAAAAATAATTGTACTATGTATTCGAAATTTAAATAAGATGTACTTAATTACTTACACATGCATTCTTACTTTTCTTGTTATATAAAGATTATTAATTCTATTTAGAAAAAATTTCATGGCCTTTGTGTGTCATAATTTGCCTTTTTCAAACAAGATACCGAGAAAATTTAAATAACATTGAGTGAATGAATTTCTGAGCGTGTTATTCGATTGGCTTCACATCTCGATGCTAATAACTGGATATGGTAAAATTTGATCGATTTCAAACTTCACGTGCCGGTGTACTTTAGGATAATGATCTCTCTGAGATAACAAGAGAATGCCTCTTCAGCTTGGATTAAAAGCTGGTGCTTTTTAGTGGATGGTTTAAATTAGTTCATGATTGTTTATGTCCAAATTTGTAATTGTTGTTAAGAAATGAGGATATTAGTGTCACTATGATAACTTGTAAATACCTTAAAATCTTCAATACTAATATGTAATTACTTTAGAAACTTGTACTGCGTGCACTGGTGTACAGGAGGCATGGGTTATGCACTGGTGTACAGGAGGCATGGGTTATGCACTGGTGTACAGGAGGCATGGGTTATGCACTGGTGTACAGGAGGCATGGGTTATGCACTGGTGTACAGGAGGCATGGGTTATGCACTGGTGTACAGGAGGCATGGGTTATGCACTGGTGTACAGGAGGCATGGGTTATGCACTGGTGTACAGGAGGCATGGGTTATGCACTGGTGTACAGGAGGCATGGGTTATGCACTGGTGTACAGGAGGCATGGGTTATGCACTGGTGTACAGGAGGCATGGGTTATGCACTGGTGTACAGGAGGCATGGGTTATGCACTGGTGTACAGGAGGCATGGGTTATACACTGGTGTACAGGAGGCATGGGTTATGCACTGGTGTACAGGAGGCATGGGTTATGCACTGGTGTACAGGAGGCATGGGTTATGCACTGGTGTACAGGAGGCATGGGTTATGCACTGGTGTACAGGAGGCATGGGTTATGCACTGGTGTACAGGAGGCATGGGTTATACACTGGTGTACAGGAGGCATGGGTTATGCACTGGTGTACAGGAGGCATGGGTTATGCACTGGTGTACAGGAGGCATGGGTTATGCACTGGTGTACAGGAGGCATGGGTTATACACTGGTGTACAGGAGGCATGGGTTATGCACTGGTGTACAGGAGGCATGGGTTATGCACTGGTGTACAGGAGGCATGGGTTATGCACTGGTGTACAGGAGGCATGGGTTATGCACTGGTGTACAGGAGGCATGGGTTATGCACTGGTGTACAGGAGGCATGGGTTATGCAATGCGGGAATAATTTCCTCGGTTTGCACAGCGACCAAAGTATATCTAGTTATTCATCACTTCGCGTGTCTGTGTCACCAGTGTTGCACCATGATGATGTCTGTGTCACCAGTGTTGCACCATGATGATGTCTGTGTCACCAGTGTTGCACCATGATGATGTCTGTGCCACCAGTGTTGCACCATGATGATGTCTGTGTCACCAGTGATGCACCATGATGATGTCTGTGTCACCAGTGTTGCACCATGATGTCTGTCACCAGTGTTGCACCATGATAATGTCTGTCACCAGTGCTGCACCATGATGATGTCTGTGTCACCAGTGTTGCACCATGATGTCTGTGTCACCAGTGCTGCACCATGATGTCTGTCACCAGTGTTGCACTATGATGATATATGCGTCATCAGTGCTGCACCATGATGCCTGTGTCACCAGTGCTGCACCATGATGATGTGTGTCACCAGTGCTGCACCATGATGTGTGTCACCAGTGCTGCACCATGATGATGTCTGTGTCACCAGTGCTGCACCATGATGATGTCTGTGTCACCAGTGCTGCACCATGATGATGTCTGTTACCAGTGCTGCTCCAGGATGCCTGTGTTACCAGTGCTGCACCAGGATGCCTGTGTCACCAGTGCTGCACCATGATGAGGTCTGTGTCACCAGTGCTGCACCATGATGAGGTCTGTGTCACCAGTGCTGCACCATGATGAGGTCTGTGTCACCAGTGCTGCACCATGATGCCTGTGTCTCCAATGCTGCATCATGATGCCTGTGTCACCAGTGTTGCACCATGATGATGTCTGTGTAACCAGTGCTGCAACATATCTGTGTAACCAGTGCTGCACCATGATAATGTCTGTCACCAGTGCTGCACCATGATATGTGTCACCAGTGCTGCTCCAGGATGTCTGTGTCACCAGTGCTTCACTATGATGTACCTGTCACTAGTGCTGCACCATGTGTGCGTCACCAGTGCTGCACCATGAAGTCTGTATCACCAGTGCTGCACCATGACGAGGTCTGTGTCACCAGTGCTGCATCATGATATCTCACCAGTGCTGCACCATGATGATGTCTGTGTCACCAATGCTGCACCATGATGTCTGTGTCACCAGTGTTGCACCACAATGTCTGTCACCAGTGTTGCACCACAATTATCATGTGGGAGTTCGACACGTGGATTAGGTAAGAAATACTCACGTAGGCTGGTATTACGTATAATTACAGACAAGGTGGGTTGCGCCCTTACAGCCGTGACCTGCCTCCTTGCTCACTCTCGTATCACTAACTGACTGGCCGCCCAGTACCCATATGTGAGAGGGTCTTTGAATACTGCCAGGTCAGCGCAATATGAGTTCAGATAGTGACTCAGGCAGAGACGGTTGGTCGTTGAGTCAACGGTACACTGGTTACTGGTAACTGGTTACTACTACTGAGACAATGTCTATCACCAGTGTTGCACCATAATGCGTGTCACCAGTGCTGCACCATGATGTCTGTGTCATAAGTACTGCACCATAATGTCTGTGTCACCAGTGCTGCACCATAATGTCTGTGTCACCAGTGCTGCACCATGTCTGTGTCACCAGCGCTGCATCATGATGTCTGTGTCATTAGAGCTGCATCATGACGTCTGTGTTACCAGTGCTGCACCATAATGTCTCTGTCACCAGTGTTGCATCATGATGATGTCTGTGTCACCAATGCTGCATCATGATGTCTGTGCCACCAGTGCTGCACCAGGATATGTCACCAGTGCTGCATCATGATGTTTTTGTCACCAGTGCTGCATCATGATGTCTGTCACCAGCGCTGCATCGTGATTTCTTTGTTACCATTGCTGCACTATAATGATGTCTGTGTCACCAGCACTGCATCATGATGTCTATCACCAGCGCTGCATCATGATGTCTGTCACCAGTGCTGAACTATGATGCTTGTGTCACCAGTGCTGCACCATGATGTCTGTGTCACCAGTACTGCACCATGATGTATGTGTCACCAGAACTGCACCATGATGTCTGTGTCTCCAGTGCTGCACCATGATGTCTGTGTCACCAGTGTTGCACCATGATGTCGTCTGTCACAATACTGCACCATGATGTCGTCCATGTCACCAGTGCTGCACCATGATGTCGTCTGTCACAGTACTGCACCATGATGTCGTCTGTCACAGTACTGCACCATGATGTCGTCCATGTCACCAGTGCTGCACCATGATGTCGTCTGTCACAGTACTGCAACATGATGTCGTCCACGTCACCAGTACTGCACCCTAACATCTAACTTTTATTATGGCGACACATTCACTTTATTTAGGATGTTTACGTGCATACTTAGCCTCACTGAGTGCTCTTGTCATTTCTGAAAATTCCCTGGGCAGGCCAAAATGTGCCCAGGGAAGTCACTCCCTTCCTTTACTTTGTGTGTAGTGTTGCCTGTGAGCAACAATACACTCACTTGTAGTGTAGCCAAACTAATAAATTGAGAGTCCACCAACATACAATTTTTTCAGTATAACCAAGGCAAGAAATACAGATAACTTTACTCCAGACACACGTGGCATTAATTAACAACATACCGTGTTGAAGTTATGCAACACACTGTCAATTATATAACAACATCCAGAATAATTACCTGCATAATTCATCCCACCTGCGAGACTCGCTGCACCTTCCTCCACAGCACAACATTTGCTTGCACTGTGCCCGGTGTCTTGTGGCCTGGCGGCTAAAGCTATCGCTTCACACGGCGAGGTCTGCATTTGATTCCCAGCGAGGTAGAAACATTGGGAGTGTTTCTTTATACTGGTTGTCTATGGTCCCTCATCAGCAAAATAGGTACCTGGGTGTTAGTCGACTGGTGGGGGTCGCATCCTGGGGCAATGACTTAATTTGCCCGAAATGCTCAGCATAACAAGAGGCTTTCTATATAGTAGTATGTCATTGATGCCAGCTAGGACTGTATACCTTGTACATGTACTTGTAGTAAATATTATTATATTATACTTAGAAGATAATCAACACGCAAACTGCTTATAAATGCAGTACAACAAAAGCCTTTAGCAAGTGAAGTCAATGTTGTATTATATTTTACTTCTGTACGAACTTGAGAAAATCAAGAGAATGATTGATTACCAAGAAAGTTTGGTGTGTTTAGGAGTTTCGTGAAGAAGTGTAGGCTATCTTCCTTGCAATGTTTATAATATTTTATTTTTTGTGCATTTTATCTATTTGAACATCATCAGCGACAGCACCAGCTGGTGCAGTGTTCTCTCATTCGTAACCACCGGCAGCACCAGCTTGGTGCAGTGTTCTCTCATTCGTAACCACCGGCAGCACCAGCTGGTGCAGTGTTCTCTCATTCGTAACCACCGGCAGCACCAGCTGGTGCAGTGTTCTCTCATTCGTAACCACCGGCAGCACCAGCTGGTGCAGTGTTCTCTCATTCGTAACCACCGGCAGCACCAGCCTGGTGCAGAGTTCTCTCATTCGTAACCACCGGCAGCACCAGCCTGGTGCAGTGTTCTCTCATTCGTAACCACCGGCAGCACCAGCTTGGTGGAGTGTTCTCTCATTCGTAACCACCGGCAGCACCAGCCTGGTGCCCGTAGGGAGCTGCTGTGGCAGTGGGGTTTGTGATGTGGGGGTGGGGGCAGAGGGAACAGTGTGTGGGTGTTGGTTCAGATTGTTCAGTTGCATTGGGATTTTCACAGTGTGGGTGGGGTTTGTGGTGGGGGGTGGGGCAGAGTGCCCAAAAGGGACTGCTGTAGAGGTGGGGTTTGTGGTGAGGGGTAGAGGCAGAGGGAACAGTGTGCAGGTTTTGGTTGAGGATGTTCAGTTGCTTCGGGGTTGTGTGGTTGGAGTCCTTCTGTGGGTGTCTCTGGAGTCTGGGTTCTGCTCCTCATCGATGCCTCCCGTTCCTCCTTTCGTTTTTGTACAATCTCTCTGTCTCCTCCTTTCTTCTGTACTCTGACATGTCCCTCAGTCGTGCTTTCTCCTGCAGGACCCTGGTTCGAGCTGATTCTGCCTTGAAGACTACTGTGACAGGCCGTCTCCTCCTGCATGCAAACCACCCAATTCTCTGAAAATTTGCCTGCTGGGTCATGTCTCCCTCTCCTATTGCTTTCAAGATACCTTCGATCGCTTTCTTCTCCCCCTGGATTCTTTTATCATAGGTTTCCTCTTCAACTTCTTGGAGCCCATAGACAAACATTGACCTCTCCCTCTCTTCCTCCCACTGTCTCTCTCTCTGTATCCTCTGAGGTGTTTTATCTCCTTCCATCGAGATGTTCCTGCCTTCAACCCCTGCCCTTGCTGCAGCCCCTATGCTCAGTGGACTGTCTTCCCTGCTCAGCTGTTACCTGCCACTGTAGTTGACTGTTAGAGTCTCTGCATAAGTCTTGTCTCCTGCATTGACTGCAAGCTTCATGATTGGTCTTCCAATCATCTTTTCCTGAATCCCTACAGCCCCCTCGTCTGTGACTGGTATAGGAGTCCCTGATGTCATTCCTGTGCTGTCATTTGTCTCTCTATTCTGTTTCAGGTTTTTTAGCTCCTCTTCTAAGCACTTTATCTTATCTTCTGCTGCTAAGACTTGTAGTCCCCACTTCCTCTCTCTTCAGCTATCCTCTCCTCCATTACCCTGCTGAGCTCAGCTAGTTTCCTTCCCCACTCTTCCTCCATTTTTGTGAGCTCTACCTCCCAATCTTCCCTCTCAGGTTCCTCCTAGGTTCGACCTCCAGACCCCTGGGTCTCCGCCCTCTTGGGTTACCCATTGTCTTTTTTACCACGGAAAGGAGCTTGTGTGTGAGAGAGAGGGAAAGTTAGAGGGAGAGAGAATGCTGGGAAGAAGGCTAGGGATAATGAGTGGGGAGAGAGGGAAGTTACGGGAGGCCAAGGGAGGAAAGAGAAGATGATTGGACGGTGTGTGTGAGGAGGAGAGAGAGAAAACAAGAGGTGGAGAGAGAAGATAGAAAGGAAGAGATAGAGATAAAGCAAAGGGAGTGTGTGTGTGTGTGTGTGTGTGTGTGTGTGTGTGTGTGTGTGTGTGTGTGTGTGTGTGTGTGTGTGTGTGTGTGTGTACTCACCTATTTGTACTCACCTATTTGTGGTTGCAGGGGTCGAGTCTTAGCTCCTGGCCCCGCCTCTTCACCGGTTGCTACTGGGCCCTCTCTCTCCCCGCTCCATGAGCTTTATCAAACCTCGTCTTAAAACTGTGTATGGTTCCTGCCTCCACTACGTCATTTTCTAGGCTATTCCACTGCCTTACAACTCTATGACTGAAGAAATACTTCCTACTATCTCTCTGACTCATTTGTGTCTTCAACTTCCAATTGTGGCCTCTTGTTTCTGTGTCCCCTCCCTGGAACATCCTGTCCTTGTCCACCTTGTCTATTCCACGCAGTATTTTATATGTCGTTATCATGTCTCCCCTGACCCTCCTGTCCTCCAGTGTCGTCAGGCCGATTTCCCTTAATCTTTCTTCATAGGACATTCCCCTTAGCTCTGGAACTAACCTTGTCGCAAACCTTTGTACTTTCTCTAGTTTCTTGACGTGCTTTATCAAGTGCGGGTTCCAAACAGGTGCTGCATACTCCAGTATGGGCCTGACATACACGGTGTACAGTGTCTTGAATGATTCCTTACTGTGTGTGTGTGTGTGTTCCTATGCCCAGCCCTGTGTGAACTGAACGAAGCAACACCATGCACCCAGTCATATATATATTTTTTTTTTTTTATTATCACACCGGCCGATTCCCACCAAGGCAGGGTGGCCCGAAAAAGAAAAACTTTCACCATCATTCACTCCATCACTGTCTTGCCAGAAGGGTGCTTTACACTACAGTTTTTAAACTGCAACATTAACACCCCTCCTTCAGAGTGCAGGCACTGTACTTCCCATCTCCAGGACTCAAGTCCGGCCTGCCGGTTTCCCTGAATCCCTTCATAAATGTTACTTTGCTCACACTCCAACAGCACGTCAAGTATTAAAAACCATTTGTCTCCATTCACTCCTATCAAACACGCTCACGCATGCCTGCTGGAAGTCCAAGCCCCTCGCACACAAAACCTCCTTTACCCCCTCCCTCCAACCCTTCCTAGGCCGACCCCTACCCCGCCTTCCTTCCACTACAGACTGATACACTCTTGAAGTCATTCTGTTTCGCTCCATTCTCTCTACATGTCCGAACCACCTCAACAACCCTTCCTCAGCCCTCTGGACAACAGTTTTGGTAATCCCGCACCTCCTCCTAACTTCCAAACTACGAATTCTCTGCACTATATTCACACCACACATTGCCCTCAGACATGACATCTCCACTGCCTCCAGCCTTCTCCTCGCTGCAACATTCATCACCCACGCTTCACACCCATATAAGAGCGTTGGTAAAACTATACTCTCATACATTCCCCTCTTTGCCTCCAAGGACAAAGTTCTTTGTCTCCACAGACTCCTAAGTGCACCACTCACTCTTTTTCCCTCATCAATTCTATGATTCACCTCATCTTTCATAGACCCATCTGCTGACACGTCCACTCCCAAATATCTGAATACGTTCACCTCCTCCATACTCTCTCCCTCCAATCTGATATTCAATCTTTCATCACCTAATCTTTTTGTTATCCTCATAACCTTACTCTTTCCTGTATTCACCTTTAATTTTCTTCTTTTGCACACCCTACCAAATTCATCCACCAATCTCTGCAACTTCTCTTCAGAATCTCCCAAGAGCACAGTGTCATCAGCAAAGAGCAGCTGTGACAACTCCCACTTTGTGTGTGATTCTTTATCTTTTAACTCCACGCCTCTTGCCAAGACCCTCGCATTTACTTCTCTTACAACCCCATCTATAAATATATTAAACAACCACGGTGACATCACACATCCTTGTCTAAGGCCTACTTTTACTGGGAAAAAATTTCCCTCTTTCCTACATACTCTAACTTGAGCCTCACTATCCTCGTAAAAACTCTTCACTGCTTTCAGTAACCTACCTCCTACACCATACACTTGCAACATCTGCCACATTGCCCCCCTATCCACCCTGTCATACGCCTTTTCCAAATCCATAAATGCCACAAAGACCTCTTTAGCCTTATCTAAATACTGTTCACTTATATGTTTCACTGTAAACACCTGGTCCACACACCCCCTACCTTTCCTAAAGCCTCCTTGTTCATCTGCTATCCTATTCTCCGTCTTACTCTTAATTCTTTCAATTATAACTCTACCATACACTTTACCAGGTACACTCAACAGACTTATCCCCCTATAATTTTTGCACTCTCTTTTATCCCCTTTGCCTTTATACAAAGGAACTATGCATGCTCTCTGCCAATCCCTAGGTACCTTACCTTCTTCCATACATTTATTAAATAATTGCACCAACCACTCCAAAACTATATCCCCACCTGCTTTTAACATTTCTATCTTTATCCCATCAATCCCGGCTGCCTTACCCCCTTTCATTTTACCTACTGCCTCACGAACTTCCCCCACACTCACAACTGGCTCTTCCTCACTCCTACAAGATGTTATTCCTCCTTGCCCTATACACGAAATCACAGCTTCCCTATCTTCATCAACATTTAACAATTCCTCAAAATATTCCTTCCATCTTCCCAATACCTCTAACTCTCCATTTAATAACTCTCCTCTCCTATTTTTAACTGACAAATCCATTTGTTCTCTAGGCTTTCTTAACTTGTTAATCTCACTCCAAAACTTTTTCTTATTTTCAACAAAATTTGTTGATAACATCTCACCCACTCTCTCATTTGCTCTCTTTTTACATTGCTTCACCACTCTCTTAACTTCTCTCTTTTTCTCCATATACTCTTCCCTCCTTGCATCACTTCTACTTTGTAAAAACTTCTCATATGCTAACTTTTTCTCCCTTACTACTCTCTTTACATCATCATTCCACCAATCGCTCCTCTTCCCTCCTGCACCCACTTTCCTGTAACCACAAACTTCTGCTGAACACTCTAACACTACATTTTTAAACCTACCCCATACCTCTTCGACCCCATTGCCTATGCTCTCATTAGCCCATCTATCCTCCAATAGCTGTTTATATCTTACCCTAACTGCCTCCTCTTTTAGTTTATAAACCTTCACCTCTCTCTTCCCTGATGCTTCTATTCTCCTTGTATCCCATCTACCTTTTACTCTCAGTGTAGCTACAACTAGAAAGTGATCTGATATATCTGTGGCCCCTCTATAAACATGTACATCCTGAAGTCTACTCAACAGTCTTTTATCTACCAATACATAATCCAACAAACTACTGTCATTTCGCCCTACATCATATCGTGTATACTTATTTATCCTCTTTTTCTTAAAATATGTATAACCTATAACTAAACCCCTTTCTATACAAAGTTCAATCAAAGGGCTCCCATTATCATTTACACCTGGCACCCCAAACTTACCTACCACACCCTCTCTAAAAGTTTCTCCTACTTTAGCATTCAAGTCCCCTACCACAATTACTCTCTCACTTGGTTTAAAGGCTCCTATACATTCACTTAACATCTCCCAAAATCTCTCTCTCTCCTCTGCATTCCTCTCTTCTCCAGGTGCATACACGCTTATTATGACCCACTTCTCGCATCCAACCTTTACTTTAATCCACATAATTCTTGAATTTACACATTCATATTCTCTTTTCTCCTTCCATAACTGATCATTTAACATTACTGCTACCCCTTCCTTTGCTCTAACTCTCTCAGATACTCCAGATTTAATCCCATTTATTTCCCCCCACTGAAACTCTCCTACCCCCTTCAGCTTTGTTTCGCTTAGGGCCAGGACATCCAACTTCTTTTCATTCATAACATCAGCAATCATCTGTTTCTTGTCATCCGCACTACATCCACGCACATTTAAGCAACCCAGTTTTATAAAGTTTTTCTTCTTCTCTTTTTTAGTAATTGTATACAGGAGAAGGGGTTACTAGCCCATTGCTCCCGGCACTCCAGTCGCCTCATACGACACGCATGGCTTACGGAGGAAAGATTCTTTTCCACTTCCCCATGGACAATAGAAGAAATAAAAAAGAACAAGAGCTATTTAGAAAAAGGAGAAAAACCTAGATGTATGTATATATATATATGCATGTGCGTGTCTGTGAAGTGTGACCAAAGTGTAAGTAGGAGTAGCAAGATATCCCTGTTATCTTAGCGTGTTTATGAGACAGAAAAAGAAACCAGCAATCCTACCATCATGCAAAACAGTTACAGGTTTTTGTTTCACAGTCATCTGGCAGGACGGTAGTACTTCCCTGGGTGGTTGCTGTCTACCAACCTACTACCTATATATATATATATATATATATATATATATATATATATATATATATATATATATTATATATATATATATATATATATATATTATATATATATATATATATATATATATATATATATATATATATATATATATATATATATATATATATATATATATATATATATACCTATATATATATATATATATATATATATATATATATATATATATATATATATATATATATATATATATATATATATATATATATAAACAAGTCGGCCGTCTCCCACCGAGGCAGGGTGACCCAGGAAGAAAATCCCCAAAAAGAAAATACTTTCATCATTCAACAGATTCACCTCACTCACACATAATCACTGTTTTTGCACAGGTGCTCAGAACAAAACAGTTTAGAAGCATATATGTAATATACGACATATCCCTCCAAACTGCCAATATCCCAAACCCCTCCTTTAGAGTGCAGGCATTGTACTTCCCATTTCCAGGACTCAAGTCTGGCTATAAAAAATAACGGGTTTCCCTGAATCCCTTCGCTAAATATTGCCCTGCTCACATTCCAACAGCTTGTCAGGTCCCAAATACCATTCGTCTTCATTCACTCCTAACACACTCACGCACCCTTGCTGGAAGTCCAAGCCCCTTGCCCACAAAACCTCCTTTACCCCTCCCTCCAACCTTTTCGAGGACGACCCCTACCCCGCCTTCCTTCCCCTACAGATTTAAACGCTCTCCATGTCATTCTACTTTGATCCATTCTCTCTAAATGACCAAACCACCTCAACAACCCCTCTTCTGCCCTCTGACTAATATTTTTATTAACTCCACACCTTCTCCTAATTTTCACACTCCAAATTTTCTGCACAATATTTACACCACACATTGCCCTTAGACAGGACATCTCCACTGCTTCCAACCGCTTCCTCACTGCAGCATTTATAACCAAAGCTTCACACCCATATACGAGTGTTGGTACTACTATACTTTCATACATTCCCTTCTTGCCTCCATAGATAACGTTTCTCGTCTCCACATATACCTCAATGCACCACTCACCTTTTTTCCTTCATCAATTCTATGATTAACCTCATTCTTCATAAATCCATCTGCTGACACGTCAACTCCCAAATATCTGAAAACATTCACTTCTTCCATACTCCTCCTCCCCAATTTAATATCCAATTTTTCTTTATCTAAATCATTTGATACCCTCATCACCTTACTCTTTTCTATGTTCACTTTCAACTTTCTACCTTTACACACACTCCCAAACTCGTCCACTAACCAATGCAGTTTTTCTTTAGAATCTCCCATTAGCACAGTATCATCAGCAAAAAATAACTGTCAATTCCCATTTTGTATTTGATTCCCCATAATTTAATCCCACCCCTCTCCCGGATACCCTAGCATTTACTTCTTTTACAACCCCATCTATAAATATATTAAATAACCATGGTGACATTACACATCTCTGTCTAAGACCTACATTTACTGGGAAGTAGTCTCCTTCTCTTCTACACACCCTAACCTGGGCCTCACTATCCTCATAAAAACTCTTTACAGCATTTCTGTCATGATCCCGTCAGTTCCAGCTGCTTTACCCCCTTTCATTCTACGTAATGCTTCACGCACCTTGTTTAACTTGCTCCAAAAATTTTTCTTATTTTCATTAAAATTTCTTGATAGTGCATCTCCCACTCTATCATCTGCTCTCTTTTTGCACTCTCTCACCACTCTCTTCACCTTTCTTTTACTCTCCATATACTCTGCTCTTCTTATAACACTTCTGCTTTGTAAAGCCCTCTCATAAGGTATCTTTTTCTCTTTTATCACACCCTTTAATTCATCATTCTACCAATCACTCCTCTTTCCTCCTACATCCACCCTCCTATAACCACAAACTTCTGCCCCACATTCTAATATTGCATTTTTAAAACTATTCCAACCCTCTTCAACCCCCCCCCCCCCCACTACTCATACTTGCACCAGTCCACCTTTCTGCCAATAGTTTCCTATATCTCACCCTAACTTCCTCTTCCCTTAGTTTATACACTGTCACCTCCCTCTTACTTGTTGTTGCCAATTTCCTCTTGTCCCATCTACCTCTTACCCTAACTGTAGCTACAACTAAATAATGATCCAATATATCAGTTGCCCCTCTATAAACATGTACATCCTGGAGCCTACCCATCAACCTTTTATCCCCCAATACATAATCTAACAAACTACTTTCATTACATGCTATATCATACCGTGTATATTTATTTATCCTCTTTTTCATAAAATATGTATTACTTATTACCAAACCTCTTTCTACACATAGCTCAATTAAAGGCTCCCCATTTTCGTTTACCCCTGGCACCCAAATTTACCTACTACTCCCTCAACATTTTTACCCACTTTAGCACTGAAATTCCCAACCACAAGTACTCATATACTTGGTTCAAAACTCCCCATGCATTCACTCATTTCCCAAAATCTCTCTCCTCTACACTTCTCTTTTCTCCAGGTGCATATACACTTACTAAACCCCACTTTTCACATCTAACCTTTATTTTACTCCACATAATCCTTGAATTAATACATTTATAATCCCTCTTTTCCTGCCATAGCTTATCCTTCAACATTATTGCTACTCCTTCTTTAGCCATTTGAATATTCCACTTCTCTTACCACCCCATCTTTTCATTGTTTTTTACCAATAGGTATATTATATTACATAATATTGTACAAAATATTTAAGAGATACATTGTTGATATAAGGATTATATATAAAGTACATGAGGTGTACATGAGATACATGTCTAGAACACATTGTTACGTGTTTATTACTGATTATAATGCGAAAACCTCATCCAGCTCCTTAGGGTCAGGGCGCTTGCCCAAGATATGGCATGCATTACCCCTCCGAACAGCAGCGCTGAGTCGCTGAAACAGAAAACTAGCTGCCCTGGGATCTCTAGTTACCCTGATGAGTCTTTTGCCTATCTCCTTAAGGAACTTAGATGAACTCTTTCCCCATGAGCCAAGGGTCTCCGAGCCTATGGGAACATATAATGCTAGGCAAGTTCTCCATATTTTCTAGACTTTTGGGACTACCAGAAGCTAGCAGCTGCTCCTCTTTCCTCCCTGGTGTATTGGAGAGAGGTATCAGCCAAGGTAGATGTACATGTGTAGTCCCACACCACATGCTTGTCGTCTGTCCAGGCATGAAAGGTGATACCATCTGGACTCTTTTAGCTACCATCAGATCTGCATAGTTGGGGTGGCTCCCTTACTTCTGGGCATCCGGCTGTTGTGAGGCTCCTCTTGATAATGTTATTAACCTCATGTCTTGCAATCTTTCCCTCGGATTTACGGCACACAAGACCATGGTACCCGAATCAATCTGCTGCTTCACTGCCACAAATACACCTGTGTTCGGCGAGAATAGGGGCGGCAAGTCGAAAGGCAACACCAGTGTGGATGGTCTGTGGGTCGAGGCGTGTGCCAAGGTTGGAGTTGGGAACAGCCAACAGAAAGTCCCCTGCAAGAGGAGCTCTCACTGCTAGGAGGCGGGCTCTATCCTTCCCCGATACACACTGAAGCACTGTCGAGGCTATATTCTCCACTACTGGGCCATCCCAGTGCTACTGTTTGTAGCTGTTGGGGCATTTTAGTTGAAGTTTACAACATACTTGACTTATGGAGGAAAGATTCATATTCCACTTCCCCGTGGAGATGAAAGGAAATATTAAAAAGCAAGAAATATTAAGAAAAATAAAAGAAAACTCAGATGAGCGTGTATGCATAAACATGTATATGAATGTGTAGTGTGACCTAAGTGTAATTAAAAGTAACAAGATATACTTGTCATCTTCTGTATTTTTTAGACAGAAAAGAAAGATAAGATAAGATAAGATTTCGTTCGGATTTTTAACCCCGGAGGGTTAGCCACCCAGGATAACCCAAGAAAGTCAGTGCGTCATCGAGGACTGTCTAACTTATTTCCATTGGGGTCCTTAATCTTGTCCCCCAGGATGCGACCCACACCAGTCGACTAACACCCAGGTACCTATTTGCTGCTAGGTGAACAGGACAACAGGTGTAAGGAAACGTGTCGAAATGTTTCCACCCGCCGGGAATCGAACCCGGGCCCTCCGTGTGTGAAGCGAGAGCTTTAGCCACCAGGCCACCGGGCCACCCAAAAAGACACTAGCACTCCTACGATCGTGTAAGATAATTACAGATTTCGGTCTACCTTCTGCATTGGTAAAGTCACATCAGCCTAGTTTAAAAAACAAATCTCTGAACATGTTTTGCCTAAATATCTTTTGTCAGTAATCGCAAAAGTTTTCAGCAGTTGGAAACATCTACTAATTTATCTTTTGATAAAATCAATATTAGTTTCATGATAAAACAATATATTCCCAATTGCCCTCAGAGATTTTTTTCACATATGAAAAACTTAAAAATAATGAAAATTTGCATATTGCTAAAGCAGACAAAATATATGCAGTAGTAATACTAAAAAAAAAAAAAACTGATTGCCAAGGTAATGCGAGTAATATTTTCAATTATACAGATTTTTTTGCAGACTTCGAAAGAATTCATTAGATTCAATAAATAGTAACTTGAACAAAACATTAAAACAACAACTGACAGGTAAAGATGAACAAATTTAAAAAAAATCATGACCACCAACGTATCTTTGCCATATATCAATCGATTAAACAAAACACATAAACCGGGTAATCCAACCTGACCCATAATTAATTTCACTGGCTCAGTCACCCACAAATTTCTCAAATGGCTATTAGATATGTTGAACCCAATTGTTGGCAGAGTTTCTAACTTCAATATTAAAAATAATATTGATTTAGTTGACAAGTTAAACACCATGACTGACTTAAGTGATAACAATATGATCAGTTTTGATGTCACATCGTTGTTCACCAGTCCCAGATGATGACAAGTTTTCTATCTGAAGACCTTTTTAATTACTATTTACCAACGCCTGTGCTGACAATCACAGGAGGTATGAGGTGCGTGGCGCGCGAGCGAAAAAAAAAATTCGAAAAATTATGGAATTTGAGTTAATCATATAGAAAAATAGCTTAACTCTTTAGCAATATACTAGTACAAGAATCAATGTTCTACGACGTTTCTACAAGGAATTAGTCATTTATATCAGGTATGGTGACGGCGATGTGCGTAGCGCGTCTACTCACAGCCCATATATTTTTTGGAATTTTTTCCTTCTTTTTTCTCGCTATTTCTTGCGTTATTCTTTCTAATATAATAATTGACGATTTGGCATCATAAAAAAAGTAGGCGGAGCTTATCCGTAGACTCCAGCCAATCAGGAACCATCTGGGAACACCGGCAGTATTCCCGCTCCAGAGGGAGGCAGGAGAAATCACTTCATTATTACGCTTATATCAACTCTACGGCTTATTTATCTATCAGAATTGAACTAATATGATATAATAAATACTATAAATAACATACAAACATGTTACATACTCTAGACTGAATAAAATAGGCCATAATATGGCGAGAGTCCACCAGCAATATTTGATATAAAATCATTTCCCCTCCTCATGTCGTATTCTTTGGCCTTGAGTAAGAGAAAACTGCAGTAGAACACCAGTTTACTAAGGAAAACACCGAAACAAACGCGATTTTCGTGGAAAAAAAAAATTCGAGACGGGGGACAGGCCGGCGTTCGAGGCCTATATCTCGAAAGTAACTTATTGACTTTTTTCACTTAACTACGCCTTTACTACTTAATTAAGTGGAATAATATTCACAGAAATTCTAAAATAAAGATTGTTCTTATTTTTAGTGATGCACTTTGGAAATATTCCAAATATTTTGGGATTTGTGGAAGTGAAGGGCAGATATTTTGCAAAAGTCTAAGAACTAACAAACTTTGCTTTTTTGTGGAATGAAGATAAGATATTTAGAGGAAAGTGCAACACCATCAAATCGTATTAGCATTGTTCTCTGGGTACCAAGTGCCCAAACAACCTTACGTCGTGCCATATGGGGCTACCCTCCTGCCAAATGGCATTTTCACTAAATCGTTCTTCTTTCAGTTGTTTGGATTATCTTATTGACAAATATTTACAGAAAATAGAGAAAATACTTCGTCTTGTGCACCAACAATGAAAGAAATCTGACAGAAAAAAATAAATAGTAGTTCTACCTTCCCTTAATCCCCAAGAATATAAATGTGCATAAACCATTTTCAACTTGAATTACTCGAGCTCCATTCTTTTTTTAGAAGTTTTAAATATTAAGGTGAACCAAAGATTTAAATTCAAAATATTCAGAAAACCAATAAATAACTGCTCTTATGTGCACTATTATTCTTCATATTATGACAGAGTTAAATATTGTGTCTTCATGTTTTTGAGAGCTCTGCGCAGCCCAGTGTTCATAAATGAGGAAATAATTATTTATAAAATAGCACATGATCTAACATACTCCCAAAAATTAACAAATCTTTTAATACTATCTGAAGTACATTTTACAATTTAAAAAAGGGCAAAGAAACATATTCAACAAAGAATATGTTGCCTCTACCTTACCATGAAAACTTTCTTGATATACCTTCTCTAAGTTGTATTTAAAAATCTTGATATAGTAAAAAGAATTGGATTAAGAATTTCCCAAAAAATGCTGATAATTATGTGAATAAGATTCCCTGTAAAATTGCAATAAAGTTTATGATCAATGAAAGGACTGGGAAAGTGGCTAGACAACCGTACTTCTAATTTTTACTATTATTTAAATTGTCTTTATACAGGATTTTATTATTACGGATTTGGTAGGTATTTCCTTGTCAAATGTTGCGTTTTCAATTTTTTTTTTCCATCTACGACAATGAAATCGAAAATCATGTTAAAAACATGTCTGTCCCTTCGTGCTATTTCAAAACACTTCCGTAAAAGATTTTCATTGTTGTTTTCTTAATTTCCAGTTAAACTGCATGATGGTTCTCTCCATGTACTTTGGGTGAGTGTCACTTTAACTGATGGATTTTGTACTTAAACATTTAGTTTACATTATATATTTATGTGAAAGATATGATGTTTTTACTGAACCTGTGTAGGCAACACTGTCTCCACCTTAAAAGACAACGGTTATTCTGACTAATGAAGGAATATTATATGCAGCTTAACCTGTCCTCTAACTTGTGCTAAGGTTGCTGCATGATCAGAGAGAAATCTCAAGATGTAATGGAGCTGTAGCTCAACTTCAAGAGCAGAGAGTTACAATTCAACACTGCCTAAGAGATCCAGTTGGAGAAAACCTTTAAGCCCAGAAGCATTATCTCAACACTCAAGAAGCCTAGAAACCACAGCATTAAACAGTATTTGTAAATCTATGGTTCCCAAACTTGTGTTGATGGTGCATCAATTTCGACGTCTTGTATTATGGACTGCCACTAATACTGAGTTTAGGGGCTACAACGAATAATTTTTATTTCTATAACGCAAGCAATCTACCTATAAACACAAAAAGAATTATTTCCGGTATTTTTGAGGAGAGGGAGAGAGATAAGCAACAAAATATTTTTTTTTTTGTTGTTGGTAGAATGTAACAGGTTTGTTATACGCCGAGCAAGTGCTTGTGGCATGTCGGTTCAATGTAAATAGTTCCTGGGTTTTCTTACATTAGATCAGAATAAGTTAGGATGGTTGCAGTAGTCAACAGGGATCTTTTTCTACATACTTCTTGAGACAAAAAAAAAAAAAAGACCAAAATTATTTTTTTTCAATTTCCGTTGCACATACAAACCGTTATTCCACACTTACCATTATAAATTTTCACGAAACTCAATGGAGCCCCAAAACTCAATATTTACCTCAACAACAAACCCTTTTGTGCAAATGCGAAAGTAACTTTCTACTACTAATATCTGAGATAAAGGTACGCAGAGAGAACAATATACTAACTTGGTTGTGCAACGACATGGATCCTACAGTGTTTACAGTCATGTGACTGAGCAGCTGGACTATTACACTGGAGACCAAACACGCAGTTTACACTAGCTTTTTTTTTTTGTTTTATGTGGGAGCACTAAGCTCCTAGAGATGAGAGGCAGAATCGATTCATGGAGATATATTTATCCTGTAAAAAGATTTGCAGCAAATTATGATTAATCTCTTTGTTTTAAAGTTTTAAAATTATTTTAAGTTTTTAATGGTAATAGTAAAATATCCGGTGTCGATAAATGTATTTAATTTTCAAAGTTCACATTATTCTAGTAAAATTCAGTGATTTTCATAACATTCTAAACTATATTTTACAGTACCTGAAGTCTCTGACTTGCAGTAATTTAATGAAATATTTTTGTCCATGTTCTCTTCAGGATTCTACTACTGTTTCTGGCCGTCCATATCATCCACATTGTGTATCAGGATTATTACACCAACATTCCTTTCCTCATAGAACAAGATAATCTCTCCTCTCGTACTGATATCCAAGCAGACTTTAAAGTTACCTTGCAATTTGCTACAACGATACTTCCGCACCTGAAAGGAAATGAAACAAAAACTACCTATAAAGTCCCTGAGAGATGCGAGTGTAAAGTGGAGAAGTTTATGGGCCAGGACACAATAGAACAGCTGGACTTGTCGTTACCTTGGCTCGACACAACAACAAAAGAATACTTGATCAACCACCACCCGAACTTACCTGTAAATTTCCTCTATAAAGCCACCAGGGAAGGCGGGTGCAGCCTATTACCTTTCCTCAGCAGGTATGTAACTGTTAATGGTGAATGATGGGAATTTTATTGTCACGATTTACGCTTTGCAAAGTATAACTTAGTGACATAGCAGTGGCAGGATAACATTTTTATGGATATTTGTGGCAATTTAATGAATTCTAAAGTTATATTTCATAATTTCTGAGCTACCGGTTAGTTGTCCCTATGTGCTTGTAATAATTATTGCAGGTGAACAAAAAGATGTATCTTGTTTTAAACAGGAAAATGTATAGGAAAATAGGAAGAACGAGACAGAGTACACAAAAGGTAAAAATAATATTGTAAAGAAGCAAGATATGTACAAAAAGAGAAGAGGTAGAGGAGTAATGGATGGAAAGAAAACCATGTTAAAGTAACAAGTAGGAGAGAAATGCAAAGAAATAATCATGGGAGTGTAAGAAGTAAGAGCAGAAGGAAAGTAAAGGAAATTACTATAAGTAGGACATGGCGAACTCTAGCTCAAGTTAGAGTTCATCACCGCCACGCTGGCAGTGATGAACTCTAACTCGTCTGTGAAAACTTGCATTTGTGGTCACAGTGGTGCCTATGCTAACTGTGGAAAATACTGTATATATTTTCCAGAAATACAGTAGTTATATGTAAATAGATGGCCATACTGTATTTAATAAAATTTATGTTATCAAAAATGGGAAGCTGCGCCTGCGCAGGACACTCGCCATTGTTGTTTTGAATTGAGAGTAACAGACATTAGAAATGGGAAGAATTTTTCGTGCTCTAGAGGTTAAAATTGGGCTGACACCTCTCAAACAGGAGGCGAAATTGTTGGATGTGCATTCCTGCATAACTTGAGATATCAGGCGACAAGACAGAACAACTCCAGGCACCTCAGATAAGCTGCCTAATTTATGTTTAAATTCTGGCCAGTAAATTTTTCATAAATGTAGGCAAAAAGGGGGGGATGTCCTGTACATGACACATTAATCTCCAGTCAAATTGGTGAGTGATATTAAGATATATTTTCCTTCTGTTATGTAAATTGTGTATATACATAATCCTTTATTAATATACAGTCCACAAATTTATATATTTACCAGAATTCCTGGTGATGTATCTTTTATTTATAATTAATAGGTCCAGAGCAACTTGTGGATATGACAGTGGTAGGTATCGAAGGGGGACATTTTTTGCGACCTAGGTGTCCCAAATTCCTACTTGTCTAACTGATAAATAATAATCTTTGTTCATTTACTGTTATGTACATAATGATACATTCAGCTAAATGCAATTTTCCACACTAACCTTCCTATGGTATATAAATATAAATAATTGGATCTTATTGTAGCCAGCTGGCCCAGTCGCTTACGCACTGGTCTGGAGTTTTACGACTCGCTGCGGATTCAATTCCCACCCATACCGTGGTTTGTTTACAAACTATTCTGGAAAAATACCCTGACTTTGTTCACTGTAAATAAAGTTAATATTTGCATTAATTAATAACTCGTTACAACTTTTAGCGGGTGTAGACATGTGAATGGTTCATTACCTTTGTCAAAACTTTCCAACCCTCGACCCATTATGTACCACTGTAATCTTTTTGACTACCGCCTACATTATTATTATAATCAAAAAGAAGCGCTAAACCATAAGGGCTATACAGCGCACTATCGCCTACAGGATGGGTACGGGGGTGCATAATAGATATTAAACTAACTCGAGCGCAAAGATTAATTCCATATAGGTGTAGGCTGTGTAGGTTTCCATTTATTAATACTGATTTACTGTGATGCAAATGGTGCACTCGGTGGAGGGGTGAATGTAAGTACAGTGCCAGAAGACCAGAGTACAAACAGCTGCAACTGGATGACCGTAATGCTGCGTGAATTCAGCTAGAGTTTAGCCATTAAATTGTTTATCACAAGAACGATGATCATCGTTTTCGGAAAGTATGAAATGAGATTTGTTGACCAACAAAAGTCGTAGCTAAGGACAATTTTTTTTTTATTAAATCAAAAGCAGAATTTAGCCGGAGTGTACAGAACTTTCCACACGTTCCAGGGCTGAAGACAAACTGACGGTAGCTAGGACAGGATAAAACTGGGATGTTTTTGTTGTCAATGCGAGTGGCTCTGACAATTTCACAGGAAACAGACGCAAGTGTGGCTCTCGTAAGAGAAAGCAGTAGTTTGTCACTGTGATTTAGGAAATACTATGAATATGGTAATAAACTAAGGTAGTAAAAAAAGTTACTAGCCTTATGACTGTAACAGTTTCCTCCAGCCGTCGTCCGAGTGGTCCCTCGAGGAAATTTTATAACTGTCGCTGAATTAATTTTGAATTGCTTCCGAGTTAGATAATAAATATTTTATCATTATCAGTGAGAAGTATTTTGCTTGGTTGCTCATCAGAGAGACCCAGCCAGGTTAGGTAACCTTCCAGAGAAAACTCCAGAACTACATCCGTCTGATGTTTAGATCACAAGTGCCTGTTTCCTAGCATCAACGAGTTAATAATATAATAATATATTTATTTACTACAAGTACATGTACAAGGTATACAGACCTAGCTGACATCAATGCCATACTACATAGAAAGCTCCTTGTTATGCTGAGCATTTCGGGCAAATTGGGTCAGTTTTGTCCCATGATGCGACCCACACTAGTCGACTAACACACATGTACCCATTTTACTGATGGGTGAACATTAACGGTGTAAGGGAACACGTCCCATGTTTTCACCCCTTCTCCAGGAATCGAACCCGGACCCCTCACCGTGTGAAGCGAGAGCTTTTGCTACCAGGTACCTGACAGTTGCATTAATTAGAGGTTTAATTAGCAAATGTGAATTTTAGAGCCCCAAGTAGCGCTAAATACGACAACTGACAACTTCCACCTAATTTGTTTATAAAACATTATATAAAACTTGACCTTCTACTAACACAGATGCTTTGGTTTAACTAATGTACAGATAAAAACATAATTCATGATCTAAAAAATCTGAAAATATAATGGATTAACTACAAATGTGATGTAAAATTCTCAGTAACACTTCACCCGCCACTACCAACATCATTCAAGCTAACACTGACGTTTTCTTTCAGCATTCAGTGGGTGAACATTTACTGGCAGAAAATGCGACTGAACAAAACAGCCATTTTACTCTACTCAGCCTTTTACGACCCCAACCCAGGTGAGTAAAAGTGCCTCACAGGTGAGGATATGTGATAAATACACTACAGCTGTTGTTATATCTATATTTGTGAGTGTTGGTTATTTATGGTATGCAATGGCGAAAAGTAAATGACTACTTATCGGTTTGACTGTGTGATACACCAGTAATATAACACGTCTCTGACACAGCAACTTCATACTCATCTGCTTGGAAGTTTGTACATCGCTAATCTAACGATGTTGGTTTGTTGTTTGTGTAGTTTATTCCTTGTAAGAGCCAGTGCAACCAAACCCTGTGTTCCCTTATACCTGGGAAGAGGTATTAGGCTACACGGGATTCCAAAATTTTAATTTGGCGGGCCGGTGTCCCTCGAGATAGGGGCAATGTTTGTTGCACTATGTTGCACACTATATTGAAATGCTTTTAAATCATATTTCAAAAAATTATATACATCGTTCCAAAATTTTAATTTGGGATGGCACTGCTGAGGGCATTATTTCATTGTATTAGGTTGAATGGGAAATATTTTCAAAACTTTCTTATTTTAATTTGACAAAAGAAAGTACTATTCCAAAATTGAATTTGGGAGGAAGTTTCTCTTTCCATGGGTGTGAAGCTCCCCCCGCATCTGTTTTTAACAGATGCGGGGGTGTCCTCCACACCTGCCTCCTGACAAGACAGATGTAGGGGTGTCCTCAACACCTGCCTCCTGACAAGACAGGCATAGGGGTGTCCTCCACACCTGCCTCCTGACAAGAGAGGTGTAGGGGTCCTCCACACCTTCCTCCTGACAAGAGAGGTGTAGGGGTGTCCTCCACACCTGCCTCCTGACAAGACAGGTGTAGGAGTGTCCTTCACACCTGCCTTCTGACACGACAGGTATGGGCGGGTTTCACATGGGTGTGAAATTCCTTAAAGACAAATGTGGGGGAAGGGTATCCTCCACACCTGCCTCCTGACAAGACAGGTGCAGGTGGATGTCTCTCCACACACCTGTCTCCTGACAAGACAGGTGTTGGGTTATCCTCCACACTGCCTCCTGACAAGACAGGTGCAGGCGGATATCTCTCCACTCCTGCCTCCTGACAATACAATTGTAGGGGTATCCTCCATACCTGCCTCCTGACAAGACAGGTATATGGATGACTCCACACCTGCTTCCTGACAAGACAGGTGGGAGCAGATGCCTCTCCACACCTGCCTCCTGACAAGACAGATACGGGCGGATCTCTCTCCACACCTGCCTCCTGAGAAGACAGGTACGCATGAATGTGTCTCTACACCTGCCTCCTGACAAGACAGATGCAGGCAGATGTGTCTCCACACCTGCCTCCTGACAATACAAGCATAGGGGGTGTCCTCCACACCTGCTTCCTCACAAGACAGGTGTATGGGTGTCCTGCACACCTGCCTCCTGACAAGACTGGAGCTGAACACTTCTCCATGCTGAGTGACTGACCTCAAAAATTATTTCTCCAAGGTTGATGGACTGATTACATTACCCACGCCTGCTGCCTCTGTATTTGACTAAAGAAGACTACTGTATAGGCGAAACGTCAATAAAGGCGAATCAACAATAAAGATAAACAACTGCTGCACATGTGTCTTACCCATTAAACAGCAAGGCCACTTTTGATGCAATGTCATCATTGTCAGGAGGCAGGTGTGGAGGACACCTATACAATGTCATCAGTGTCAGGAGGCAGGTGTGGAGGACACCCATACAATGTCATCAGTGTCAGGAGGCAGGTGTGGAGGACACCCATACAATGTCATCATTGTCAGGAGGCAGGTGTGGAGGACACCCATACAATGTCATCAGTGTCAGTGTCAGGAGGCAGGTGTGGAGGACACCCATACAATGTCATCAGTGTCAGTGTCAGGAGGCAGGTGTGGAGAACACCCATACAATGTCATCAGTATCAGTGTCAGGAGGCAGGTGTGGAGAACACCCATACAATGTCATCAGTATCAGTGTCAGGAGGCAGGTGTGGAGGACACCCATACAATGTCATCAGTATCAGTGTCAGGAGGCAGGTGTGGAGAACACCCATACAATGTCATCAGTATCAGTGTCAGGAGGCAGGTGTGGAGAACACCCATACAATGTCATCAGTATCAGTGTCAGGAGGCAGGTGTGGAGAACACCCATACAATGTCATCAGTATCAGTGTCAGGAGGCAGGTGTGGAGAACACCCATACAATGTCATCAGTGTCAGGAGGCAGGTGTGGAGGACACCCATACAATGTCATCAGTGTCAGGAGGCAGGTGTGGAGAACACCCATACAATGTCATCAGTATCAGTGTCAGGAGGCAGGTGTGGAGGACACCCATACAATGTCATCAGTGTCAGTGTCAGGAGGCAGGTGTGGAGGACACCCATACAATGTCATCAGTGTCAGGAGGCAGGTGTGGAGGACACCCATACAATGTCATCAGTATCAGTGTCAGGAGGCAGGTGTGGAGGACACCCATACAATGTCATCAGTGTCAGTGTCAGGAGGCAGGTGTGGAGGACACCCATACAATGTCATCAGTGTCAGGAGGCAGGTGTGGAGAACACCCATACAATGTCATCAGTATCAGTGTCAGGAGGCAGGTGTGGAGGACACCCATACAATGTCATCAGTGTCAGTGTCAGGAGGCAGGTGTGGAGAACACCCATACAATGTCATCAGTATCAGTGTCAGGAGGCAGGTGTGGAGAACACCCATACAATGTCATCAGTATCAGTGTCAGGAGGCAGGTGTGGAGAACACCCATACAATGTCATCAGTATCAGTGTCAGGAGGCAGGTGTGGAGAACACCCATACAATGTCATCAGTATCAGTGTCAGGAGGCAGGTGTGGAGAACACCCATACAATGTCATCAGTGTCAGGAGGCAGGTGTGGAGGACACCCATACAATGTCATCAGTATCAGTGTCAGGAGGCAGGTGTGGAGGACACCCATACAATGTCATCAGTGTCAGTGTCAGGAGGCAGGTGTGGAGGACACCCATACAATGTCATCAGTGTCAGGAGGCAGGTGTGGAGAACACCCATACAATGTCATCAGTATCAGTGTCAGGAGGCAGGTGTGGAGGACACCCATACAATGTCATCAGTGTCAGTGTCAGGAGGCAGGTGTGGAGAACACCCATACAATGTCATCAGTATCAGTGTCAGGAGGCAGGTGTGGAGAACACCCATACAATGTCAGTGCTTACATCAAATGGGAAACATTTAAATGATCTATAAGTTGGTAAATCTTGAAACATGTCTGTTGTAGTCTGTACTAACATTCTGCAACTGTTGAACATTTCGATCACTGATGAACATCTTTCTTCATGAGACGTTTCACTTGTGTAGCAGGTTTTTTTTTTTCACTTTTTTCTCCCTACCGGAGAGAATGGAGGTAATTCTAAGGTGTTGAGTCGCTCAGCCTAGACACAGAGTTATTTCCAACAGCTAAATATCGTATTCCAACTCTGCAATTTGTATCATTAATTGGTCATCAAGGAATCTACTAAAATTGCTCTGCCATCTGCTAGTAGATCGCTATCGACTATTAGGGTACCACTGACCTCAGTGTTGCATACGTCTCTTTATTCCTAAAGTTATGTTGTCTCAATATGAAGGCAGAACAGGAAATGGTATGAACAAACCATACAACAAACAAAGGGACACAGCGTATACATACAAGTACTACACAGAGGTTAAAACATAAAATAAGTCGAATTAATTCATGCCATCCGGTCAAAAGATTTGGATCCAAGACCTTTCTCAGTCTCCATCAACTCCAATAGGGTAATTAAATCACACACACACTAAAGTGTATATTACCTGGTGCAGGAGGAAAGCCGTGTGTGAGGTTGCTGGGAGTCACCAGAAGCACCAAGCCTCCCGCTGTCTGGTGTCACCTATGGTTCAGCACACAACAACCGCCAGTCGTCACCAGGATCACCATCATTGGTAGGTAACACTCGCTTTCTCTTGCCACTGGGTGTTGCTAACCAAGGCAATATTTCTGCTGTGTAATATTCGTGGGGAGTCAGATTAATCAGTAGTGGTTGCTGACTGCTAGGTGAAGCATATGTCCTTAGTTTGGCAAGTTCTGTTCCTCTGTAAGATTTGCTGTTAATTAGTGAATTTGATTGTATTGACCGTTGATGCCAACTGTACGTAGCCAGACTAGATTTGGCGATCAAATACAAGGACTAAAAACTACTCTAAGCCATATTTATTCTTATATATTAGCTACTAATTCCTGTATTCTTATGTCTGAATAAATGCATTACTAGGGGAACTATAACTCCCTTGGGTCCATTTTGAAAGCCTTTCTTGTAATGAAAGTGCCATAAAAATCATGAAAATGGAATTTTTTATATTAAAAGTTGCCTTGATAATATGTGGCACCATTATAGCAAAATTATTCAAAAAAATGTTGCTGATTCTAATAAAAGTCCATGTGAGGAAACTTAGGGCAAACGGAATAGGAGGAGAAATTTTCTCCTGGGTAGAGGCATGGCTGACAAATAGACAGCAGAAAGTTTGCATAAATGGGGAGAAATCAGAATGGGGGCACGTCACAGGCGGTGTTCTGCAGGGGTCAGTGTTGGGCCCGTTGTTGTTCACAATTTACATAAACGACATAGATGAGGGAATAAATAGCGACATAAGCAAATTTGCTGGTGACACCAAAATAGGCCGTCCAGTTCATTCTAATGAAGACACTAGAGCACTCCAGGATGATTTGAATAGACTTATGCAATGGTCGGAGAAGTGGCAGATGCAGTTTAATGTAGACAAATGCAAAGTTCTAAATGTTGGACAGGTAAATAACCATGCCACATATAAACTAAATAATGTAGATCTTAATACTACTGATTGCGAAAAGGATTTAGGAGTTCTGGTTAGCAGTAACCTAAAACCAAGACAACAGTGCATTAGTGTTCGCAATAAAGCTAACAGAATTCTTGGCTTCATATCTAGAAGTACAAATAATAGAAGTCCTCAGGTTGTTCTTCAACTCTGTATATCCTTGGTTAGGCCTCATTTAGACTATGCTGCTCAGTTCTGCTCACCGTATTACAGAATGGATATAAATGCTCTGGAAAACGTACAGAGGAGGATGACAAAGATGATCTCATGTATCAGAAATCTTCCCTATGAGGATAGACTGAGGCCCCTGAATCTGCACTCTCTAGAAAGGCGTGGAATTAGGGGGGATATGATCGAGGTGTATAAATGGAAAACAGGAATAAATAAAGGGGATGTAAATAGTGTGCTGAAAATTTCCAGCCAAGACAGGACTCGCAGCAATGGTTTCGAGTTGGAAAAATTCAGATTCAGGAAGGATATAGGAAAGCACTGGTTTGGTAATAGAGTTGTGGATGAGTGGAACAAACTCCCGAGTACAGTTATTGAGGCTAAAACGTTGTGTAATTTTAAAAATAGGTTAGATAAATACATGAGTGGGTGTGGGTGGGTGTGAGTTGGACCTGACTAGCTTGTGCTGCTGGGTCTGGTACAGTGCTCCATCCTTGAGTGGGGACGACCAGACTGGGTGGGTCATTGGGATAATCTGGGGGGTGGGTCATTGGTCTAATCCGGGGGGGGGGACATGGACCTGCTCCGCATGGGTCAGTAGGCCTGTTGCAGTGTTCCTTCTTTCTTATGTTCTTATGAACGGAGTTATGGCGCTCGCGCACGCGGAAAAAAATCATAAATATTGAAAAATGAGTTCAGCTTACAGAAAAATAATTTAACAATAGGGCAACACTTTGGTAAATCTCATATCTGTATATTTAGTAACTAAGTAAGCTTATTAAGTAAGTAAGTAAGTTTATTCAGGTATACACAAATACAGTTACATAGAATTATCATACATAGAATTATCATACATAGCAGCATATGTGTAGAGAACCTGGGATAACCCAAAAAAGTCAGACAGAGTGACTTATTTCCATTGGGGTCCTTTTACCTTATTATTATAATATAAAGGTTATAATATTTTCTTATTATTCTACAATGAAGATAACATCTTATTATCATACTAAAAAGACTATCTACTACACGAGGGTCATTAAGACTATCTACAATACGAGGGTCATTACTAGGGATAAGGTAAAATTTACACGTATGTTAACTAAAAAATAGAAAATCATTCCCCTCCCTTTCTGTAGCTATATTCATCAGACACCTTTTGGCACTCTTCTTGAACTGGTTCCTGCTATGACTGGGTTTGACATGTGCGGGTAGTCTGTTCCATTCCTTTATTGCTGTACAATAAAAGGTGTTTGAAGCCTGATGAAATTAGACACATGTGCGGCGTCTGGTTGTCTTTGTTGTGGACGTTTCGCCATCCAGTGGCTGGCTGGATGGCGAAACGTCTACGGTGGGGATGCCCGGGTGTTGTGCGTGTGTCATTTCATCCTGTCGGTATTATATACAATTCTTGTACTACTACTACTACTACCACTACTACTACCTCCACCTCTTCCTGCCTATATATAGCCGTCCTGCTCCTCCCCTGTTAGTGTGACTTTGTCAATGGTCCAAGTCGGACCGAAACGTCGTCGTAAGCTTCTGTCTTTTATGTGCGGGTTATTTGTGTACCTGGCCAATGACTGTGGGTACTACAAAGTTGTGCTCTCTCCCCCTAGTACTATGATTGCTTTGGTTCCCAACCTTGACAAAATTGACAGCAAGATATTCTGGACACTGAGCAATTTTATAAACATGATTTAGCTTCAGTTGTTTTACTCTGTCTTCAACATTCAGCATATCCAACTGCTGTAATTCATCCTGGCCTACATGTTCTCTTGGTCCCAGCCCCAGGATGAATCTTACGATTTTGTTCTGGGTGATTTGCAGTCTATCTTACAGTTTTTTTTGTCAAGGCAGAGTACCATGAAGAGCAAGCGTAATCCATATGGCATTGTATAAGGGCTAGACATAGGGTCCTGCGAGCCTCAGTAGGTAGACACTGTGCTTGTCTATACAGGAACTTCAGTCTGGCATTCGCTTTCTTTACTACACTGTTCCCTATCAATTCTCCTGACATGCATGGGTCAAAGGGGATTCCCAGATATTTTACTGATGAAACCAAAGTGATGGGCTCCCCATTACACTGAACATTAAAATTATTTACCCTTCTCAGTTTATGTTTCGTGCCAAAGAGAATGGCTTCAGTTTTCCCTAGGTGAAATGATAGTTTGTTGTCTACTAACCATTTGCTGCAGGACTCCAGTTCCAGTGTTAAAACATTAGCAATATCTTGTGGGTCTTTACCTGACACTAACAGAGCACTGTCATCTGCATACAGTAGGAATTTGCACTTGACACTGATAGGCATATCATTGACATAACATAAGAATAATAAGGGACCCAGAATACTACCTTGGGGAACTCCACTTGTTATCGGCAGGGGTTCTGATTCCGTTTTGTTGATTTTGGCTATTTGTCTCCTGTTGCTAAGGTAGGACTTAAAAACCAGTCTACAGAACCTATACAGATAGCTTGAAGTTTCTTACATAATATATTGTGGTTGACAGTATCGAAGGCCTTTTGCAGGTCTAAGGTTACCATACCTATGAGGTTCCCCTTTGACATTTCAGTTCTCAGGTAATCCATCAGATTAATTAATAAGGGAGGTGTCGGTTGAGTAGGATCTTCTAAAGCCCGATTGATAGCTATGGAGAATGCTGTTGTCATTAAGGTACTTAACTACTTGAGAATACACCGCCCTCTCCAGAATTTTAGATATTATACTGAGTATACTAACAGGCCTATAGTTGCTTACATCAGACCTATTATTTTTCTTGAAGATAGGAGTAACTCTGGCCTCCTTGAACCCCTCCGGTACGGTATTAGTGGTTATTGATAGATTTATTATGTGAGCAATAGGGATTGACAGTTCAGAAGCACCATCTTTTAGGAACTTAGACGGGATGTTATCAGGGCCTGTGCTCTTAGTTGGGTTTAACCTGCTTAGTTCTTTTTGAATGAAGTCATGAGATACACTTACTAGTTGACAACTGTTTGGGGTTACCCCTTTATTGGTATAGTATGTTTGAAACTTATCAGAGTCTGTGTTAAAGGTATTTGATGCAGCTGGTAGTTTACTTACTAGTGTTGATGCAACAGATGTGTAGTAGGAATTAAAACAATTTGCCACCTTAGATGTTTCGTGGCACACCTCATTATCGATAGTGAGTACTATGTTAGACCTATTCAGGCACAGGTATGTATAAATACAATTACACTAATTATCATATACAGCAGCATATGTTTATTACCTGGGATAACCCCCAAAAAAGTCAGTGATAATGAAATATGGTCTATACAACATTTATTGTGATGACGCCACAATGAGTATATCCTCGCGCATGAAACGATTTTTTCGGTGATTTGTTTCTGATTTTTTAATATTAAAATTAGCATTTGGCATCGTTACATAGTGAGAGGAGCTCGACTTCAAGCTCACTCAGCTCACACACACAGGTCCGGGGGTCAATCACTTGAGTGGAATTTTTTTTATAATTTCTCTAAATTCAGCATGTGTAAATATGAATATAATAACTGCGTATTAAAATGTGATGCTGATCTGAGCCTTCAAAAAATTTTGTGTTAAGGTGTGCAGCGGTCATGGAGTGGTAGAGTTACAGTGAAAATACACACGTGATCTCTGGTCTGTTAGTGGTGTAAAAAAATCCGGCATCATCAAGGCCATAATTGGTTTTTGGCCTGAATTTGTAATAGGAACCTGTGTTAATGTCCCTTGCTGAAGAATTGGGACAGGAAATTTGTGGAACTCCAGAATTGCGTGTGGATGGTGAAAAAATAGGAGACATCACTCACACAAGGAAGTACACTATTGTCCTTTCATTTAGATTTCTCGCTGGCCACTGTAGGTTTCAGTGTGTTAGGTAGGCATTGTGGCATGATCCAACTACAGTAATTAAATGGAAAGCGGTAATACGAATTTCTTTTCTTATAACACTAATGTATTATATATATATTGTACTAATAGTTATATTTTGTGTACTCAGCAAATAAACCAAAATAACATACAGTCCACATAATTTTAATATACCAGAGTAGCTGGTTCTAATATTGTCATTATTAACTAATGTCAGGTCAAGCTTTTTTGTGAGAGTGGTGATGGAGTGGGCATCGAGGGAGTGACAGTTCTGCGACCTAATGTGACTAAATCCCACTTACCTCACCCAAATTACATGTAATAACTCAGGTAACACCCTGTGAACCTCATGCGGGTAATTTCTCACATAATTAACCCTTTGGTCCTAACGAACTCAGATATGTAATCAAAGAGAATTAATTTTATAACTTGATTGAAAGAAATGGATTGTTTGGCTCACATATAAGTGAAAATAAATGAATTAATGGTGTTTGTTTAGTGGATTATAGTTTCCACAATTAGTAACTGAATTTGTAAGCCCAGTGGAGCTGGAATTCTATTTCTTATACATTTGTAATATTAATGGATTTGTGTAATTATATAAATTAATTGCTAAGCCAAGCAAGGCTAGGATTGTAATTGCTATAATTATTAATTTGGTAAGCCCAGTTAGGGCTAGGAGTGATAATTGTGTCTTCTTTCTGAAGATTCCAAAATATAGATTGTATTTACCTAGAAGCAGTTGATTTGTTAGAGGCCACCTATGGTAATCTGGAGCAAAGTAGGCTAGACCTAGTAAATATTGTGATTAAGTTAAAAACTCAGAACACAATTACCATAATTTGCAACAATTTAGGGTCAAATTAGAAAGCACTCTTAAGTCCTTGAGTAATAGGTTTGATTTGGGTGAATTAGACTGGATATTAAGTGCTATCTTACAAAATAAATTGACCAGCAAGACTACAGAGTGGTTGTCTAATAAATACCTCAAAGGATATTTTTCTCTGAAGGAAATAAGATTAGGTCTACAAGAATTAACTGTTCAATTACAGACCAGCCAACCAAATAATTATAAGAATTTAACATATGATGATTCTGATGTATCTTTCAGGTCTAACAAATGGAAAAAATATCCCAAGGTTCATAATCATCATAATTCATCCCATAAAAAGGATTGCATAGGCACATATCAAGTGACTGGAACCAAAAATAAAAGTTCTCCACATCAAATTAAGAGGACTAATTACCTTAATAAGAGTGGCCCGGCTAATAATGGGCAAGTCAAGCAAAAGAGGGATTGTCTTTTTTGCAAGAATTGTAGTACTTATGATTCATGGGATGTTAAGATGGAAAGGTTGGAGGAACTTGACAGATGTATCAGATGTTTAGGTAGTCATAATGTAAAGGATTGCTATGCCAAACTGAATAATTGCTATCAATGCCACAAATGAAGGCATCATAATGTGTAAAGGTTTAAATAATAGTGATAATAATAATAATGTTAACACTGACACAACAGTTACTAATGTAATAATGTTAATGTTGTAATGTTAATAATGAAGGCATAGCTGATGTAACCTTACCCTTGGCGAATGTAGAAATTCGGAATAAGAGGCATAAATTAAAAAATGTAACTCCATTATTGGACCAAGAATCACAACGCACATTCATAAAACGTAGTTGCCTTAATGGTATGAAAGTGCGAAAGGGGGACCCTACAAATTTAAAATTATTTGGTTTTCTGTCAGATAAAAGGGACCAGTTCTATGACACACTGTAAATATCGGCCTGGGCAATGAGAGAAAAATGTATCAATGCAGTTATAGTTGATAGGCTTAGTGAAGCTACTGGAGTAGAATTGGCACCCTCTTGTGTAAATAATGTCTCAGTGGGGTCAAACAATCTTCTAATAGGGAGTAATTATGTTTCATTTGTAAAGGGTATGGTAAGGAAATGTGGTGTTACTCCTCTAAAAACAGCAGGAGGTCATGTAATGTATGGTAGGCTTCCTTGTACTAATAATGAATGACTAGAGGAAACAATACAGTCACTGTCTTACTTATGAAAGAGCGCTCCAGTTTAAATATTCTTCCATAGAGGATGATACTGAGCCAGTGTATAAATTGTGGAAACTGGACAGCATGGGAATCAGTGTAACTAAAGAAATACCAGATGATTCTTTTATTCAGGAACAATACATGAAGAATGTTAAATATGAATCTGGACAATACTGGGTGCGATTCCCGAGGAAGCTGAATCATCCAGAATTGCCTACAAATTATCGAATGGCCTATGGGTAGTTAAAGGATTAGTTGCACTAATTGAGTAAAACACCAGAATTGTTGACTGCATATAATATAATTAATTAATGGCTAAAGAATAAATCCGGAAACCATACCACGGGCGGGGATAGAAACAGCGATCAGAGAGTCTCAAAACTCCAGACCGTCGTGTTAGCCACTGGACCAGCTAGCCACAATAAGATTCGTCCAACTAGGTATATTTCTACACCATAGGAAGGTTAGCATAGGCACCACTGTGACCACTTGCATTTGTGGCCACAGTGGTGCCTATGTTAACCTTCCTATGGTGTAGAAATATACCTAGTTGGACGAATCTTATTGTGGCTAGCTGGTCCAGTGGCTAACGCGACGGTCTGGAGTTTTGAGACTCTCTGACCGCTGGTTCTATCCCAGTCCGTGGTATGGTTTGTTTGCAATCGTGTCATTACGATTTCGTAAGTCAAGTACCTCCTGAGCAGGCAAAAATTTGTGGTCATTACTTACCACATCATGGAGTTAAAAAGGACTAAAACTACTCCCCTGAGAATTGTTTTTAATTGTAGTGCTAGGAGTAGTAAAAATGTACGAAGTTTAAATGATTGTTTAATGACAGGTCCATCGTTGACAGGTCCATCGTTGATAGGTCCATCGTTGATGGAAAAATTAGGAGATATATTGTTAAAATTCAAGGTTAACAATTATGCCTTTATGGCTGACATAAATAAAGCTTTCCTTCGAGTGGGTTTGCAGGAACCAGACCGGTATTGTACCTGTTTCTTGTGGCCTGATAATCGTAGTGACCCACTTAGCCCTCTGAAATCTTTTCGCTTTAGGAGCGTATTATTTGGTGCTACATCCAGTCCGTTCCTGCTTCAAGCGACGATAAATGCACACCTTAAACGTACAGGTAGTCCACTGAGTGAAGTAATGAGTAAATAATTTTATGTGGACAGTTTCCTGGGTGTGACGTCACCTGAAGAGGAACTAATGAGGACATATGAAGAGGCTAATAAAATAGTGCAAAGTGCAAATATGCGTTTGAGGGAATGGAATAGCAATTCATCCAAATTAAAGGACAAAATAAATAATTTACCCCGGAGCTGAAGCACCTAAATGTAGTAATATATTGGGATTAACCTGGGATACTGAAAGAGATTTGTTATTGTTAAAACCTAATAATTATGGTATGCCCAGCAAATTAACAAAGAATGCTTTGATCCATTAGGCATAGTGTCACCCCTTACAATAAAAGGGAAACTGTTGCTACACAAAGCATGGAAACTTAAATGTGCTTGGGATAAAGCCCTTCCTAATGAATTTATTAATAAGAAAGAAGAATTAACAGGGGATTGTGTAAATGTAGCATGTCAAGAAAGTGATAATGTATTACACATTTTTTGTGATGCTTCAAAATTGGCGTATGGAGCAGTCGCTTATATTTAGTGCAATAATTCTATTTCTCTCGTCTTCTCTTAGGCTAAAGTAGCTCCAATTAAAGTGCATACATTGCACCAGTTGGAATTAACAGCCATTTACATAGGTGTCAAATTAGCTAATTATGCAAGAGATAAATTGCAGGAGATAAATATTAGCGACACTGTGATTTGGTCTGGTGAATAAGGTATCCTTACAATGGATTCGTAATGGTAACAATAATATTGTGTATGTTCAAAACAGACTCGCTGAAATTAATCAATACAAGAAAAATATAAGAGCTGGGTCAACATATATTAACATTTAATCATATACCTGGTGATGAGAATCCAGCTGATTTCTTGCCACGAGGTTTGACTTATGATAAATTCGTGGATATTGTATCATGGTTCAAGGGACCAAGATGGTTGGTAAATAAAGGCAATTGGCCTTTACAAAAGGCACAGTAGTAGACGTTTCTTCTGTATGACGTATCAAAGGATGCCGCTGCTTCACACCTCATTGTGAAATCTCACACCTCAGTGCTAACGCTGCTTCAGTTTCCCCCTTCTTTCCAGTTCCTCTTCCAACTAACCCCCCCCCCCCAACCACTTGCGGTCCCGACTCCGAGCTCCCGCTGCGTCTGCTCCCACCCCCTTTTTTTTTGCCCTACCCACTGACTCCACCCCAACCCCCTAAGGACCAATGGAATTGATAGATTTTTCGTGTTGCCATCTTTTCTTCCATTTATTTTTCTGGATGTGTTGCCATCTTTTTTTTTTTCATTTTATTTTTCAAAAATGTTACAAAATTTAATCTGTTTATCCAGTGTTGCCAGATTTACCCACTTTTCGAGAATGTTGCCAAATTTACCCATTTTTCCGGAAATGTTGCCAACTTTTTTCATTTTTCGAATTTTTGAGTTACTCTCCAACTTCTCAGATCAAGTTTTAACCACCTGAACCCCCACCCCTTTTTCCTCAAAATTTTGGGGATTTTTCAATTTTCTTTTTAGTTACCCCTTATAAATTTCTCTCAAGAATAAGAATATAAGAGGTAAGCATTTTGGATTTTGGATTTACCCTCCATTTCCTCGGATCAAGATTTAACTCGATTTTTTCAAAGTTTTGAGTTACCCCTTAAAATTTCTCTCAAGAATAAGTATACAAGTAGTAGGCACATTCACCCCATCCCCCTACGGGGTCAGAAGTTATTCGAGTGGTAGACGCTTTCAATGTTAAGCATAATTGTTGAAGTTCCCCCTATGGGGACAAGTCCTATGACATCGCGAGCAGTCAAGTAAACACAGGTGGGGTGTGACATCACGAGTGACCGCCAAACACATACGTGTCATTTGATAAACACGCCACACTACTGCACCACGTTTATATATCCTCCAGGTCCCAGGTATTGGAGGCTCGCCCTCCATGGGGTCTCTTTTCAGTCAATGATAGATACCTTCAGCACTAATATTATAATAACTCCATTCAGATTTCAATAAACCTAACTCTCCTTTTCCTATTATCATACAAGGGATGACCAGGACTGAAATTTGAAAAGACCATATATCCCAGCAATGGTTCTCATTTTAACTCACTGTACAAATGCTTGTATTTCCGAAATACACAAATTTTAGATTATTACTCAAGATTTAATGACTAATACACTTGGCAAATATTTCCTCGTTCTCGCTAATACAAAAAAGATACAAGTCACACACACACACACACACACACACACACACACACACAGGAGGAAGGGCAAACACACCCCACAGAATCTCCCACCAAAAGACTCCAACCGCGACATTCCCAACGCAACTGAGCAACCTATACAACCCACTCACTGTTCCCTCTGCCACCAACCCCCATATCACAAACCTCACCCCAACAGCTGTCCCTTATGGGCATTCTGACCCCACCCCCATCAACACAAACCCCACCTACACCACAGCCCCATATAGGCCCCCACCAAGGCTCTCGCTCCCCCAACCCCAATATTCTTGCATGACCACAATGATAGAAAAGAAACTGAAGGTTTGGTACACAAACGCGGATGGAATAACGAATAAACATGAGGAGTGGAACGAAAGAATCAGTGAAAAATCCCCAGACATCATAGCAGTCACAGAAACAAAACTCGCTGAGACAATAACAGACACAATCTTCCCAACAGGATATCAGATCCTGAGGAAAGATAGAAGGAGTAGAGGGGGAGGAGGGGTTGCACTGCTCATAAAACACCGATGGGGATTTGAGGAAATGGAAGGCATGGACATGATTGGAGAAAGAGACTACATTGTAGGTACAATTCAGTCCGGAGAACATAAAGTAGTCATTGGAGTGATGTATAACCCACCACAGAACTGCAGGAGGCCAAGAGAGGAGTACGAAGAAAACAACAGGGTGATGGTGGACACACTGGCTGAGGTGGCAAGAAGAGCTCACTCGAGCAGAGCAAAGTTACTGGTAATGGGCGATTTCAACCACAGGGAGATCGACTGGGAAAACCTGGAGCCACATGGGGGTCCCGAAACATGGAGAGCCAAGATGATGGATGTGGTACTTGAAAACCTCATGCATCAACATGTCAGGGACACAACCAGAGAGAGAGGGGAGGATGAGCCAGCAAGACTGGATCTTGTGTTCACCCTGAGCAGTTCAGACATTGAGGACATCACTTACGAGAGGCCCCTTGGAGCTAGTGATCACGTGGTTCTGAGTTTTGACTATGTAGAGTTACAAGTGGAGAAGGTAACAGGAACTGAAGGGGACAGGCCAAACTATAAAAGGGGGGACTACACAGGTATGAGAAACTTCCTGCAGGAGGTTCAGTGGGACAGAGAAATGGTAGGAAAATCAGTAAACGAGATGATGGAATATGTGGCAACAAAGTGCAAGGAGGCAGAGGAAAGTTTTGTTCCCAAGGGAAACAGAAATAATAGGAAGACCAAAACGAGTCCTTGGTTTACCCGAAGGTGTAGGGAGGCAAAAACTAAGTGCAACAGAGAATGGAAAAGGTACAGGAGGCATAGGACCCAGGAAAACAAGGAGATTAGTAGAAGAGCCAGAAACGAGTATGCACAGATAAGGAGGGAGGCCCAGCGACAGTATGAAAACGACATAGCATCGAAAGTCAAATCTGACCCGAAACTGCTGTATAGCCACATTAGGAGGAAGACAACAGTCAAGGACCAGGTGATAAGGCTGAGGAAAGAAGGTGGAGAACTCACAAGAAACGATCAAGAGGTATGTGAGGAGCTCAACACGAGATTTAAGGAAGTATTTACAGTAGAGACAGGAAGGACTCTGGGGGACAGACCAGATGGGGACACCAGCAAGGAATACACCAACAAGTGTTGGACGACATACATACAGATGAGGAGGAGGTGAAGAAACTGCTAAGGGACATCGATACCTCAAAGGCAATGGGACCGGACATCATCTCCCCATGGGTCCTTAGAGAGGGAGCAGATATGTTGTGCGTGCCACTTACCACAATCTTCAACACGTCCCTGGAAACTGGGCAACTACCTGAGGTATGGAAGACGGCAAATGTAGTTCCCATTTTTAAAAAATGAAATGAGACAGAAAAGAGGCACTAAACTATAGACCTGTGTCATTGACGTGTATAGTATGCAAAATTATGGAGAAGATTATCAGGAGGAGAGTGGTGGAGCACCTGGAACGGAACAAGAGTATAAATGCCAACCAGCACGGATTCACGGAAGGCAAATCCTGTGTCACAAACCTTCTGGAGTTTTATGATAAAATAACAGAAGACACGAGAGAGAGGGGTGGGTTGATTGCATCTTCTTGGACTGCAAGAAGGCCTTTGACACAGTTCCTCACAAGAGATTAGTGCAGAAGCTAGAGCATCAGGCGCATATAACAGGAAGGGCACTGCAATGGATCAGAGAATACCTGACAGGGAGGCAACAACGAGTCATGGTACGTAATGATGTATCACAGTGGGCACCTGTGATGAGCGGGGTCCCACAGGGGTCGGTCCTAGGACCAGTGCTATTTTTGGTATATGTGAACGACATGATGGAAGGGTTAGACTCAGAAGTGTCCCTGTTTGCAGATGTGAAGTTTATGAGGAGAATTAAATCTGATGAGGACCAGGCAGGACTTCAAAGAGACCTGGACAGACTGGACACCTGGTCCAGCAAATGGCTTCTCGAATTTAATCCTGCCAAATGCAAAGTCATGAAGATAGGGGAAGGGCACAGAAGACCACAGACAGAGTATAGGCTAGGTGGCCAAAGACTGCAAACCTCACTCAAGGAGAAAGATCTTGGGGTGAGTATAACACCGAGCATGTCTCCGGAAGCACACATCAATCCGATAACTGCTGCAGCATATGGGCGCCTGGCAAACCTGAGAACAGCATTCCGATACCTTAGTAAGGAATCATTCAAGACACTGTACACCGTGTATGTCAGGCCCATACTGGAGTATGCAGCACCTGTTTGGAACCCGCACTTGATAAAGCACGTCAAGAAACTAGAGAAAGTACGAAGGTTTGCGACAAGGTTAGTTCCAGAGCTAAGGGGAATGTCCTATGAAGAAAGATTAAGGGAAATCGGCCTGACGACACTGGAGGACAGGAGGGTCAGGGGAGGCATGATAACAACATATAAAATACTGCGTGGAATAGACAAGGTGGACAAAGACAGGATGTTCCAGGGAGGGGACACAGAAACAAGAGGCCACAATTGGAAGTTGAAGACACAAATGAGTCAGAGATAGTAGGAAGTATTTCTTCAGTCATAGAGTTGTAAGGCAGTGGAATAGCCTAGAAAATGACGTAGTGGAGGCAGGAACCATACACAGTTTTAAGACGAGGCTTGATAAAGCTCATGGAGCGGGGAGAGAGAGGGCCCAGTAGCAACCGGTGAAGAGGCGGGGCCAGGAGCTAAGACTCGACCCCTGCAACCACAAATAGGTGAGTACACACACACACACACACAATTTTGTAAGTGATCTAGAAAGTAAACCGTGGTGTCGCAGTCAGAGCAAGCAGGCTAGTGTGGGTGGTAAGGCGACGTTGTCACCTGTCACCCAAGAAAGCTAATAAAGTGAAACAATCGTGTGTCCAGTGAGAGAAATACAGTGAATAGGGTGCATTATTAACGAGAAAAAATTGAGGTGGATCTACGCCAGGACGTCACATTGAGCTGGACAATCTACAGGCTGCTACAGCTGCATTGCAAGTACTGCATTCACCTATGAGTGGTTGTGTGGGTGTTCCAGGGTTCCAATTAACCGCCAAGCTGATTGTGAATGGTCTCTCATAGCACAATAAAGAATAGGCACTCAAGTATTCAATAAGGAATAGCAATTGGTATTCAATGAACATGGTGAGTAACTTACTATAAGCTAGGTGGCAGGACAAGCTTTGAAGGGCAACATTGTAAGTAGGTGTGGGTCAAGTCCCAGGAGGGTGTGGGTCAGGTCACAAGAAGTGGTGGTCAGTCAAGGACCACTGAGACTCCACATTACACCGCACAAGTCACCTACCTCACACACACACACACACACACACACACACACACACACACACATATCCAGACTCACACACACATATCCAGACTCACACATACACTCCCCCTCCCCACCGACATCTCACTCCTTCCCCTGATCCCTCCCCTCCCTCTTTCACCCTCCCCCTCCCCACCTCTCCCTCCTTCCCCCTCTCCCCTCCCACTCACCCACTTGCTTCTCCCTCCTTCCCACTCCCCATATTCCCCCCTAAATCCCCCTCCCCACTCCTCTCCCACATAGCCACTGTTCCTCCTCTACCTCCCCCCCCCACACTCTGACATACACACTACTAACCTAACACACAGAATTACATAGGTTTCCCACTCTGAGGCAATCAGGATAAAACAAAAATGGGTTGCCAGAGAGCAACAAAAAAAACCAAGGGACAGGAGGAGGAAGCTGCAAAGGAAGATTGGGCAGCAGAGCTCATAAAAAGGGAACATGAATGGGAAAAGAAACTAGAAGAACTTAGCATGAGAATGGAAGAGAGGATAGATATGGAAAGCAGGAAGTGGGAGGTGCAAGTCAAAGCAGCAGAGGCTAGGATACAGAGTTTAGAAGAGGAATTGAAAAATCTGAAACAGCCTAAAGAGCTAAAGAACATTTTGGGATTGACAACAGAGACTGCTACATCAGTCACAAATAAGGGGATTGTAGGGAAAGGAGGAGCAAAACTGCATGTAGAAGCTCTATCTGTGGAGACTGTAGTAAATGAAAGAGCTAAGCTATATGTGGAGGCCCTAACAGACCACAGCAGAGCCCAGGGAAAGCCGAGAAGGGAAAATGACAGGCCACTGAGCCCAAGTACATTAGCTAGTGAAACTGAAGAATGGAAAGCTGCAATGGAGGAAATCAAATTGAATGAGGGGATACACAGGGATATGCAGTGGGAGAATGAAAGGGTGAGGTCAGTCTTTGTGTATGGGCTCCAGGAAGTTGAAGGGGAAACATATGAAGCAAGAAAACAAGGGGGAAAAAAAGCAATTGAAAGCATCATGAAAGCAATAGGAGAAGATGACATGACCCAGCTGGAAAATTTTCGGAGAATAGGGGGGTTTGCAAAAAAAAAAAAAAGAACCCAGCCAGTGAAAGTGACCTTCAAGGCAGAACCGACTCGGAACAGGATCATGCAGGAGAAAGCACGATTAAGGGACATGCCGGCATACAGGAAGGTGTATCTCGACTGCGACAGAACACAAGAAGGCAGAAACAGAGAGATGGTACAAAGGCGAAAGGAGGAAAGAGAGGGGATGGAGAAAACAGACAGAAGATCCCAGACACAGGAAGAAAATCAAATACAGCCTCCCTCACAACTTCCTATAAAAGCCTCCCAACCAGGTCAACCCCAGTGCAACCAAACACTCTAAACCAAAACACCCATGCCACATCCAATGCCCCCACCCACTGCATTACAAACTCCACCCCCACAGCAACCACCCATAGTTCCTTATCAGGTCTCCCACTTCCCCAACCCCAATACACCTCCCAGACCACAGTCTTAGAAAAGAAGTTGAAGGTGTGGTATACAAATGCAGATGGAATAACAAATAAGTATGAGGAATGGCACAAAATAATCAAGGAGACATCCCAAGACATAATAGCACTCACAGAAACAAAACTCACCAGAATAACAGATTCAATCTTTCCATGCGGATATCAAATCCTCAGGAAAGACAGAGGGAGGAGAGGGGGAGGAGTTGCACTGCTCATTAAAAACCAGTGGGGTTTTGAGAAAATGGAAGGAATGGATGGCACAGGCGAAAGGGACTACTTGGTAGGAACAATCCAGTCTGAGGGACATAAGGTGATAATTGCAGTAATGTACAACCCACCACAGAACTGCAGGAGGCCAAGAGAAGAATATGATGAGAGCAACAGAGCAATGGTCGACACACTAGCCGAGGTGGCCAGGAGAGCACACATGGGGGGAGCAAAGTTACTAGTTATGGGTGATTTCAATCACAAGGACATTGACTGGGAAAACCTGGAGCCCCATGGGGGTCCTGAAACATGGAGAGCCAAGATGATGGATGTGGTACTGGAAAACCTCATGCATCATCATGCTAGAGATACTACCAGAGAGAGAGAGGAGAGGATGAACCAGCAAGACTGGACCTTGTATTCACCTTGAGTAGTTTGGACATCGAGGATATCATGTATGAAAGGCCCCTGGGAGCTAGTGATCATGTGGTTCTGTGGTTCGACTACATAGTTGAGCTCCAAGTGGAGAGAGTAGCAGGAATAGAGTGGGAAAAACCAAACTACAAAAGGGGGAACTACTCAGACATGAGGAACTTCCTTCAAGACATTCAGTGGGAGAGGGAACTGACAGGAAAACCAGTACAAGAAATGATGGACTATGTGGCAACAAAATGCAAGGAGGCAGAGGAGAGGTTTGTTCCCAAGGGAAACAGAAATAATTGGAAGAACAGAACGAGTCCTTGGTTCACCCAAAGGTGTAGGGAGGCAAAAACTAGGTGTACTAGAGAATGGAAAAGGTACAGAAGACAGAGAACTCAGGAAAATAAAGAGATTAGCCGAAGAGCCAGAAACGAATATACACAGATAAGAAGAGAGGCTCAGTGACAATATGAAAATGACATAGCATCGAAAGTCAAGGCTGACCCGAAGCTGTTGTACAGCCACATCAGGAGGAAAACAACAGTCAAGGACCAGGTAATCAGACTGAGGAAGGGTGATGGGGAATTCCCAAGAAACGACCGAGAGGTATGTCAGGAGCTCAACATGAGATTTAAAGAAGTATTTACAGTTGAAACCAGTAGGACTCCAGGAAATCAGAACAGGGTGGTACACCAGCAAGTGCTGGATGAGGTACATATAACCAAGGAGGAGGTGAAGAAGCTATGCGAACTTGACACCTCAAAGGCGGTGGGACCAGACATCTCTCCATGGGTCCTTAAAGAGGGAGCAGATACTGTGTGTGCCATTAACAAAGATCTTCAACACATCATTTGAAACTGGGCAACTCCCTGAGGTATGGAAGATGGCAAATGTAGTCCCAATTTTTAAAAAGGGAGACAGATATGAGGCATTAAACTACAGACCTGTATCACTAACGTGTATAGTATGCAAGGTCATGGAGAAGATCATCAGGAGAAGAGTGGTGGAGCACCTGGAAAGAAACAAGTGTATAATTGACAACCAGCATGGTTTCAGGGAAGGAAAATCCTGTGTCACAAACCTACTAGAGTTTTATGACAAGTGACAGATGTAAGACAAGAGAGAGAGGGGTGGATCGACTGCATTTTTTTGGACTGCAAGAAGACCTTCGACACAGTTCCTCACAAGAGGTTACTGCAAAAGCTAGAGGATCAGGCACACATAACAGGAAAGGCACTGCAATGGATCAGAGAATACCTGACAGGGAGGCAACAACGAGTCATGGTACGCGACGAGGTGTCAGAGTGGGCGCCTGTGACAAGCGGGGTTCCACAGGGGTCAGTCCTAGGACCTGTGCTGTTCTTGATATATGTGAACGACATAACGGAAGGGATAGACTCAGAAGTGTCCTTGTTTGCAGATGATGTGAAGTTAATGAGAAGAATCAAATCGGATGAGGATCAGGCAGGACTACAAAGAGACCTGGACAGGCTACAAGCCTGGTCCAGCAACTGGCTCCTTGCCAAATGCAAAGTCATGAAGATTGGGGAAGGGCAAAGAAGACCGCAGACACAATATAGTTTAGATGGCCAAAGACTGCAAACCTCACTCAAGGAAAAAGATCTGGGGGTGAGTATAACACCGAGCATATCTCCTGAGGCGCACATCAATCAGATAACTGCTGCAGCATACGGGCGCCTGGCAAACCTACGGATAGCGTTCCGATACCTCAGTATGGATTCGTTCAAGACTCTGTATACCATTTACATCAGGCCCACACTGGAGTATGCAGCACCAGTTTGGAATCCACACCTAGTCAAGCACGTCAAGAAATTAGAGAAAGTGCAAAGGTTTGCAACAAGACTAGTCCCAGAGCTACGGGGATTGTCCTACGAAGAAAGGTCGAGGGAAATCGGCCTGACGACACTGGAGGACAGGAGGGTCAGGGGAGACATGATAACGACATATAAAATACTGTGCGGAATAGACAAGGTGGACAAAGACGGGATGTTCCAGAGAAGGGACAGACACAAGAGGTCACAATTGGAAGTTGAAGACTCAGATGAATCAAAGGGATGTTAGAAAGTATTTCTTCAGTCATAGAGTAGTCAAGCCGTGGAATAGCCTAGAAAGTGATGTAGTGGAGGCGGGGACCATACATAGTTTTAAGGCGAGGTATGATAAATCTCATGGGGCAGGGAGAGAGAGGACCTAGTAGCAATCAGCGAAGAGGTGGGGCCAGGAGCTATGACTCGACCCCTGCAACCACAAATAGATGAGTACGTACACACACACACACACACACACACACACACACACACACACACACACACACACACACACACACACACACACAGACAGACAGACAGACAGACAGACAGACACACACAGACAGACACACACAGACAGACACACACAGAGAGACACACACAGAGAGACACACACACACACACATTTTTCCAACTTCTGTATTACAAGAAAGACTTATAATTCATGAAAAGGCACCACGTTGTACAAACCCCCATCAACTCGAAAGGTCTTACACATCTCGACCTCACCACCATCACAAGTCAACAAATTTCACCGTCACCCAAATATCTTCTGTAAAATATTCATACTCTACCTAATTTTCATTATAATTTACACAAAATCCCCCATAATCTAAGCTCACCACTAAGATCAACATCAACGAACACATTTCCCTCAAAACACTATAACCAAGATCACTATTACTAAGATCATAGAACACTCTTATTTTTATACACATCTCCTCAGAACACAAAATCATAACTAGCAAATCCATAAGATGACTTCCAAAATCTAAGCTCACTTAAGACAGATCACTAAGATCATTATAACTTTAATCACTTAGGACAAGATCACTAAAACTATGATCACAGAACACGCTCATTTTTGATACACATACCCTCAAATCACTTTATCCAAGAACACCAAATAACTAGACTCACTAAAAAATCTAAGATCACTAAACACTAAGATCAATATTAATAAGATCACATTTTCACAAAAATCACGTTCACTAACTCCATATTATGATCACCAGTATCTAAGATCACTTAGAACAAGACACTCAAGATCACTAAAACAACACACACTTTTATACTCATTCAAAACACTATAACCAAGATCACTAATACTATGATCACAGAAAACACTCATTTTTATAAACATTTCAAGAACTTTCTGCTGATATATCATCAGTCTCATTACCTTACCTGCAGGAACTCTCAACGCCATCTATTAAAGTAGGCTTTGAGATAACATTTGAATTCTCCCAATTAACATTTGAATACTCCCAATTAACATTTCAATACTCCCAATTAACATTTGAATACTCCCAATTAACATTTCAATACTCCCAATTAACATTTCAATACTCCCAATTAACATTTCAATACTCCCAATTAACATTTCAATACTCCCAATTAACATTTCAATACTCCCAAATAACATCTGGATATTTCCAAATTACTTTTAAATACTCCCAAATAACATTTGACATCTCTAGCTCAACCACAAAATTATATTCTCAATCACACATTTCATTAACTGAAAATACATCTCATTCACCAAATCACGCACTCATAATAATAGTTTACTCATTTAACCAGACAACATAAACCCAAAAAACTAAGACATGATATGAGCACAAAAAACATGAATACAAACCTATCACACAAACACTTAGAACATGATTACAAACTAAAATATATCATGTACACAAAAGAACAACCACCAACTGAAACATATCACGTACACAAAAAAATAAAGTGAACCACGAAGACATAACATGAACACCAAAATCTAAGACATGATTACCTTACTGACAGAAAACTAAGACATGATTACTTTATTGACACAAAGCTAAGACATGTATTTATGACATGTGACATAGCTACCAAAACTATGTTACAGACACCTCCAAACTAAGACATGACATAATAACCGAAAATCTAAGACATAACCAAAATCTAAGCCATGAACACTTATGATAAAAAAATACGTCATAAACACAAAATCTATGACATGTACCCTATAACATGACAGCCAACTAATAGATGACATGAACACAAAAATTCAAGACATGAACACAAAACTCTAAGACATGGGAACCAAACCTAAAACACTTCGACATGATGACCACCAACTAAGACATAACATAACACAAACTTAACACACAAACACTTAGAACATGATCATCAAAAACTAAAACATTTCTTGTACACAAAAATCTAAGATATGACCACCATCTAAGACATAACTTGAACACCAAAATCCAACATACAACATCCAAAAAACTATGACATGACCACTTTGATCACCAAAAATTTAAGACAAACATGATCACAAAAAATAAAATATGCACAAAAATCACAAGTACACTATATATTCAACAAAATTTAAGATATACACTTGATCAACACGCACACACACACACTTCCCAAACTGATTATACCACATTTACATTTCTCATCTATGCTATATATCACATTTCTCACCCGCAACATCCCTAACACCCGTCCTATATACACACACACTCATCCTCGCATATTTTAACCTGACGACCCATTATGCTGTTAGGAGACAGTGTAAGTGGTGTTCAGAGTGGTGTTGGTTACTCTGGCTCCTAACATGATGGGTCATCGGGTTAAAACATCCCTAGGTGTTAATACATGGATGAGTATAGGACGGGTGTTAGGGATGTTGTGGGTGAGAAATGTGATATGTAGCATAGATGAGAAATGAAAATGTGGTATAATCAGTTTGGGAAGTGTGTACTCACCTAATTGTGGTTGCAGGGGTCGAGACTGAGCTCCTGGCCCCGTGTGTGTGTGTGTGTGTGTGTGTGTGTGTGTGTGTGTGTGTGTGTGTGTGTGTGTGTGTGTGTGTGTGTGTGTGTGTGTGTGTGTGTATGTGTGTGTGTGTGTATGTGTGTGTGTGCGTGTGTGCGTGTGTGCGTGTGTGTGTGCGTGTGTGTGTGTATGTGTACTCACCTATTTGTACTCACCTATTTGTGGTTGCAGGGGTCGAGTCCTAGCTCCTGGCCCCGCCTCTTCACCGGTTGCTACTAGGCCCTCTCTCTCCCCGCTCCATGAGCTTTATCAAACCTCGTCTTAAAACTGTGTATGGTTCCTGCCTCCACTTCGTCATTTTCTAGGCTATTCCACTGCCTTACAACTCTATGACTGAAGAAATACTTCCTACTATCTCTATGACTCATTTGTGTCTTCAACTTCCAATTGTGGCCTCTTGTTTCTGTGTCCCCTCCCTGGAACATCCTGTCTTTGTCCACCTTGTCTATTCCACGCAGTATTTTATATGTCGTTATCATGTCTCCCCTGACCCTCCTGTCCTCCAGTGTGGTCAGGCCGATTTCCCTTAATCTTTCCTCATAGGACATTCCCCTTAGCTCTGGAACTAACCTTGTCGCAAACCTTTGTACTTTCTCTAGTTTCTTGACGTGCTTTATCAAGTGCGGGTTCCAAACAGGTGCTGCATACTCCAGTATGGGCCTGACATACACGGTGTACAGTGTCTTGAATGATTCCTTACTAAGGTATCGGAATGCTGTTCTCAGGTTTGCCAGGCGCCCATATGCTGCAGCAGTTATCTGATTGATGTGTGCTTCCGGAGACATGCTCGGTGTTATACTCACCCCAAGATCTTTCTCCTTGAGTGAGGTTTGCAGTCTTTGGCCACCTAGCCCATACTCTGTCTGTGGTCTTCTGTGCCCCTCCCCCATCTTCATGACTTTGCATTTGGCAGGATTAAATTCGAGAAGGCATTTGCTGGACCAGGTGTCCAGTCTGTCCAGGTCTCTTTGAAGTCCTGCCTGGTCCTCATCAGATTTAATTCTCCTCATTAACTTCACATCATCTGCAAACAGGGACACTTCTGAGTCTAACCCTTCCGTCATGTCGTTCACATATACCAAAAATAGCACTGGTCCTAGGACCGACCCCTGTGGGACCCCGCTCGTCACAGGTGCCCACTGTGATACATCATTACGTACCATGACTCGTTGTTGCCTCCCTGTCAGGTATTCTCTGATCCATTGCAGTGCCCTTCCTGTTATATGCGCCTGATGCTCTAGCTTCTGCACTAATCTCTTGTGAGGAACTGTGTCAAAGGCCTTCTTGCAGTCCAAGGAGATGCAATCAACCCACCCCTCTCTCTCTTGTCTTACTTCTGTTATTTTATCATAAAACTCCAGAAGGTTTGTGACACAGGATTTGCCTTCCGTGAATCCGTGCTGGTTGGCATTTATACTCCTGTTCCGTTCCAGGTGCTCCACCACTCTCCTCCTGATAATCTTCTCCATAATTTTGCATACTATACACGTCAATGACACAGGTCTATAGTTTAGTGCCTCTTTTCTGTCTCCTTTTTTAAAAATGGGAACTACATTTGCCGTCTTCCATACCTCAGGTAGTTGCCCAGTTTCCAGGGATGTGTTGAAGATTGTGGTAAGTGGCACGCACAACATATCTGCTCCCTCTCTAAGGACCCACGGGGAAATGTTGTCTGGTCCCATTGCCTTTGAGATATCGATGTCCCTTAGCAGTTTCTTCACCTCCTCCTCATCTGTATGTATGTCGTCCAACACTTGTTGGTGTATTCCTTGCTGGTGTCCCCATCTGGTCTGTCCCCCCAGAGTCCTTCCTGTCTCTACTGTAAATACTTCCTTAAATCTCGTGTTGAGCTCCTCACATACCTCTTGATCGTTTCTTGTGAGTTCTCCACCTTCTTTCCTCAGCCTTATCACCTGGTCCTTGACTGTTGTCTTCCTCCTAATGTGGCTATACAGCAGTTTCGGGTCAGATTTGACTTTCGATGCTATGTCGTTTTCATACTGTCGCTGGGCCTCCCTCCTTATCTGTGCATACTCGTTTCTGGCTCTTCTACTAATCTCCTTGTTTTCCTGGGTCCTATGCCTCCTGTACCTTTTCCATTCTCTGTTGCACTTAGTTTTTGCCTCCCTACACCTTCGGGTAAACCAAGGACTCGTTTTGGTCTTCCTATTATTTCCGTTTCCCTTGGGAACAAAACTTTCCTCTGCCTCCTTGCACTTTTCTGCCACATATTCCATCATCTCGTTTACTGATTTTCCTACCATTTCTCTGTCCCACTGAACGTGTGTGTGTGTGTGTGTGCGTGTGTGCTTTGTGTGCGTGTGTGCTTTGTGTGCGTGTGTGTGTGTGTGTGTGTGTGTGTGTGTGTTGTTTGTTTTGGTGTTTATATCTTAAATTTTGTTAAATGTATCGTGTACTTATAATGGTTTTTGTGCATATGTTTTATTTTTGTGATCATGTTTATGTCTTAGATTATTGGTGATCAAAGTGATCAGTCACAGTTTTTTGGATGTTGTATGTTAGATTTTGGTGTTCAAGTTATGTCTTAGATGGTGGTCGTGTCTTAGATGTTTCTAAACATATGCTTTAGTTGGTGATCATGTTCTAAGTGTTTGTATGTTAGGTTTGTGTCCATGTCTTAGATTTTGGATAAGTCTTAGATTTTTGGTGCTCAAAGTGATCATGTCTTAGTTTTAGGATAATGTGTCTTAGATTTTGATGTTCATGTCTGTGTTTTCGTTTTGATGTTCATGTTATGTCTTTCTTGGTGGTCATGTTCAAGTGTTTTAGTTTTTCGCTCACATGTCTTAGATTTATGGTGATCATGTCTTAAATTTTTGTGTTCATGTTATGTCTTAGTTGGTTGTCATGTTATACTGTACATATCATGGTTTTTCTGCTTATGTCTTAGTTTTTGGGTGTTGTGTCTTAGATTTTGGTGTTCATGTTATGTCTTAGTTGGTGGTTATGTCTCAGATTTTGGCGTTCATGGCTCATGTCTTAGATTTTGGTGTTCATGGTTCATGTCTTAGATTTTGGTGTTCATGGTTCATGTCTCAGATTTTGGCGTTCATGGCTCATGTCTTAGATTTTGGTGCTCATGGCTCGTGTCTTAGATTTTGGTGCTCATGGCTCATGTCTTGGATTTTGGTGTTCATGGGTCATGTTTTAGATTTTGGTGTTCATGTCTCATGTCATAGATTTGTGTGTTCATGTCATGTTGGTGTTTATGTCATAGATTTTTGTGTGCGTGTTATGTTTTAGTTGGTGGTGATCATGTTCTAAGTGTTTGTGTGTTAGGTATGTGTTCATGTTTAGTCTTAGTTGGTGGTCATCATGTCCAAGTGTTTTAATTTTTGGCTCCCATGTCTTAGATTTTGGTGTTCATGTCGTGTATTAGTTGGTAGTCATATTATAGGGTATATGTCATGGATTTTGTATTTATGACTAGTTTTTTTATCATAAGTGTTCATGACTTAGATTTTGGTTGTTAAGTAATAGATTTATGGTTATCATGTCATGTCTTACTTTGGAGGTGTCTATGACATAGTTATGGTAGTTATGTCACATGTCATAAATGCATGTCTTAGTTCTTTTGGTGAACAAAGTAATCATGTCTTAATTTTAATGTTCATGTTATGTTTTAGTTGGTGAATGCCTTAGATTGTGTACATATGTTTTAATTGATCATGTTCTAAGTGTTTGTGTGATAGGTTTGTGTTCATATTATGTCTTAGTAGTCATCATGTGCATGTGTTTTAGTTTTTGGTTTGCATGTCTTAGATTTTTGGTGTTCATGTCTCATGTCTTAATTTTTTTAGTGTACATGTTATCTATTAGTTGTTGGGCATGTTACAGTGATCATGTCATGGATTTTGTGCTTATGTCTAAGATGGTGATTGTGTCCATGTCTTACGTATTAATTTTTTGTGTTCATGTCATTAGTTCGTTGTCATGTTATAGTGTTCATGTCATGGATTTTGTGTTCATGTCATAAGTGCATGTCTTAGATTTTCTTTGGTGATCAAATTGATCATGTGTTGTTTGTGTTAGGTTTCTGTTCATGTTATGTCTTAGTTTGTGGTTCACTTAGATTTTGTGTACATGATATATTTTAGTTTGTGATCATGTTCTAAGTGTTTGTGTGATAGGTTTGTGTTCATGTTTTTTTGTGCTCATATCATGTCTTAGTTTTTTGGGTTTGTTGTAAAGTCTGGTGAATGAGTGAGTAAACTATTATTATGAGCGTGTGGTTTGGTGGATGAGATGTAATTTTCAGTTAATGAAATGTGTGATTGAGAATGTAATTTTTATGGTTGAGTTAGAGATGTCAAATGTTAATTGGGAGTATTCAAATGTTAATTGGGGGTATTCAAATGTTAATTGGGAGTATTCAAATGTTAATTGGGAGTATTCAAATGTTAATTGGGGGTATTCAAATGTTAATTGGGGGTATTCAAATGTTAATTGGGAGTATTCAAATGTTAATTGGGAGTATTCAAATGATATTTGGGAGTATTCAAATGTTATCTCAAAGCCTACTTTAATAGATGGCGTTGAGAGTTCCTGCAGGTAAGGTAATGAGACTGATGATATATCAGCAGAAAGATCTTGAAATGTTTATGAAAATGAGTGTTTTCTGTGATCATAGTATTAGTGATCTTGGTTATAGTGTTTTGAATGAGTATAAAAGTGTGTGTTGTTTTAGTTATCTTGAGTGTCTTGTTCTAAGTGATCTTAGATACTGGTAATCATAATATGGAGTTAGTGAACGTGATTTTTGTGAAAATGTGATCTTATTAATATTGATCTTAGTGTTTAGTAGGGTATGTGTATCAAAAATGAGCGTGTTCTGTGATCATAGTTTTAGTGATCTTGTCCTAAGTGATTAAAGTTATAATGAACTTTATTGGGATTTTTCCGCGAACTGCCTCCTAACGTGCAGCTGATTTAGCTGAACTGTCGAGACAGATATCACGAGATACCAACACGCATCCAGCAGAGCTAGATGTTTTTCTCGTGATCCGAAGATACTCGTGGCAGTGGTATCTCAAGGGCTAATTTCAGCCTCCTCATGTTTGAATACCCGCCTCAAGAAGCAATCTATATAGCAATGAAATCACGAAACAGGTGATTTTGAATCATTTACCAAACTGCGGAAGGCTAGGACTCGACCCCATGACATATTGTCCCGCCACAAGAGACATGTCATCTTACCACTAAGCCAGTGATCCTACAAAGATCACGCATCTAGCAGAGATAGAACCAAGGACACTCGTGACAGTGGTATCTCAAGGATTAATTTCAGCCTCCTCCTGTTTGAATACCCGCCTCACGAGTGTCCTCGTATCATGAGAAAAAACATCTAGCTCTGCTAGATGCCCTGTGATCTGGTGGCTACAGCTTTCGCTTCACACGGCGAGGGGTCTGGGTTAGATTCCCAGGGAGGGTAGAACTATTGGGCGTTTTTCTTTACACCGGTTGTCTATGTTCACCCATCAGTAAAATGGGTACCTTGGTGTTAGTGGACCGATGTGGGTCGCATCCTGGGACAAAACTGACTAAATTTGCCCGAAATGCTCAGTATAACAAGCGGCTTTCTATATAGTAGTATGTCATTGATGTCAGCTAGGCCTGTATGCCTTGTACATGTACTTGTAGTAAATAAAGATATATAATAATATATAATAACACACACTTGGCAGTGCCAGCAAGTCGCATATTACTGCCAAATCCAATTTTCAATCATTTTTTAATTATTTTGTTTGTGTACGATTTATTTAAACAAAAAAGAAAAAATAACGAAATCGGACGAAAAACAAAGAACATGATAAGTGTTAAATATTTCCCCCTCAAAACTCCTGTCGAATTTAGGAGAATGAAATATCTTGGGAAACAAATTCACATAGAACTGTACCAAACTGTCCATTATAAACATTAAATGAATTCAATAAAATGTTAGAATCGAGCGTTCATATCTTGTTGCAAATATAAGTTCAGTAGACCGCTATTTAACACGGTAGTTACGTTCCTGAAAACACTGTATTAGGTAAAATCGTGTTAGATGAACTGAAGAACTTATGGGAAAAATAGGGTTACGTTCCAGAGAGCCCCCAAAAAAGCCAAACTTTTTTTAGGCCTCCACATCCTACAAAAATAAAAGTGAATATGTAACTGTGGTTTATTGTGATGTATCATGTTGTTTTTACTGCTTAAGACTACAAATGTGACAGAAATAATAGTATTTACCTTAAATTGTGGGTGCTGGCATTTGTGGATGATTGTGAAGAGAGTGGAGAGTTATGCTGTGGCTCTACTGGGCTGATGTGGATGGTAGAGGTTCTGGTACTGAAGATGGTTGTATTGGAGTGTCTAACTTTAAGTCATTTAGTCAATCAAGTGATTCAGTAAGTCAGTCAAGTGATTCAGTAAGTCAGTCAAGTGATTCAGTAAGTCAGTCAAGTGATTCAGTAAGTCAGTCAAGTGATTCAGTAAGTCAGTCAAGTGATTCAGTACGTCAGTCAAGTGATTCAGTACGTCAGTCAAGTGATTCAGTAAGTCAGTCAAGTCGTTCAATAAGTCAGTCAAGTCATTCAGAAAGTTATGTCGTTCAGTAAGTCAGTCGTCATTCAACAAGTCAGTCAAATCATTCAGTAAGTCAGTCACTCAGTAAGTCAGTCATACAAACTTATGTTTGCCTCTTTTTTATGTGTACAAAGCAACACTTCATTATGGCCACAGGATGTCTTGTCTAACATCATTGTTTCCTTCGTTAATTCTAAGACTTAAATGCTTACACCCTTTCTTGCCACTTTGAGCAACACTGGTATGCCTTCTGGGTGTTATGATTGCTAGGCAGATACAAGATATAGCAATTAAAAGACCAAAAACACAATTCACAATTACAAGCTTGTAGCAGAGAAGTTGGACTGGACACATGAAGTACGAATGCTGGGATGGTGGGGTAGTGTGTGTGTGGGGGGGGGGGGGGACTGCGGGAGGTCTCCCCAGATCAACCACAACAAGGCGGCCGTTTGAGGAAAAGGGAAGTTTTTTTTTCCTTCCCGCAAACTGAACCATGTTAAATTCATCTTACGACGTGTTATATAAAATTGGGCCGCAATTCTTCAATCGTGCCTCTCGGCTGTACTCAGGTTAAAAACTCCGCTGATCGAGCTGACAGCCTCACATTTACTGACATTTATAGCAAGCCTATGAAGCTTGAATAATAATTCAGACCAATTTATTAATGGTAATGCTCTAAGCAAACAGATAACGTAGATACATGAGTAAAACATCAAGCACAGAAAAAAAAAAAACACTAATTACTCACTGCCCTGGAGTTTTAAGACTCACTCGCCATGGGTTCAATCCCCAACCATTCCTTGGTTAGTCGGCAATCGTGTTATTACGATTTCGTGAGTCATGTGGAAGATATTGAACTGGTAATTTAGCGATAATAAAGTAATTTAAATCTCCATATTTTTTAAGAGGACTCTGGTGGCTCTGGTGGCCTGGTGGTTAACGCTCTCGCTTCACACGGCGAGGGCCTGGGTTCGATTCCCAGCCAGAGTAGAAACATTGGACGTGTTTCTTTCAACCTGTTGTCTATGTTCCCCATCAGTAAAATGGGTACCTGGGTGTTAGTCGACTGGTGTGGGTCGCATCCTGGGACACGGACCTAAGGAGGCCTGGTCACAGACCGGGCCGCGGGGGCGTTGACCCCCGGAACTCTCTCCAGGTAAACACCTAATCACATCAAAAATAATTATTTCATCCTTATAACATTTCTTAAAGCAATATGGATATGCAGATTTTCCGTATTATATAGACATGAAATCCTTCTAACTTGCTTTATTACTCATTAAACTGTTATTGTTACTGTTAAAATCAATATTTATAGAAATTTTAAATCCATGAATTCGAGAGAGAGAGAGAGAGAGAGAGAGAGAGAGAGAGAGAGAGAGAGAGAGAGAGAGAGAGAGGGATAGGAAGGGAGACGGAGGGAGAGGGAGGGAGAGGGAAGGAGAGGGAGGGAGGGAGAGAGGGAGGGAGAGAGAGGGAGGAGGAGGGGAGAGGGAGGAGGGGGAGAGAGAGGGAGGAGGGAGGGAGAGGGAGGGAGGGAGAGAGAGGGAGGAGGGAGAGAGAGGAGGGAGAGAGGGAGGGAGGGAGGAGGGGAGGGAGAGAGGGAGGGAGAGGGAGAGAGAGGGAGAGAGAGGGAGGGAGAGGGAGGGAGAGGGAGAGAGAGGGAGGGAGGGAGGGAGAGGGAGAGAGAGTATCCTACCTCTGGTCAAGCAAGGATTTTCCCTCTCATGCACTGTATACAATTCCTGCATCCAGCCTACCTAGCGCCTGAACTAGGTAAGTACAAGCTACTATACCTGAATTAGTCTGTCAGAGCTAATATACCTGAATTAATCAAGAGCTAGCATTCCTGAACTAGTTAAGTCAGAGCTAGCATAACTGAACTAGTTGAGTCAGAGCTAGCATACATGAACTAGTTAAGTCAGAGTTAGCAAACCTGAACTAGTCATGTGATGGAGGTTCTAGACTCCCAGCTCACCGATATTTAGAGAAATGGCTGCCGTTTTCGAAACCGATTTAGTATATTTGAAAACACTGGTTCTTCCATTCAGAATCTTTTGATATATAATAACAATGTATATTTAACTGATTTTTTTTGTTTACAAAAGTTAAAAGTACTAAAATTGTACCAACACTGTAAACAAAATTAGATAACCGTTATTTCTGGAACGAAAGGAAATTTGATTGTCAAAAAATACGTATAAATAAATAACACATGCGTGAGTTTGAACATGTCAATATTTAAGGCAAGATAGGATTAAAGAAATTCAGAAGACTTGAGACATCCTAGTTATGTTCTTGAATTTGTATTGATAAAAGCACTGGATGGCGAAACGCCTACAGATAAAGATGCCCAGATGTTGCACATGTGACGAGTTTTTCACAATGTCGGTATTGTATAGCATACATGCACATCCCCAGTCATCGTTAGTGCTATACAGAGCTGAGCTCAGTGTGTCTCCACAGATCACCTGGACTACCAAGGGTTGAGCAGTGACCGCCAGATGCCTTTCATGTTTACCTGTCCGCTGCCTTCCCAGGTGGCTCACCTTCAGCCAGCTGCCGTCTCCCTCGTCCACCAGCCCTGCCAACCTGCCACCACCCTCCTCCAGGTAACCTGCCACAACCCTCCTCAGGTAACCTGTCACCACCCTCCTCCAGGTAACCTGCACCAAACCCTCCTCCAGGTAACCTGCCACCACCCTTCTCCACGTAACCTGCCACCACCCTCCTCCACGTAACCTGCCACCACCCTCCTCCACGTAACCTCCCACTACCCTCCTCCAAGTAACCTGCCACCACCCTCCTCCAGGTAACCTGCCACCACCACCTTCCAGGTAACCTGCCACCACCACCTTCCAGGTAACCTGCCACCACCCTCCTTCAAGGTTGAGGTAGCAGGTGCTTCAGATATATTCAAGTCGATATTCATAAGTGCCTCATTGACGAATAAGATCCAGTACCATTGGTGATGAGTAAGGTCGTCTGTAGTGATGAATAAGTAGGTGTAAATAATATTGAATGAAGCAGCAGCTTTGATGAGTAAAGTGTTAGTTGTGATGAGTGAAGAGGTTGTTGCGGTGAGTGAAGAGTTGTGATAAGTGAAGTGTGTGTGGAAAAAATCAAGTGCCTTTTTATGAGTCTCGCGGATTAAACACATTGAGAAGGCTGTTAAGGTGAGGGGGGGGATTAAGGGAGGGTCTGTTACATGGGTACACTGGTGGGTCTAGACCGTTGCCAGACTTTCTGCTCGTGTCGCCTTAATTGTAAGACTAATTTAGTTGTAAGGCTTTAATAGGCTAATATCCAATCTATGGTATAGTTACAATAGTTAAAGTAGACTGAGAATGTAAATTATGCAGCTTAGAACGTCAGATGTATTTAATCTTAGGCCTATACATTAGCACCACAGATGGCAAACACTGGGCCGTTAGTCCACGACCCAGCAGTCGCGCGCACGTTCGCAAAGGGTCGAGACAGACGTCCTCTCACCTCACAAAATTGGGTGTATTACAAAAGTGACTTATAATGGTATTTCACGGTGCTCTTGAAGGACTTCATATCCTACCACAAACAGCAGACACTATGGTAAGTTCTCCAGGTAAGTTGGAGTCCCAGTTTGACTCAGCGTTTCGTGAGATGTTAACCATACTAAGAGTCGACAATGTAAATGAATTTTTTATGACTGAGACTCAAAATTTGGTCAATTCAAAAATCCCTGATATTATCCTAACACCACAAGACTTCGAAAAACCAATAAATGACATGCTCATGCACTCTGTCCCTGGTTCAACCTCGTGGAACTTCGTGTTCATCAAGACCTGCAAGAAGCCCCGGTCACATGCCTTTAGCATTCTATGGAGAGGGAGCATGGGCATACGGGTCATCCCACAGTCACTAAAAGCAACAGACATAGCCCCACTCCTCAAAGGTGGCTGTAAAATAATTCCAAAGAATTGCAGACCGATAGCACTAACATCCCACATCATAAAAATCTTTGAAAGAGTTCAAAGAAGCAAGATTGCCACACACTTAGATACCCATCAGTTACACAACCCAGAGCAACACAGGTTTAGAGCAGGTCACTCCTGCCTGTCCCAACTACTGAACCACTATGACAAGGTCTTGGATGCTATGGAGGACAAACGAAATGCCATGTAGTATACACAGACTTTGTGAAAGCCTTCGGCAAATGCGACCGTAGTGTAACAGCGCACAAAATGCTTGATAAAAGAATAAGAGAAAGAGTTGGTAGATGGATCTATAACTTCGTAACAATGAAGTCTGTGGTGGCTACAGTGAAAAGCTGTGTTTCATAAGACACAGTACTCGCTCCCATCTGGTTCCTCATCCTCATATCTGACAGAGATGTAAGCCACAGCACCGTGTCTTCCTTTGTAGATGACACCTGAATCTGCATAACAGTGTCATCCTTCGAGGACACTGCAAGTCTCCAAGCCGACATCAACCAAATCTTTAAATGGGCCGCAGAAAATATGAAGATTAATGAAGAGAAATTTCAGTTATTCCGATATGGAAAACTCGAGGAAATTAAAATTATATCGAAGTATAAAATAAAATCCAACCACACAATAGTGCAAAAAACTAATGTCAAAGACCTGGGAATGATAATGTCCGAGGATTTCACTTTGAAATATCACAACATTGTATTTACCACATTTGCTAGGAAAGTGACAGGAATGATGAGAACCTTCAAAACTAAGAGATACCAAGCCCATGATGATTCCCTTCGAATCGCTTCTCTCTAGGCTGGAATACGGCAGCCCCTTTCCAGGCAGGCGAAATTGCAGACCTGGAGAATATTCAGACAACTTCCACGGCACGTATAAGTATGATAAAGCACCTAAATTACTGGGAAAGGTTGAAGTTCCTTGATTTGTACTCCCTGGAATGCAGGCGAGAAAGATACCTGGCAATATATACTTGGAAAATCCTAAAGGGATTAGTCCCAAATTTGCACACGACATCACTCCCTATGAAAGCAAAAGACTCGGTAGACGATGCAACATCCCCCCAATGAAAAACAGGGGCACCACGAGTACACTAAAAGACAACACAATAAGTGTTCAGGGCCCAAGACTGTTCAACTGCCTCCCAGCATACATAAGGGGAAATACCAACAGATCCCTGGCTGTCTTCAAGAAGGCACTACTGGACAGACACCTAATGTCAGTACCTCATCAGCCAGCTGTGTTTCGTACGTCAGTATACGTCCGGCCACCACTAACAGCCTGGTTGATCAAGTCCTGATCCACTGCAAAGCCTGGTCATAGACAGGGCCGCGGGGGCGCTGACCCTCGCTACCCTCTCCAGGTATACATAAAATGCACATTCAATAAGTACGGTAATGTGGAAAAAGACACATGAACAGTTCAGGACATTTATTATAGGTTTCGAAACTTTTAGCCGTGAGTTCAGGATTCTTCAGCCACTTGTGGCGAAACGTTTCCTACAATATGCTGAACTGTACATATGCTCTCGCTTCACAAGGCGAGGGTCTGGGGTTCGATTCCCGGTGAAAGTAGAAACACTGAGCGTGTTTCCTTACACTAGTTGTCTATTTTCCGATCAGTAAAATGGGTACCAGGGTGTTAATCGACTGGTGTGGGTCGCATCCTGGGACAAAATTTACTTAATTTGCTCTGCATAACAATGGGCTTTCTATATATCTTGTACATTTACTTGTAGAAATAAAGATATTATTACTATTATTAGTAATTAATGTCGTCAGTCATTGTGGTACACCTCTAGCCGGAGTGTTAGTCACGTGAGGTCACTGTCCAAGGCTGCCTGGGAATTAGCGTGGGGTGTTACCACGACCATGGCTTGCTGTAGTGTCTTGGAATGTTAGGTTAAAGTGTTGAAGGAGGAGGTTCTACTTCAGGAGGAAAATAGAAGGCTGAAGTTTCGCCTAGATGGGTTTGGGAGTGTGAGATGGTTGGTGCTAGTAAGGAGGAAAAGGATACCAGCAGTGAGTTAGAGTTGCAACAGCTTTTAAGTGGCAAGTGGTTCACAATTCAAGAAGGAAGGTTAATAGAGAAGATGTGAAGGTAGGAAATCGATTCTCTGTTCTCCAGGACGAGTGTACTTCAGTGGTTAGTGAGGTTAAAAGTACAACTGATTCCCCTGCTAATCAAGGTAAGAATATTCTAATTGTGGGAGACTCTCAGGTAAGATATATGGACTGTGCTTTTTGTAACAGAGATAGGAAGGTCACACAGAGGGTTTATCTCCCAGGAGCTGGTGTTGGGGACAATCAGCAAGTTGGATAATATGTCAGATAATGGGAACAAGCCCATTATAAAAACATAAGAAAGAAGGAACACTGCAACAGGCCTACTGACCCATGCAGAGCAGGTCCATGTCCCCCCCCGGATTAGACCAATGACCTACCCCCACGGATTAGCCCAATGACCCACCCAGTCTGGTCACCTCCACTCAAGGATGGAGCACTGCACCAGACCCAGCAGCACAAGCTAGTCAGGTCCAACTCACACCCACCTACACCCACTCATATATTTATCTAACCTATTTTTAAAACTACACAACATTTTAGCCTCAATAACTGTACTCGGGAGTTTGTTCCACTCATCCACAACTCTATTACCAAACCAGTGCTTTCCTATATCCTTCCTGAATCTGAATTTTTCCAACTTGAAACCTACAGAATTCTGGCCTACAGAATTCTGGCCTACAGAATTCTCCAAGGCCAATGGTATTGACGACTGGACAGACATTTTTCTTAACAAACTACTTAGACTATACAACAAACATTGTACTATAAAAACGAAACAGATCACAAACAAACGACTTGGTTGTCCATGGCTAACCAGCACCATTCTGAAATCCATTGCTAAGAAAAACCAATATGAAAAGCAATATAGACAGGGCTTAATACACAAAGATATTCTTAAACACTATTCATCAGTCCTCACCAAAGTAATAACGAAAGCCAAACAACTATACTACTCCAGTAGATTCACAGACACTAGAGGAGATATAAAAAAGACCTGGAAAACACTCTCTCAGATTCTAGGGACCCACAAACTGAAAAAAAACAAGAATATTGTCCTAACTAAACCTAATGAAACACCACTGCAACCCACCGACACAGCTAACAAAATTGATGGACTGATCACATCGACTCAAGGTTGAGGGACTGATTACCTCATTCTCCTCCTGTTCTTCAAGATTCTCCTTTGTATGGACTGATGAAGCCACTGTGTGGCGAAACGTTTCCTCAATAAAGATACCCAAGAGTTGCACATGTGTCTAATTTATCAACATGTCGGTTCTCTGAACCATTCATCTACAGCTAACAAGATAAACGACTTCTTCTCAACCATAGGTTCTAATCTCGCCAATAAAATCCCACGTACCAATGCCCATGCCGGAGACTACCTAGATGGGAATTTCCCAAATTCCTTCTATCTTGCTCCAACTGAGCCCACGGAAGTCACCGAGATTATAAAGTCACTTAAAAATAACTCAGGGAATCTGTCTCATGTCCCACCATTATTGTACAAGAGAGTGGCCCATGTCCTCTCGCATACTATCTCATTGCTTTTTAACAAGTCACTAGAAGCTAGCACCTTCCCGAAACTACTCAAGACGGCAAGGGTTACACCAATACATAAAGGTGGTTACCCTACAGATTTAAACAACTATAGGCCAATATCAAACTTACCATTGCTATCCAAAATCTTTGAGAAACTCGTGCACAGGAGACTATATTCATTTATAACGTCACAAAACATACTCAACCCCTGCCAATTTGGATTCAGGAAAAATAAAAGCACTAACGATGCAATTATAAAAATGCTAGATCTGCTTTACACAGCATTGGAAAATAAGGAATATCCACTAGGAATTTTTATTGACCTAAGAAAAGCTTTTGACACAGTAGACCACGGCATCCTACTCCAGAAACTTGACCATTGTGGTATAAGAGGCCATGCGCTTGCATATTTCAAATCTTACCTTACTAATAGGTATCAGTATGTCACCATTAAAGACACAGCATCAACAACACAGCCACTTGATACTGGAGTTCCGCAGGGAAGTGTCCTTGGTCCCCTGCTCTTCCTCATATACATCAATGATCTTCCAAACGTATCTCGACACCTGAACCCTATTCTCTTTGCTGACGACACGACTTATGTCATCTCTCACCCTAATCTTGCAACCCTCAACACCATTGTTAATGAGGAGCTGATCAAAATATCGACTTGGATGACAGCCAATAAACTTACGCTTAACGTTGACAAAACCTACTACATTATGTTTGGTAGCAGAGCAGGAGATGCGTAAATTAACATTAAGATCGACAACACTCTAATTACCAGGCATAATGAGGGCAAATTCCTAGGCCTATACCTCGACAACAACCTGAACTTCAGCACCCATATCCAACACATAACCAAAAAAGTATCCAAAACGGTTGGGATCCTCTCCAAGATACGATACTACGTGCCGCAAACTGCCCTTCTCACACTATACCACTCACTTATATATCCATACCTCACCTATGCTATCTGTGCTTGGGGTTCAACTGCAGCAACACACCTAAAGCCAATAATAACCCAACAAAAAGCCGCAGTAAGAATAATCACTAAATCCCATCCCTGGCAACACCCCCCCCCCCACTCTTCATAGATCTAAACTTACTCCCTGTTCAGTACATCCACACTTACTACTGTGCAATCTACATCTACAGGACCTTAAATTCCAATATTAACCTTGACCTAAAACGCTTTCTTGATAGTTGTGACAGAACCCACAGGCACAACACCAGACACAAACATCTCTATGACATTCCCCGTGTCCGACTAAACCTTTACAAAAATTCAATGTATGTCAAAGGCCCTAAAATCTGGAACACCCTACCTGAAAATTCCAAAACTGCAGACACATTCATCACCTTCAAAACTACCATTAGAAAACATCTTATCTCCCTGATACACCCTGTCAACTAATAATACGAATACCACCTGGTGGTTCACACTTACACTCACTCACCCATTTGACCATAAACAGAAATATCACTCTCAATCTCAAAATAATGAATCTTAACTAGTCAAAAGTTGGCCTGTGATACTCCAATACTGAAACTACGTATAGTGCCAAAACAAAAGCATTCACATTGCTAAACTCACAACTAGTATTTAGTCACTTAGCCATAATACCAACTTATCTCATAATTCTGTAACATTTTAAACCTATGATTTAATATAAGTCTGCCCGAAATGCCTAGCCATGCTAGGCGTTCTAGTGGTACACTCTGTAATTATTATTTTACTACATGTAAACCACACAATAACCAAATTCTGTAAACTCAGCATTGTAATACTTATAGAGAATAAAGTTTGAATTGCTGCGAGTCCTGTCTTGTCTGGAAATTTTCAGCATGCTATTTACATCCCCTTTATTTATTCCTGTTTTCCATTTATACACCTCGATCATATCTTCCCTAATTCTACGCCTTTCGAGAGAGTGCAGATTCAGGGCCCTCAGTCTATCCTCATAGGGAAGATTTCTGATACATGGGACCATCTTTGTCATCCTCCTCTGTACGTTTTCCAGAGCATTTATATCCATTCCGTAATACGGTGACCAGAACTGAGCAGCATAGTCTAAGTGAGGCCTAACCAAGGATATACAGAGTTAAAGAACAACATGAGGACTTCTATTATTTATACTTCTAGATATGAAGCCAAGAATTCTGTTAGCTTTATTGCAAACACTAATGCACTCTTGTCTTGGTTTTAGATTACTGCTAACCAGAATTCCTAAATCCTTTTCGCAATCAGAAGTATTAAGATCTACATTATTTAGTTTATATGTGGCATGGTTATTTAACTGTCCAACATTTAGAACTTTGCTTTTGTCATTATTAAACTGCATCTGCCACTTTTCCGACCATTGCATCAGTCTATTCAAATCATCCTGGAGTGCTCTAGTGCCCTCATTAGAATGAATTGGACGGCCTATTTTAGTATCATCAGCAAATTTGCTTATGTCGCTATTTATTCCCTCATCTATGTCGTTTATGTAAATTGTGAACAACAACGGGCCCAACACTGACCCCTGAGGAACACCGCTTGTGACGTGCCACCGTTCTGATTTCTCCCCATTTATGCAAACTCTCTGCTGTATTTGTCAGCCATGCCTCTACCCAAGAAAAAACTTCTCCTCCTGTTCCATGTGCCTTAAGTTTCCTCAATAGCCTCTCGTGTGGAACTCTATCGAAAGCCTTACTGAAGTCCATATACACAATATCATATTCATTACCATGATCTACCTCCTCAAACACCTTAGTGAAAAAAAGTTAGTAAATTCGTAAGACAGGACCGCCCCTTTGTAAAACCGTGTTGAGATTCATTAATCAATCTGTGCCTGTCAAGATGGCTCCGAATTGCTTCGGCAATTATTGATTCCATAAATTTTCCCACTATGGAGGTAAGGCTTATTGATCTATAATTCGAAACCAAGGACCTGTCACCTGCCTTGTAAATAGGTATTACATTTGCCATTTTCCATTTATCAGGCACTATGCCAGTTTATAGTGATATGTTAAAAAGATTAGCCAAAGGTATGCTAAGTTCCTCTTTACATTCCTTTAACAGCCTTGCAAACAGTTCAACAGGGCCTGGGGATTTGTTAGGTTTTAGTTTCTCTATTTGTCTGAGGACCATGTCACTAGTTACCGCAATCGTACATAGTTTATCATCCTGTTTTACATAATCTATTATTTCAGGAATATTGCTAGTATTTTCCTGGGTGAAAACTGAGAGGAAGTTGGTATTGAGAATTTCACACACATCCTTATCACTGTCAGTGATCTGACCAGAGTTACTCTTAAGTGGGCCAATCTTGTCCCTAATCTTATTTCTGTATACCTGAAAGAACCCTTTTGGGTTAGTCTTTGAATCCCTTGCGACCTTAGCCTCATAATCCCTTTTTGCTTTTCTTATTCCTTTCTTTATTTCTCTCTTTAATTGAATATATTGATTTCTTAACTGCCCATCCCCTCTTTTGATACGCCTATATATGCCTCTCTTTTGACCAATGAGATGTTTTAATCTATTGTTCATCCATTTGGGATCATTTTTGTTAGATCTTATTTCCTTACTCGGAACAAAAGTTGTCTGGGCAGCTAGAACTATGCTCTGAAAAACGTCATATTGACAACCAAGATCACCTACCTGGCCCATAGTCAGGACATCCCAATTTAGCCTACCCAAGTAATTTTTCAGTCCCATGAAGTCGGCCAAGTGAAAATCTGGGACAGAGATTTGATTGCAGTTATCTGGGTAATTCCATGATACATTGAAACTAAGTGATTTGTGATCACTTTCCCCAAGCTCATCATTAACCTCAAGATTATTAATTAGTGAATCTTTGTTGGCAAGAACCAAGTCAAGCAGATTGTTTCCTCTTGTTGGTTCTGTCACAACCTGTTCTAAAAAGCAATCCTGAACCGTATCAAGAAAGTAACTAGAGTCAAGATTTCCTGTCATATTGTTCCAATCAATTTGTCTAAAGTTAAAATCTCCCATTATCACGACATTTTCATATCTAGATGCCTTATGAATTTCGTCCCATAACAGCTTACTGCACTCCCTATCAAGGTTTGGGGGCCTATAAATCACACCCAAAATTAATTTGTCACGTCCCTCGAGAAACTGTAGCCAAACAGATTCTGTGTGCGATGTTTCTAATCTTATATCATGTCTAACACAAGAATTTAAATTTTCTCTGACATACATCGCCACACCACCACCCTTCCTGTTGACCCTATCAGTGTGGAATAGTTTATAGCCCTGTATGTTGCATTCAGAAGGCATTTCTCTATCTTTCAGGTTGAACCAGGTCTCTGTTATACCAATAATATCTATATTACCTACACTTGCAAGTAATCTTAGCTCATCTGTCTTATTTCTTAGACTCCTACTACTTAAGGGAGCTAGTCACTCGTTGCCCTCTACTATCTCTCTCTGTTTGTTGATCAATTGATTTGCCATTACTAGCAACCTTATTTTGAATATTGTCGTTTAAACATATCCCTGAGGTATCCCGGTAATAACTGCTGGTGGAAATGACATTGGGAAGGGCAGGAGACAGGAGCTGCTGGATAAATACAGGTCAGCCATAGAAGTAGTCAGGTCTAAGAGGGATCCCAATCATAGGAAGGATCTTGCCTAGAAGGGGAGTGGGCAATGAATGGATGTCTAGAGCAATTGGTATAAATTGCTGGCTATACAAGTACTGCAAGGAACTTGCAATCCCATTCATTGATAACTAGGACAAATTCTATAGCAAACATATGTATGCAAGGGATGGGGTTCATCTCTCTGGGGCTGGAGTGGTTGCATTAGCTAATTCGATTGAGGGGGTCATTGATGACTTGTCTAGGAATTTAAACTAATAAATTATAGAGGTAAGGGTGTTAATGGGAAACAATCAGGCTGCAGTACTAGGGTTGAAAACAGCAGATATTACCAGGATACCCAGGGTTATGTTTAAAAGACAATATTCAAAATAAAATTGCTAGGAAAGGCAAAGTAACTGCTCAACAAAGAGATAGTAAGAGGGCAATGAGTGACTAGCTCCCTTAAGGTTTACTATACAAATAGTAGGAGGCTAAGAAATGAGACAGATGAGCTAAGATTACTTGCAAGTGCAGGTAATATAGATATTGCTATAAATGAAACCTGGTTCAACTTGAAAGATAGAGAAATGCCTTCTGAATGCATCATACAGGGTTATAAACTATTCCACACTAATAGGGTCAACAGGAAGGGTGGTGGACTAGCGATGTATGTCAGAGATGATTTAAATTGTTGTATTAGACAAGATATAAGATTAGAAACATCGGACACAGAATCTGTTTGGCTACAGTTTCTCGAAGGTCGTGAAAAATTAATTTTGGGTATTGTTTATAGGTACCCAAACCTTGATAGGGAGTGAGGTAGGCTGCTATGGGACGAAATTCATAAGGCGTCTAGATATGAAAATGTTGTGTTACTGGGAGATTTTAACTTTAGACAAATAGATTAGAAGAATGTGACAGGAAATCTTGAGTCTAGTGACTTGATACGGTTCAGAATTGCTTCCTAAAACAGTTTGTGACAGAACCAACTAGAGGAAACAAGTTGCTTGACTTGGTTCTTGCCAACAAAGAATCACTAGTTAATAATCTGGAGGTTAATGATGAGCTTGGGGAAAGCGATCACAAATCATTTAGTTTCAATATATCATAGAATTACCCTGATATCTGCAATCAAATCTGTCCCAAATTTCCACTTAGCTGACTTCATGGGACTGAGAAATTACCTGGGTGGGCTAAATTGGGATGACCTGACTATGGGTCAGGTAGCTGGTGTTGGGAAATTAGATCTAACAAAAATAATCCCAAATGGATAAACAATAGATTAAAATATCTCACTGGTCAAAAGAGAGGCATATATAGGCGTATCAAAAGAGAGGATGGGCAGTTAAGAAATCAATATATTCAGTTAAAGATATAAAAAAAAAAAGGAATAAGAAAAGCAAAAAGGGATTATGAGGCTAAAGTCTCAAAGGATTTGAAGACTAATCCAAAAGGGTTCTTTCAGGTATACAGACGTAAGATTAGAAACAAGATAGACTCACTTAAGAGTAACTCAGGTCAGATCACTGACAGTGATAAGGAAATGTGTGAACTTTTCAATACTTACTTCCTCTAGGCTTTTACTCAGGAAAATACTAGAGAAATTCCAGAAATACTAAATTATGTAGAACAGGACGATAATAAACTATGCACGATTAGGGTAACTAGTGACATGGTCCTCAGACAAATAAAGAAATTAAAACCTAACAAATCCTCAGGCACTGATGAACTGTTTTCAAGGGTTTTAAAGGAATGTAAAGAGGAACTTAGCATACCTTTGGCTAATCTTTTCAATATGTAACTACAAACTGGCATTGTACCAGACAATGGCAAATGTAATACCTATTTACAAGGCAGGTGACAGGTCCTTAGCTTCAAACTATAGACCAATAAGCTTTAGCTCCATAGTTGGAAAATTTATGGACTCGATAACTGCCGAAGCAATTCGTAGCTATCTTGAAAGGCATAAATTGATTAATGAATCTCAGCTCGGTTTTACAAAGGGGCGTTCCTGTCTTACGAATTTACCAACTTTCTTCGCTAAGGTATTTTAGTAGGTAGGTCATGGTATTGAATATTATATTGTGTATATGGACTTCAGTAAGACTTTCGACAGAGTTCCACATCAGAGGCTATTGAGGAAACTTAAAGCACCCGGAATAGGAGAAATTATTTCCTGGGTAGAGGCATGGTTGACAAACAGGCAGCAGAGAGTTGGCATAAATGGGGAGAAATCAGAATGGGGGCATGTCACAACCGGTGTTCCACAGGGGTCAGTGTTGGGCCCCTTGTTGTTCACAATTTACATAAACGACTTAGATGGAATAAATAGCGACATAAGCTAATTTGCTAATAACACCAAAACAGGCAGTCCAATTCATTCTTATGAGGACATTAGAGTACTCCAGGATGATTTGAATAGACTGGTGTAATGGTCGGAGAAGTGGCAGATGTAGTTTAATATAGACAAATGCAAAGTTCTAAATGTTGGACAGGAAAATAACCATGTCATATAAAAACTAAATAATGTAGACTGCGAAAAGGATTTAGGAGTTCTGGTTAGCAGTACTCTGAAACCAAGACAACAGTGCATAAGTGTTCGCAATAAAGCTAACAGAATCCTTGCTTTCATAGCAAGAAGTATAAATAATAGAAGTCCTCAGGTTGTTCAACTATCTTTGGTTGGGCCTCATTTAGATTATGCTGCAGGTCACCGTATTATAGAATGGATATAAATGCACTAGAAAACGTACAAAGGAGGATGACAAAGTTGATCTCATGTATCAGAAATTTTCCCTATGAGGACAGACTGAGGGCCCTGAATCTGTACTCTCTAGAAAGGCGTAGAATTAGGGAGGATATGATTGAGGTGTATAAGTGGAAGACAAGAATTAATATGGGGATGTAAATAGGGTGCTAAAAATATCTAGCATAGACAGGACTTGCAGCAATGACTTTAGGTTTGAAAAATTCAGATTCAGGAAGGATATAGGAAAGCACTGGTTTGGTAATAGTTGTGGATTGTGGAACAAACTCCCGAGTACCGTCATAGAAGCTAAGACGTTGTGTAGTTTTAAAAATAGGTTGGATAAATACATGAGTGGGTGTAGGTGTGGGTGTGTGTGAGTTAGATCTGACTAGCTTGTGCTACTAGGTCAGATGCCTTGCTCCTCCCTGAAGTGAATGTGACTGACTTGACTAGGTTAAGGCATTAGCTTAAGCCGGTGGGAGAATTGGACCTGCCTCGCAAGGGCCAGTAGGCCTGCTGCAGTGTTCCTTCTTTCTTATGTTCTTGCGAGTGATGCTCTAGTAGTGATGAGTAAAGTGTTAGTTGTGATGAGTGAGGTTCTAGTAGTGATTAGTAAAGTGTTAGTAATGATGAGTGACGTGCTAGTTATGATGAGTGAATTGTTAGTTGTGATGAGTGAAGCGTTAGTTGTGATGAATGAGGTGGCAACTATGATGAGTAACATGCTAGATTTGATGAGTAAATCGTCATGTATGGTTAAAGTGGAAGTTGTGATGATAGATGTGCTGGCTGTGTTGAGTGGTAGCTATAATGAGTAAAAGACCATCTCTGATAAGTATCAGCTGTAATGTCAGCTCACATGAGTAACCTGACAGCTGTGATGAGTAGTCAGCTGTGATGAGTAAAGTGTCAGATGTGATGAGTAAAGTGTCAGCTGTGTTGAGTAAAGAGTCAGCTGTGATGAGCAAAGTGTCAGCTGGGTGAGCGAAGTGTCAGATGTGATTAGTGAACTGTCAGCTGTGATGAGCGAGGTATCAGCTGTGATGAGTAAAGTGAGTATCACCAACAGGTGGTGGGAGCCAAGGAGAGGGAGAACTCTGCTTACCTGAATGGACTTAAACCTGCCAATCCAGCCACGTAATTACCCAAACTAAACTGCCTGCCGTTCATGCTTGTTTCACTGTATTATCCCCTGGCCTTACACAGCTGCCTGCCATTCATGCTTGCTTCACTCCTTATCCCCTGGCTTCACGCAACTGCCTGCCGTTGATGCTTGCTTCACTCTTTATTATCCCTGGTGTCACACAACTGCCTCCTGTTGATGTTTGCTTCACTCTTTATTATCCCTGGTGTCACACAACTGCCTCCTGTTGATGTTTGCTTCACTCTTTATCCCCTGGCTTCACGCAACTGCCTACCGTTGATGCTTGCTTTACTCTTTATCCCCTGGCTTCACGCAACTGCCTGCCATTCATGCTTGCTTCACTCCTTATCCCCTGACTTTACAAACTGACTTATGTTTGTGCTTGCTTCACTCTTTATTATCCCTGGTGTCACACTCAATTGCCTGCGTTTCCTGCTTGTTTCAGTGAAGGGGCGAGTGACGGTAGTGAGTGACGCAGTGAATTCCTCACATAACAGTGTAAGGGTGGGTGCCAGCTGTGTGTAACCAGGTTTATCTTCCACAGAGCAGTGAAGGGGTGGGTACCAGCTGTGTGTGGCCCAGCTCTCTACTACTACCACGAAGACTTCTCCAAGAGAATGGTGGAGTGGTTGGAGATCCTGAGGGCGGAGGGCATTGGTAAAGTGTTCCTCTACGTTACTGACGTTCATCCTAACTTGGAGAAGGTCCTCAAGTACTACGAGGATGACGGCTTCCTTCACCTCACTGGCTACTCCTACCCACCACCATATATCAACGAGCCAAGTCTTCGTAGGTAGGACATATTTTCATGAATGTAATGCAGATATGTAAGTAAGGAATCTTTGGAATTTGTGTATGTAGTGTGCATATAAGTGTACAAAGATGTAACAATAATATAATTAATGTTATAAATTACGTAGTTTAGTTAAAAAACGATGTATTTCAGAAAATGCTTCAAAATGTTCTAAATAGTTGAAATATACAATAAAAAAACATTTTAGCACAATTTTCGTAATTTTTTACGTACCGCGTATTTTTAAAAAATCCCACAAAATATTCAACAATATTCTCATGGGTTTAGTGCTTAATTTTCTGGAGGAATGTGCTTCAGTAGAAATGCTTGAAAGTTAAGCATGAGGGGTTAGAAGTGTGTCGAGGCTGGAGATTATTGTAAAAGTGAAATTTAAATCGAAGTGCAAGAAGGTTAATTTCAATTATTAGGAATGTCTGTGTCAAAGGTGGGACTTGCAGCGAGGTTACTTCGTGTGTTTGGGACTATGTCAACGTCCTAAACTGGTTTTGTTTCTTCAGTAAAGTCGATATGCATAGTCTTAGTTTCCGTGGTCGGATAATTGGCATGTAGTGACGCGAAAGGTGGTTAGGGCGGAGGATGGAAGTACATTGCTAGCTGACAAGATGGTAGGAGACTGGGAGAAGGTAGTAGTCTCCTGGGATGGAGGAGTCTGGGTAGGAACAGAGGAGGCAGTGGCAGAATATAGGGTGGATGGATTTCCTCAACTATCACCCATGCAGGAGGAGGCAAGGAGCACGGCACAGAGATAGGGGAACGTTAAACATGGCAGGAAGTATTGGTGACTGGTGGAGGTTTGAGCTTTTGATAATTTTTGGAAAAGTTGAAGGCCCTGCTAGGAAAGGCTGTGTGGGTGATGAAACATGAAATATAGAGAAGAGGAGTTACTGTGACAGAGACAACAGGGACCCCTGGGTGCAATACAGCTCGTGAGAGCGAGAGCCGTGGAAGTTCTCCTTGGAAACATACCTGGAGTATACCTGGAGAGGGTTTCGGGGATCAACGCCCCCGCGGTCCGGTCTGTGACCAGACAAAAGTATCCAAAATATCCTCCTTTTCCTCGAGACAGCGGAAAGTTTCTCGCAGATAATACAATTTAACACTTAACCAAAATTTCCTACGCCAAACTCGCTACATCTAAATTTCTCAGAACAAGAATATAAACTTATATACAGCATTCCCAGCAACCCAAGACCAGCCGGAATGTATGGCCTGCCGAACATACACAAACCAGTAATTCCACTGAGGCCCATCTCATCTGGAACAGGCAGCGATCTCCATAAACTATCTGGGATCCTTGCCAAAAAATTAGGAAATCTCTTAGGCATCACAAGTCACGCACATTTAAAACATTTTGGTTATTTCCTCAAACGTATCCGAAACACGAATATCAGAAAAAAAAACCTCTGTAACCTAGACGTGACATCCCCATTCATTAAATTACCCAATGCACAAGTCATCGATCTAATACAAAGAAAAATTGATGACATCTTCGCCCTCCCGTTCCAGCCAGCATTTTTTTTTTTGTTTTTTTTTCTCGTTAAGTTATATGTTGGTTTTAATTGTTTCTCATTTGAAGATTCTTTCAACAGACTTTTGGTACACCACTTAATGATGGACCCATTAAGTGTGTTTTTTAGTGAACCTATACATGGAACATCTTGAAGCCAAGAAATTTTTCCTCTATCATTCCCTCCTCTGCCACCTGGTTCCGTTTTGTTGATGACATTCTCATCGTAAGATTCGACGTCTGCCGTTTATGCCAGCTCAGCCAGGTCGAGCATTCTATCCAGTTCATACTAAAAGATTAAGTCGATGGCAATCTATATTTCCTTGACGTTCTCCTTTGTAAATCTGATCATGAACTACGACTCCAAATCTACCCAACACCTACCAGTCAACACGATCATCACTACTACTACTACTACGACACCAAGACTGAACGTGACCTCGTCATAGATGTTCGGCTTCTAGATGTTCCATTTATAAGTTTGCTAAAACGGCGCTCATGGGAAAGCCCATTTCCATACAATATGTTTGTTTGTAGAGTCTGTTGCTGAAACAGAAACATCAGAGACAAGCCATACCACGGGTGGGATTTGAACCCGCGGTCAGAGAGTCTCAAAACTCCAGACCTAGCATTAGATGGTAAATTTCCCATAATGGTGTAAAAATGAAAATCTCGGGGATAATGAAAGCTCAAACATATAAATAAAATTGCACAAAGATTTATTATTTAATAAGCGATTCAAATTATGAAAGTTATATTTTTCAAACAAATAATTTGTTTTTTAATTGTTAGTTTCTTTAGGTTTTTCCACAACCTGAAGCGAAAATGTTTTCAATGAAATTCTTTAGGTCCCTAATGAGATTCTTTTTATTAAATTTGTCTGTTACTATTTTTTATTTCATGCAGTTTACTTTTTATTATTTCGTTAAGTGTGTTTTATTTTTAAAATTGCTTTATTGCGTATAAACACAAACTTTTCAGGTTGTATGACTGTATTATCCATACAAATAGATTCAATAAACTATTCTGAATTTGAATGCTCCTTGTATTTTCCGGAGTAATTCCCAAAAAACTTGATCGACCTCTGATTCTTACTAGATTCACTGACGCCGCCTAGTGATCAAAAACAAATTTCCGCAGCCGTAAATACCTCGGGCTCGATACGGTGTATGCTGTCAGTGGCCCTATAAGTTAGTTAAGTTTAATATGTTTATTATGCACCCCATACCCATCCTGTGGGCGGTAGTCAAAAGATTACAGAGATACATAATTGGTCCAGGGACTGGACTCCAAAGTTTTGATAGCTGAGCAAGTTACAGAGGTAATGAATTCACAATTTACAAAGGTAATGAACTCACAATTTACAAAGGTAATGAACTCCAGGTAGGTCTAGTCACAATCATGACAAGTTACAAAGGTATTTACAGATTACAGAGGTACGTAATGGGCCTATAAACCCCAACAACAACAGCCGTAAATACCTTGAATAATCATTAATCGCCATTCCAGACACCACTTAACAAAATAAAGGTAACTTCGTCATTTCGGAAGTATTAGCCAAAATTCTACTCAAAACAATAAAACTTGCCATTACATAAGAACTAAGAGTTACCTTCAATCATACTACTATTGCCGCTGCTGCTGCTGCTACTACTACTGTTACCTAAAACATGAGCCAGTGTTCCTACTGCAGTTCGTATGCTCTTTCACCTCACGTGGTACCTATATACACCCTCTGTTTCCTTGTCTTATTTGTAACGGCTTGGCAAAACTCCTTGTCAGCGAAACGTTACCACAATGTCACATCAGTTGCACATGTGTCCTTGTACCTAACATTGTCGGTAATTCAACCTTTATTACTAATAAAATGGATGTAAAGCCCACGGTTATGTCTATAAAGACAATATATATAAACTCTTATTGAGACTATGTTGAATTTATCATGTCTCTATCATAACTTGATAAAGCTCATCTCTGTGTACAGCATAGTCTCAATAAAAGCTTCTGCATTTTGCAGCTTTATATCCATGCTATAGAAAAGTCATTAACTTACACTGCTGAAGAGAGCCAGCGTCTAGTGACTCCATGAAGGAGGTCGCCAGCAAAGCTCGACGTTGTGGTCTGAAAGCTGTGACAAATTTCTGTTATTACCGCAGCTTTTCTTAGAAGGAATGATGGTACACAGACGACCGAGTGTAATTAAGTCATTTCAAGGAGAGGGAAGAGGTTACTGATTAGAAGTCTGTCGTTCATTAACTGCAGAATATTTTCACTTATTACTTTGAAAGAATATTTTTCTTATAGCGGACCTGAAGAAAACAAATTATGTAATATTACAGTTACTAGGAATATGGTAATCAGATTGCCCGATTAAAGCAAAATAAATCCCCGGGCCCTGAACTTTTTGAAATGGTTTTAAGAAAACATTAACATTTTTAATATATCTCCTCAAACAGGTGTAGTGATATATGGAAGATGGCCAATGTAATTCCTGTTTTTAAAGCAGGAGATGAGTCGTTACCGTCAATTTACCACCCAATAAATCTGACCTCAACTCTAGGCAAATTACTGGAGTCATTTATAGTTGATATTATAAGAAGCCATTTTGATACTATATTATTTATTTGGATTTTAGAGTACCACACCAAAGACAAAGAAAGTGGCAGCACTCGAATCATGGTTCACCAACAGGAAGCAGAGAGTCTGCATAAATAGGGTAAAATCTGAGTGGGGATCAGTGGCGTTCCACAAGGATCGGTTTTAGACCCATTGGTGTTCAAAATATACATTAATTACCTTGACGAGGGAATTACAAGTGACATGAGCAAATTCTCTGACATTGCATAATAAATCTTCCATACGAAGAAAGACTGAAATCCCTTAAACTACATTACTATCTTGTAAGACGAAGAATGACTGGAGATATGACTGAAGTGTATAAGTGAAAGAGGGGCATTAACAGGGAGGGAAGATATTAATAAGGTTCTGAGGATCTCTCTCCAAGAAAGAACTTGTAGTAATGGATTCAAATTGGATAAGTTTAGATTTAGAAAGCATACAGGAAAGTATTAATTAGGAAACAGTAGTTGATGAGTGGAACAGTCTGCTAAGCAGAATCACTGAAGCTAAAATTTCGAGCAGCTTCAAAATTAGATTGGATAAATACACGAGTGAGAAGTGCTGGATCTGAGGAGATGTTGATCATGAGTTAACAGGGTTGTCAAAGCTTGTTCCTTGGATAGCATTGAAAATGGATTGGGCAAATATTTTTTGTTTAGTGGGTTTGGGAAGGACTTACCTAGTATGGGCCAACAGGTCTGCTGTAGTGTTCCTTCATTCTTATGTTCTTATAACTAATTTCTTGCTCTTAATTCTAATGTCCAATTCCACAAGTTAAGTTCCAAGACAATTTTAAATGAGAACTAAACATTCTTGCCAAAAATCTATAAGAGGCTGATAACGGAAGGTTTTTCTGTAGACCTGGGAATGCCTGATTGCTATATTCTCCTGAGAATAATCATGTGATGAATTATTTTTTTCTCCAGCGAATCAAGCAAGGGAGACGCTAGGTTAAAATATCAGTGTCAGTACTCTTACTTCCCGTCAGGCTGTGGACTCTGGTAGAGCAGTACAAAATGTTCGCCCAGGAGAACATCTACTTCACTGACTGTCTCCTGCGACACATGCACCAGTACCGCTTCATCGCTCACTACGACCCTGATGAGATCCCCATCTTACCCAACCATCACAACTACACACACTTTTTGGAACACATGTTGACGAGGTAGGTGAACATTTTTTTTTTTAACAGAAACATTGATAAATTACACATATGTGCAACACTTGAGTATCTTTTGTGGCAACGTTTCGCCACACAGTGGTTTCATCGGTCAATATAAGAACATAAGAACATAAGAACGAAGGAACACTGCAGAAGGCCTACTGGCCCATGCGAGGCAGGTCCAAGTCTCCTACCGGCTTAAGCCAATGCACCCAACCTAGTCAGGTCAGGTCACATTGACTTAAGGGAGGAACACGGCAACCGACCTGTTAGCACAAGCTATCAGGTCTAACTCACACCCACCCACATCTACTCATGTATTTATCCAACCTATTTTTAAAGCTACATAACGTTCTGGCCTCTATAACGGTACTTGGGAGTTTGTTCCACTCATCCACAACTCTATTACCAAACCAGTACTTTCCTATATCCTTCCTGAATCTGAATTTTTCCAACTTAAAACCATTGCTGCGAGTCCTGTCTAGGCTAGATATTTTCAGCACACTATTTACATCCCCTTTATTTATTCCTGTCTTCCATTTAAATAATAATATTGAATAATAATATTGAAAATCAGAAGGAGTTTGAGGTAATCAGTCCCTCAACCTGGAATTGATGTGATCAGCCCATCAAGATTGATTGACTGATTACCTCAAACTCCTAAGTTTTCATCAACTTTGTACTGGACTGATGAAGTCACTGTGTGGCGAAACGTTTCCACAATAAAGAGACCCAAGTGCTGCACAAGAGTCTAATTTATCAACGTCGGTTCTCTGAACCATTTAACTACAAAAATATTTTATGAAAAATAAAAGAATTAAGATCTCATACTTCAAACATTTATGCTTTAAATTTTCCTATTAAAAATGTTACATAGCAACATAAAAAAAACAACAGAGAAAACAATTTTCGTAACTTGTATTGGACTCTTAACAGCAACAAAATCCATATTAAGAAATTTAAACAAAACAGGAAGCGTCTTGTTACAGGGCTTATAGACGTACAGTATATAGCCAGGGGGCCCCAACCTGTGGCCCGTGGGCCGCATGTGGCCCTTCTAGGAAATGGATGGGGTCTTCACACGGAATTATAAATTCAAGTACTTTTATACAGGTTCCACAATGCACAGTGTCAATAGTTACAAAATATTTAAAGCAATTTTTACACCAAAACTTTATCGTCACCTCTAATAAATACCTTTCACTTCTGGTCGGTGTTGGTTTATCCTAGTAGCACATGTACGACCAGCTACATGTACGACCAGCTACATGTAGGACCTGCTACATGTAGGACCTGCTACATGTAGGACCTGCTACATGTAGGACCTGCTACATGTAGGACCAGCTACATGTAGGACCTGCTACATGTAGGACCTGCTACATGTAGGACCAGCTACATGTAGGACCAGCTACATGTAGGACCTGCTATATGTAGGACCAGCTACATGTAGGGCCTGCTACATGTAGGACCAGCTACATGTAGGGCCTGCTACATGTAGGACCAGCTACATGTAGGGCCTGCTACATGTACGACCAGCTACATGTAGGACCAGCTACATGTAGGACCAGCTACATGTAGGACCAGCTACATGTAGGACCAGCTACATGTAGGACCTGCTACATGTAGGACCAGCTACATGTAGGACCAGCTACATGTAGGACCTGCTACATGTAGGACCAGCTACATGTAGGACCTGCTACATGTAGGACCAGCTACATGTAGGACCAGCTACATGTAGGACCTGCTACATGTAGGACCTGCTACATGTAGGACCAGCTACATGTAGGACCAGCTACATGTAGGACCTGCTACATGTAGGACCAGCTACATGTAGGACCAGCTACATGTAGGACCAGCTACATGTAGGACCTGCTACATGTAGGACCAGCTACATGTAGGGCCTGCTACATGTAGGACCAGCTACATGTAGGGCCTGCTACATGTAGGACCAGCTACATGTAGGACCTGCTACATGTAGGACCAGCTACATGTAGGACCAGCTACATGTAGGACCAGCTACATGTAGGACCAGCTACATGTAGGACCAGCTACATGTAGGACCAGCTACATGTAGGGCCTGCTACATGTAGGACCTGCTACATGTAGGACCAGCTACATGTAGGACCTGCTACATGTAGGACCAGCTACATGTAGGACCAGCTACATGTAGCACCAGCTATATGTAGGACCTGCTACATGTAGGACCTGCTACATGTAGGACCTGCTACATGTAGGACCTGCTACATGTGTTCAAGTGTTGGTTTATCCTAGTAGCACATGTAGGACCAGCTACATGTAGGACCAGCTACATGTAGAACCAGCTACATGTAGAACCAGCTACATGTAGGACCAGCTACATGTAGGACCAGCTACATGTAGAACCAGCTACATGTAGGACCAGCTACATGTAGAACCAGCTACATGTAGGACCAGCTATATGTAGGACCTGTTACATGTAGGACCTGCTACATGTGTTCAAGTGTTGGTTTATCCTAGTAGCACATGTAGGACCAGCTACATGTAGGACCAGCTACATGTAGAACCAGCTACATGTAGGACCAGCTACATGTAGGACCAGCTACATGTAGAACCAGCTACATGTAGGACCAGCTACATGTAGGACCTGTTACATGTAGGACATGCTACATGTGTTCAAGTGTTGGTTTATCCTAGTAGTCCATGTAGGACCTGTTACATGTAGGACCTGTTACATGTAGGACATGCTACATGTGGGACCTGCTAAATGTGGGACCTGCTACATGTGGGACCTGCTACATGTGGGACCTGCTACATGTGGGACCTGCTACATGTGGGACCTGCTACATGTGGGACCTGCTACATGTGGGACCTGCTACATGTGGGACCTGCTACATGTGGGACCTGCTACATGTGGGACCTGCTACATGTGGGACCTGCTACATGTGGGACCTGCTACATGTGGGACCTGTTACAAGTGTTCAAGTGCCGGTTTATCCTAGTAGTCCATGTAGGACATGCTACATGTAGGACCTGCTACATGTAGAACCAGCTACATGTAGAACCAGCTACATGTAGGACCAGCTACATGTAGAACCAGCTATATGTAGAACCAGCTACATGTAGGACCAGCTACATGTAGAACCAGCTACATGTAGGACCAGCTACATGTAGGACCTGTTACATGTAGGACCTGCTACATGTGTTCAAGTGCTGGTTTATCCTAGTAGCACATGTAGGACCAGCTACATGTAGGACCTGCTACATGTGCACAAGTGCTGGTTTATCCTAGTAGCCCATGTAGGACATGCTGCATGTAGGACCTGCTACATGTGTACAAGTGCTGGTTTATCCTAGTAGCACATGTAGGACCTGCTACATGTGTTCAAGTGCCGGTTTTTCCTGATAGCACATGTAGGACCTGCTACATGTAGGACCTGCTACATGTAGGACCTGCTACATGTAGGACCTGCTACATGTAGGACCTGCTACATGTGTTCAAGTCAAAGCTCTGGTCAAGACTTATTGATAAATTTTTTCATCAGATTTTAAGACTACAGGTAACAAACACTGAATTAGATGTTAGTTCTATCTCTAGTAAACCGCAGCTTCGTATATCAGTGATTTTTAGAAGTGGTGAGCTGATTTTGATTATTTCTTTCAATTAATGAGGGTAATTATTATTAAAACATGGGTTACGTTAGTTGCCACGTTGATTCAAGAGCTCCAATAAGCTAAGAAAGTGAGTGGGGGGGGGGGGGGGGTGAGGCTGGGAAGGAGAGAACAGACAATGAATTGGAACAAAATGCTCCAGCTGGCAGACCTGTCCAGCTAGATGAAATTTTTCTTCCATAAATTTTCATTTAGCATAAAAAAAACGGAGCGAAATGTTTTCATGGCCATCATAAGATCCCCCAGAGAAACGCTCCAGGTTAATTCACACAGCCACCTGACACAGGAAACAGTTTTGTAGAGACAATATTTTCAATCAAACTTTCGCTCACGAAAAACGTGTTAAAATAAATCTTATACATTACTGTAATAACGAATTAATTGAACCAGAAAAAGCATAGCGAAGCATCATAGGACTCCAAGTATGTCGGGAGTCAAAGCAATGAGAACGAAACAAATTATTCTGTGTAGTATACGCCTTCCCCTGGGAAAAAAAAAAGTTCTTTTGCAGTATAAAATTAAAACAATCGGTAATAACACTGAGGAACGATAATTAATGACTTATTAGATTTTGTAATATACATCGGTCGTAAACTGGGTATCGGTCAAATTTTAGTATCATCCCACCCTTAATTATATATATATATATATATATATATATATATATATAAACACATCGGCCGTCTCCCACCAAGGCAGGGTGGCCGGAAAAAGAAAAACTTTCATCATTCACTTCATTACTGTCTTGCCAGAAGCGCGCTTACACTACAGTTTTAAAACTGCAACATTAACATGTATATATGTCGCGCCATGAAAAAAAAAAATCCTTGAACCAGCTCTGATATACACCTGACACACCAACACACAGAACCCGGGTAGTTTCCAGAGGATACACCCGTCCCCCCCCAACTTGACACATACGCGCCTTAGTACACACCGTCCTCTTGATTTGACAGTGTCGCACCTCACGGCTTCTCATCACGGTTAGGTCATGTTGGATTTGCCAGGAAACAGGACAATTGTTTCCTGACGAGAGTTTTAGTCATATGAAGACCCGCAGCTGGAGTTTTTGATCATCTGACCGAAGCCTTCCACTGGCTCACAGGTCCACCTCTTTAAAAATTATCTTTGCTTATCATGACTCTATATACACTTCATAAATGTTGATCCCCAAGGCAGATGTTGTCTCTAAGACTCCCATCCTATCATAGTCCGTCTTTTTTATATAAAGAAAAAAAAAATGTTGGATATTTTCAGTGTATCCCTAGGTTAAAATTTCCATCGCGCTGAACAGCCTCACGTTGGGTAATGAGAACTACGACAATGTTCCGTAGGTAATAATGGAGTAACTTCATACAGAGGGGAATAAGAGTCAAAATTAAGTTCACTGGCCGTTCACTGTTCTCTGTCTGTGAATATAACTTGACTGCAATTTCAGAGACAAACAGTTGACTTACTGACAGTCCTATCGCTTCCTTCCTTGGATGGCTCTTGCCCTCATTAAACACATCCTGCTGGCTACTATAACATCCTACCAAACACTTGGATACCAGCCAACTACAATAACCTGAACTAGGAATGATCATATCCCACAAGCCTCACAGTACAACATATTGGGAGCCACGCCAACGAATAGTTAACAAGTGTTTATGCAGCTAACAATGACAAATTTGTCTGCTAGTCATGTGTACTTAAAAATATGGACATTTACATACCTGGCATTAGGTGTGTGAGCTGACCCATGAAGAGCTGTAAATATGCACTTACCTGTAATGGAAAAAAAATAAGATATTATCAAGATAGCAAATCTCTCAATCAAGTAAACCCAAAATTTTAGAAAAACAATAATTTGATAATCATTGCAAATCTATAATTTCTCTCAACACGTCAGCCACATTTCATATTTAACGATACTAATCTTGTCATGCTGGAGCCACTAGAGCTTCATACACTGGTGGTAATGAAGGCTATGACTGACCCACACTTCAACTTCAGCTATAATGTATCAAAATCTAGCAGGATGTTTACGTTTTCTTTGCAAATCACACGTTAAATCGAGATTCACAGATTTTAAGCAACTACATCGCAGACTTACAGTTCAACTTCCACAATACCCATACCTAAAAACAATTATCATGACTCACGGAATCGTAATGTCGTGATTGCAAACAAACCACGGAACGGGTGGGGTTTAATATATATATATATATATATATATATATATATATATATATATAAGTAGTCAACTTTTCTTCTGGGGGAGGAACTTCCGGTTTGGGCCTTTCACTGGGCGAGGAACTTCCGGTTTAGGCCTTCCACTGAGCGAGGTATCCGGTCTAGGACCAGCAGCTGGAGGGTCACCTTTTCACACCTAGGTGTTACTTCCGGTTTTGACCATGACCTCGCCCTCGAGACTACCTCACCCTTGACCCCCCAACCAATACCCCCACCCCCCACGACCCCCCGCCTTGCGACCCCGCCGTCGCGCCGCGCGCCCGCGCACCCGCGCGCCCCGCCCCGCCGCCCCGCGCGCCCGCGCACCCGCGCGCCCCGCCCCGCCGCCCCGCGCGCCCCGCCCCACCCCGCGCGCCCGCCCGCGCCACTTCGCGCCTTCTGCTGCGCCTTCTGCAGCGTCGTCCGGATCGCCCCCGCGCCTCGAATTTTTTTCCGATTTTTGTCGAATTTTTTTTGAATTTCATTTTCTTGTGCTCTCCATCTCCTCGGATCAAGTTTTTAAGGTTCCCCCTCTCACTTTCACCCCCCATCCCAAAATTTCTCGATATTACAAGTTTTTGCATTCCCCCCTATGGAGGTTTTCGAAATTCTCCATCTCCTTGGATCAAATTTTTAAGGTTCCCCCTCCCACTTTCACCCCAAATTTTCTCGATGATACAAGTTTTGGATTCCCCCCTATGGGGTTTTCGAAATTCTCCAATTCCTCGGATCAAGGTTTTTTTTTGGGTACCCCTCCTTTCACCCCCACCATCCCAATTTTTTTCACTCGATAATACAAAGACTCTACTTCCTCGGATCAAGTTTTTTGGATTCCCCCCTCTGGGGGTTTTGAATTTCTCCATCTCCTCGGATCCCCCTCCCAAATTCACCCCCCAACCCAAAAATTTCTCGATGATACAAGTTTTTGGATTCCTCCCCTATAGGGTTTTCGAAATTCTCCATCTCCTTAGATCAAGTTTTTTGGATCCTCCCTATGGGGTTTTCGAAATTCTCCATCTCCTTGGATCAAGGTTTTTGGATTTCTCCATCTCCTTGGATCAAGGTTTTTGGATTTCTCCATCTCCTCGGATCAAGTTTTTTGGATCCCCCCTATGGGGTTTTCGAAATTCTCCATCTCCTTGGATCAAATTTTTGGATTACCCCTCCCACTTTCACCCCAAATTTTCTCGACAATACCAAGACTCCATCTCCTTGGATCAAATTTTTGGATTACCCCTCCCACTTTCACCCCAAATTTTCTCGACAATACCATGACTCCATCTCCTCAGATCAAATTTTTAAGGTTCCCCCTCCCACTTTCACCCCCCCAATCCCAAAAATTTCTCGATAATACAAGTTTTTGGATTCCCCCCCTATGGGGGTTTTGAATTTCTTATGATCACCTCGGATCAAATTTTTGGATTACCCCTCCCACTTTCACCCACCCCCCAACCTCAAATTTTTCTCGATAATACCAAGTTTTTGGATTCCCTCCTATGGGGTTTTCGAAATTTCCTCGGATCAAAGTTTTTGGAATCCCCCCTCTGGGGGTAAGCATTCAAAATAGACTCCTCCTATGGGGGCATGCTTACTACAGGTCTAAAAGTTTCCTCTCATTAAGTCAAATGAACTAAAAGTTTCCCCTTATTATTTTAAAATGAACTAAAAGTTTCCGCTCATTAAGTCAAATGAACTAAAAGTTTCCTCTCATTAAGTTAAATGAACTAAAAAAAGCGTTTACTCGGCGGTCAGTGACGTCACGCGCACACAGGTTGAATCAGGTCGGTCCTTTTAGTTCATTCAAGATAATAAGGGAACATAGTAGTGACGTCACGCGCACACAGGCTGAATCTTATCGATCCTTTTAGTTAATAAGGGGACACAGTACATCAGAAAGGCACATTTTTTCGTTAATACCCACAATTTCTTTACAACACAAGTCTAGACATTTTTAACTATTTCATCTCAGGTCACTCCCCCACGAAGTAACCTCCTCCCCACCCTCCCGAACCCTCACACTCCAACCAACACCTCACAATTTTCACTCATAACCCCCAATTTTTCTCGTTTTAACCCTTTTAGTTCATTAAAGTTAATAAGGGGACACATGCATCAGAAAGTCACCACATCGCTTACATCCACTTTTCGTTAAATTCACTACTCACAATTTTACATATTACGAAGTTAAATACGCACTTTTACTTTGAACATCTTCAAAACACTCATAAATCATTTTGAATACTCACAAAAACATCATTCGAACACCCCCAAAATCACCTCTGAATACTCCCAGAACACCTTCATAAGTACTCTTGCACATCATTTGAACACCTTCATAAGTACTCTCTTAATCATTTGTACACCTTCAAAAAACACCTTTGAATACTCACATAAACACCCTTGAACACCTTCAAAACACCTTTGAATAACCTCAAAACACTTTTGAACACCTTCAAAACACCCTTGATCACCTTCAAAACACCCTTGAACACTCTCAAAAACAACATTTGAACACACTCAAAACACCTTTGAACATTTCCAAAACACTATTTGAGTACTCCCAAATAAGATTTGACATCTCTAATTTATCTGCACTTACACATTTCATTAAATTACAACTCATCCCCTCAGTCTCCAGACTAGGCATTTTCTCGTTTTTACCCTTTTAGTTCATTAAAGTTATTAAGGGGACACAATACATCAGAAAAAAGTCACAAAAACTAACTCAAACACTTTACTTTGAACACCCCCAAAGTACTCTCATAATCATTTGAATACTCACATAAACACCCTTGAACACCTTCAAAACACCTTTGAATATCGTTTTAAACTAATTTCATCACAACCCACTTATATCATCTTTTTTCGGTAACTCTAATTCGACTACACTACCCTCATCAATTACCAACAAAATTTTACACGTTTTAACTAATGTCATCACTGTAACCAAGATTTTTCACAAAAAAAAAAAAACTCTATGACACCTAACACACACGCACACACACACCCCACAACACCCACAATTTTTCTCGTTTTAACCCTTTTAGTTCATTAAAGTTAATAAGGGGACACATGCATCTGAAAGTCACCACATCGCTTACATCCACTTTCGTTAAATTCACTACTCACAATTTTACATATTACGAAGTTAAATACGCACTTTTACTTTGAACATCTTCAAAACACTCTCATAAATCATTTGAATACTCACAAAAAATACCTTTATACATTTCCAAACATCACTGAAATACTCCAAAAACATCATTCGAACACCCCCAAATCACCTCTGAATACTCCCAGAACACCTTTATAAGTACTCTTGCACATCATTTGAACACCTTCATAAGTACTCTCATAATCATTTGTACACCTTCAAAAAACACCTTTGAATACTCACATAAACACCCTTGAACACCTTCAAAACACCTTTGAATAACCTCAAAACACCTTTGAACACCTTCAAAACACCCTTGAACACCCTTGATCACCTTCAAAAAAAACAACATTTGAACATTTCCAAAACACTATTTTGAGTACTCCCAATTACACCACTGATTACTACTAAAACACCGCTGAATTCAATCAAAACACCCTTCAACACCTTCAAACACCCTGAACACCTTCAAAACACTCTTGAACACTTTTCAAAAACACCTTTGAACATTTCCAATCAACACTGAAACACTTCCAAAAACACCATTTGAGTACTCCCAATTACACCACTGATTACTACTAAAACACCGCTGAATTCAATCAAAACACCCTTCAACACCTTCAAACACCCTTGAACACACTCAAAACACCCTTCAACACCTTCAAAACACCTTTGAACACCTTCAAAACACGTTTGAACACATTCAAAACACTCTCATAATCATTTGAACACACTCAAAACACCTTTGAATAACCTCAAAACACCTTCGAACACCTTCAAAACACCCTTGAACACCCTTGATCACCTTCAAAAAAACAACATTTGAACACACTCAAAACACCTTTGAACACCTTTGAACATTTCCAAACAACACTGAAACACTTCCAAAAAACACCATTTGAGTACTCCCAAATACACCACTGAATACTAAAACACCACTGAATACACTCAAAACACCACCAAAATCACCATAAACTAAGATCAACACCCACATCCCACAACACCCACAACCCACAACACCCACAATTTTTTCTCGTTTTATCTAATTTCATCAGAAAGTCACAACACCCACACCCCCCATTTTTTCTCGTTTAACCCTTTTAGTTCATTAAAGTTAATAAGGGGCCACACTACATCAGAAAAAGTCACAAAAACAACCCACTTATAACGTCTTTTCGGTATCTCTAGTTCGACAACAACACCCACATCCCACATCACCCACATCCCACATCCCCCACACACACACACAGACACACACACACACATCCCTAACCTAGCCTAACCTAACCTAACTTATCCTAACCTAACCTAACCTAACCTAACCTAACTTATCCTAACCTAGCCTAACCTAACCTAACCTTACCTAAATTATCCTAACCTAACCTAACCTAGCCTAACCTAACCTAACTTAACCTAACCTAACCTAACCGAACCTACCCTAACCTAACCTTACCTAACCTAGCCTAACCTAACCTAACCTAACTTAACCTAACCCAACCTAACCTAACCTAACCTAGCCTAACCTAACTTAACCTAACCTAACCTAACCTAACCTAACCTACCCTAACCTAACCTAACCTAACCTATCTTAACCTTACCTAACCTAACCTAGCCGAACCTATCCTAACCTAACCTAAAATATATTGGAACACTTCCAAAATACATTAGAGTACTCCAGAATTACTTTGAACGACTCCATTTTTGGATATTTCCAAATTAGTTTTGAAAACTTTATCGTAAAATCGAACATTATTTTCTTGTTGGTAAAACACACTCAATGGTAGAAATATTTACTCGATTTCCGAATAGAAGCACTGTCCTCGCTCTGAGAGACTCATTGTGGGTCACCCCAACACATGGTGTAATGCGCTTCACACCCAAGGTAGAACATAACACCTGCGTCAACTCAGGACAGACAGGCGCCATGTAATGCGGGTAACATCCAAGGTAGAAAATCATCTCTTTCCAGACCAACTGTCTATCCTAACCTAACCTAACCTAACCTAATTCCTAACCTAACCTAACCTCACCTAACCGAACCTAACCTAACTCCATCAATCACCTCTATCCTAACCCTTGTTTCAACCTGTTGTACCCTACATTATCTAAGAACACTATATCCAAGACGATTACCAGATTTTATGATCCCCAACACCAAGATCACAGAAAACACACATTTTTATAATTATTCACACAAAAATCACGATCACCAATTCCATATCATGTTTACCGTCATCTATCAACACTAATCACCAAGATCACCAAAAAATCTAAGATCATGCATCTCAAAACTACTATGATCACTGAAAACACTTATTTTTTTAAACATTCGCACAAAAAATAAGACATACACAAAAATACCACAACACTTCCACCAACATCTATAACATAACATGAGCACTATAACATATCACTATCACAAAAAAATAATACACAAACACCCACATATTATACATTTCAATTGGAAATTTAAGACATGAGACATACACACCAAATCTAAGACATTCACCTCCAACTAAGACATACACATCACCCTTAAAACTTCCTTCCTTATTCATTCCGCATATCTCCTAGAGCTGTTTTAACCCCGACGGATCCACCACGACGTAGGAGCCAGAGTGTAGTAGGTGGTGTTGGAGTGGTGATGGTTCCTCTGGCTCCTACGTCGTGATGGAACCGTCGGGGTTAAAACAGCTCTAGGAGATATGCGGAATGAATAAGGAAGGAAGTTTTAAGGGTGATGTGTATGTCTTAGTTGGAGGTGAATGTCTTAGATTTGGTGTGTATGTCTCATGTCTTAAATTTCCAATTGAAATGTATAATATGTGGGTGTTTGTGTATTATTTTTTTTTGTGATAGTGATATGTTATAGTGCTCATGTTATGTTATAGATGTTGGTGGAAGTGTTGTGGTATTTTTGTGTATGTCTTATTTTTGTGCGAATGTTTAAAAAAATAAGTGTTTTCAGTGATCATAGTAGTTTTGAGATGCATGATCTTAGATTTTTTGGTGATCTTGGTGATTAGTGTTGATAGATGACGGTAAACATGATATGGAATTGGTGATCGTGATTTTTGTGTGAATAATTATAAAAATGTGTGTTTTCTGTGATCTTGGTGTTGGGGATCATAAAATCTGGTAATCGTCTTGGATATAGTGTTCTTAGATAATGTAGGGTACAACAGGTTGAAACAAGGGGGTTAGGTGTGATGTTACCAACCACCAAGTAACACAATGGGAGTGTGACGTCACTGGAGGTGACCTCGTCGGTCCTGTGAGGTGAGACATCGTGTGTTGGTGGTAGTGAGGTGAGTGCGCTTAGATATTGTCAAATATGATTTTTTTTTTTGTGTGTGTGTGTGTGAAATGTTTATAAAAATTATTGTTTTCTGTGATATTAGTGATTTTGAGGTAAGTGAACATGGGTGATTGTAGTTGGTGATTGTCTTATATTATGTGTGTGTATAAGATATGTTTTCAGTTGATGGTGATCATGTACTAAGTGTTTGCGTATTAGGTTTGTGTTCATGCTTTTTTTTTTTATGCGCCAAATGGGGAGGGAGTTCTTGGTTATAGTGATTTGAGGGGATTTCTATAAAAAGGATGTTAGATGGTGATGTTAAACTTAGTTTTCTGGTGATTTTGACGGTGATTGGTAGTATTCAGTGGTGATTTGGTAGTAATCAGTAGTGTTTTTTTGGGAGTATTCGGAGGTGTTTGATGGTGTTTTTTTTTGAAGGTGTTCAAATGATGTGCAGAGCATTTTTTTGAAGAAGATCAGTGGTGTTCAGAGTTGGTTCAAAGTTAGTCAGTGTTTAGGTTAGGTTAGGATAGGTTAGGTTAGGATAAGTTAGGTTAGGTTAGGTTAGGTTAGGTTAGGTTAGGTTAGGTTAGGTTGGGACGGGTTAGGATAGGTTAGGTTAGGTTAGGTTAGGTTCGGTAGGTTAGGTAAGGTTAGGTTAGATTAAGTTAGGTAGTATTCGAGGTGTTTGATGGAGTTAGGTTAGGTTAGGATAGGTTAGGTTAGGTTAGGTTAGAGGTGTTTGATGGAGTTAGGTTGGGTTAGGTTAGGTTAGGTTAGGATAGAGGTGATTGATGGAGTTAGGTTAGGTTCGGTTAGGTGAGGTTAGGTTAGGTTAGGAATTAGGTTAGGTTAGGTTAGGTTAGGTTAGGATAGACAGTTGGTCTGGAAAGAGATGATTTTCTACCTTGGATGTTACCCGCATTACATGGCGCCTGTCTGTCCTGAGTTGACGCAGGTGTTATGTTCTACCTTGGGTGTGAAGCGCATTACACCATGTGTTGGGGTGACCCACAATGAGTCTCTCAGAGCGAGGACAGTGCTTCTATTCGGAAATCGAGTAAATATTTCTACCATTGAGTGTGTTTTACCAACAAGAAAATAATGTTCGATTTTACGATAAAGTTTTCAAAACTAATTTGGATATATCCAAAATGGAGTCGTTCAAAGTAATTCTGGAGTACTCAAATAGTGTTTTGGGGGTGTTCCAATATATTTTAGGATAGGTTCGGCTAGGTTAGGTTGGATTAGGATAAGATAGGTTAGGTTAGGTTAGGTAATGGTTAGGCAAGGTTAGATTAGGATAAGATAGGTTAGGTAAGGTTAGGTTAGGTTGGATTAGGATAAGATAGGTTAGATTATGTTAGGTAAGGTTAGGTTAGGTTAGGTTAGGATAAGTTAGGTAAGGTTAGGATAGGTTAAGTTAGGTTAGGGTAGGTTTGGTTAGGTTAGGTTAGGTTAGGTAAAGTTAGGTTAGGTTAGGCTAGGTTATGTTAGGTAAGGTTAGGTTAGGGTAGGTTCGGTAAGGTTAGGATAGGTTAGGTTAGGTTAAGTTAGGTTAGCGTAGGTTCGGTAAGGTTAGGTTAGGTTAAATTAGGTTAGGGTAGGTTCGGTTAGGTTAGGTTAGGTTAGGTTAGGTTAGGTTAGGACAGGTTAGGGTAGGTTAGGTTAGGGTAGGTTAGGTTAGGATAAGTTAGGTAAGGTTAGGTTAGGTTCGGTTAGGTTAAGTTAGGTTATGTTAGGTAAGGTTAGGTTAGGTAAGGTTAAGATAGGTTAGGTTAGGCTAGGTTAGGTTAGGTAAGGTTAGGTTAGGGTAGGTTAGGTAAGGTTAGGTTAGGTAAGGTTAGGTTAGGTTAGGTAAGGTTAGGTTAGGTTATGTTAGGTTAAGTTAGGTTAGGGTAGGTTAGGTTAGGTAAGGTTAGGTTAGGTAAGGTGTGTGTGTGTGAATATCTTGGTTACAGTGATTTTAGTGGATTTGAGATGCATTTGTGGATGTGAAATGTGATTTTTTTGTGTGTGTGTTCAGAAGAGGTATGTTGGGAGATGGGTGAGTGGATGTGAAGAAATGCGGGTGAGATGGAGAGGGGTATGGGGAGTTAGGTTAGGTTAGGATAAGTTAGGTAAGGTTAGGATAGGTTAAGTTAGGTTAGGGTAGGTTTGGTTAGGTTAGGTTAGGTAAAGTTAGGTTAGGTTAGGGTAGGTTATGTTAGGTAAGGTTAGGTTAGGGTAGGTTCGGTAAGGTTAGGATAGGTTAGGTTAGGTTAAGTTAGGTTAGGGTAGGTTCGGTAAGGTTAGGTTAGGTTAAATTAGGTTAGGGTAGGTTCGGTTAGGTTAGGTTAGGTTAGGTTAGGACAGGTTAGGTTAGGTTAGGTTAGGTTAGGTTAGGTTAGGTTAGGCTAGGTTAGGTTAGGTTAGGTTAGGTTAGGTTAGGTAAGGTGTGTGTGTGTGAATATCTTGGTTACAGTGATTTTAGTGGATTTGAGATGCATTTGTGGATGTGAAATGTGATTTTTTTGTGTGTGTGTTCAGAAGAGGTATGTTGGGAGATGGGTGAGTGGATGTGAAGAATGCGGGTGAGATGGAGAGGGGTATGGGGAGGGTTGTAATTAGAAATATGGAGAGATTTTACTGAATATAAAGGTAATGTGTGAATATTTTAAAAAGAAATTATAGAATTGAAAAGTTATGATATATTGGAAAAAGAATGGAGGGGGTGTTGAAAACATGTCGCAATAGTTGGGTATGGAAGTGTTTCAGTGTTGATTGGAAATGTTCGAAGGTGTTTTCTGAAGGTGTTCAAGAGTGTTTTGAAGGTGTCAAAGGTGTTTTGAAGGTGTTCAAAGGTGTTTTGAAGGTGTTGAAGGGTGTTTTGATTGAATTCAGCGGTGTTTTAGTAGTATTCAGTGGTGTAATTGGGAGTACTCAAATTGTGTTTTTTGGAAGTGTTTCAGTGTTGATTGGAAATGTTCAAAGGTGTTTTTGAAAGTGTTCAAGAGTGTTTTGAAGGTGTTCAAGGGAGTTTGAAGGTGTTGAAGGGCGTTTTGATTGAATTCAGCGGTGTTTTAGTAGTAATCAGTGGTGTAATTGGGAGTACTCAAATAGTGTTTTGGAAATGTTCATGGGTGTTGTGGGATGTGGGTGTTGTGGGTGTTGTTGTCGAATTAGAGTTACCGAAAAAGATGATATAAGTGGGTTGTGATGAAATTAGTTTAAAAACGATATTCAAAGGTGTTTGAAGGTGTTCAAGGGTGTTTATGTGAGTATTCAAATGATTATGAGAGTGTTTTTGGGGGTGTTCAAAGTAAAGTGTTTGAGTTAGTTTTTGTGACTTTTTTCTGATGTATTGTGTCCCCTTAATAACTTTAATGAACTAAAAGGGTAAAAAACGAGAAAATGCCTAGTCTGGAGACTGAGGGATGAGTTATAATTTAATGAAAGTGCAGATAAATTAGAGATGTCAAATCTTATTTGGGAGTACTCAAATAGTGTTTTGGAAATGTTCAAAGGTGTTTTGAGTGTGTTCAAATGATTATGAGAGTGTTTTGAAGGTGTTTTGAAGGTGTTCAAGGGTGTTTATGTGAGTATTCAAAGGTGTTTTTTGAAGGTGTACAAATGATTATGAGAGTACTTATGAAGGTGTTCAAATGATGTGCAAGAGTACTTATGAAGGTGTTCTGGGAGTATTTAGAGGTGATTTTGGGGGTGTTCGAATGATGTTTTTGGAGTATTTCAGTGTTGTTTGGAAATGTATAAAGGTATTTTTTGTGAGTATTCAATGATTTATGAGAGTGTTTTTGAAGATGTTCAAAGTAAAAGTGCGTATTTAACTTCGTAATATGTAAAATTGTGAGTAGTGAATTTAACGAAAGTGGATGCGGTGACTTTCTGATGCATGTGTCCCCTTATTAACTTTAATGAACTAAAAGGGTTAAAACGAGAAAAATTGGGGGTTATGAGTGAAAATTGTGAGGTGTTGGTTGGAGTGTGAGGGTTTGGGAGAGTGGGGAGGAGGTTACTTCGTGGGGAGTGACCTGAGATGAAAAATGTCTAGACTTGTGTTGTAAAGAAATTGTGGGTATTAACGAAAAAAATGTGTCTTTCTGATGATGAAAATGTTTTCCCTATGATGTAGGTACTATATCCCCTTATTAACTTGAATGAACTGAAAGTTCGACATGATTCAGCTTGTGTGTGTGGGGGTCATCGCGTGACGTCACTGACCGTCGAGTAAACACATTAATGAGAGGAAACTTTTAGTTCATTTTAAAATAATAAGGGGAAGATGTTTAGACTTGTAGTAAGAGAGAGCACCATGCCCCATAGGAGGAGTTCATTTGAATGCTTACCCCCAGAGGGGAGGAAACCAAAAAACCTTGATCCAAGGAATTGGAGAATTTCGAAACCCCCATAGGGGGGAATCCAAAAACTTGGTAATATTGAGAAATTTTTGGGATTGGGGGGTGGGGTGGAAGGAGGGACAATCCAAAAAACCTTGATCCAAGGAGATGGAGAATTTCGAAAACCCCATAGGGAGGATCCAAAAAACTTGATCTAAGGAGATGGAGAAATTCAAAACCCCCAGAGGGGGGAATCCAAAAAACTTGATCCGAGGAAGTAGAGTCTTTGTATTATCGAGTGAAAAAAATTGGGATGGTGGGGGTGAAAGGAGGGGTACCCAAAAAAAACCTTGATCCGAGGAATTGGAGAATTTCGAAAACCCCATAGGGGGGAATCCAAAACTTGTATCATCGAGAAATTTTTGGGGTTGGGGGGTGAAAGTGGGAGGGGGAACCTTAAAAAGTTGATCCAAGGAGATGGAGAATTTCGAAAACCTCCATAGGGGGGAATGCAAAAACTTGTAATATCGAGAAATTTTGGGATGGGGGTGAAAGTGAGAGGGGGAACCTTAAAAACTTGATCCGAGGAGATGGAGAGCACAAGAAAATGAAATTCAAAAAAAATTCGACAAAAATCGGAAAAAAATTCGAGGCGCGGGGGCGATCCGGACGACGCTGCAGAAGGCGCAGCAGAAGGCGCGAAGGGGCGCGGGCGGGCGCGCGGGGTGGGGCGGGGCGCGCGGGGCGGCGGGGCGGGGCGCGCGGGTGCGCGGGCGCGCGGGGCGGCGGGGCGGGGCGCGCGGGTGCGCGGGCGCGCGGCGGGGGGTCGTGGGGGGTGGGGGTATTGGTTGGGGGGTCAAGGGTGAGGTAGTCTCGAGGGCGAGGTCATGGTCAAAACCGGAAGTAACACCTAGGTGTGAAAAGGTGACCCTCCAGCTGCTGGTCCTAGACCGGATACCTCGCTCAGTGGAAGGCCTAAACCGGAAGTTCCTCGCCCAGTGAAAGGCCCAAACCGGAAGTTCCTCCCCCAGAAGAAAAGTTGACTACTTATATATATATATATATATGCAAAGCAGCCACTGTGAAAGACCAGTGAAATTCCAAGCGCTTTCGTGACTACTCATATTATCAAGGAACAATAAAAGTAATGCATCAAAGGGAGGCATATAAAGGGTCTAGACCACACCTCACCATCACATCCCACAGCAAAGCAACACCTGACGCGCGACGACACGAGACTCATAAGAAAGAGAACACTGTAGCAGGCCCGCTGGCCCAACTATATCGTCGACAGCGATTACAAGAATGGGTCACTTACCTGTACAGGTAAGTTAAATGCAATATAATCTTGGCGAGTAAAACCATTTTACAAGCTAAAAAGTACCGAAAGTTTTTACTTTCGCCCCATAATTCAGGTAATGGACAAAAGTTAAGTGTTACGACTTTGATGTCGTAACTGAAATAAAATGTTCCTGGCTCCTAAAAGCTGCTCACACCACTGTCTGAAAACACACTGAAAACACAGCAAACCTTGGGCCAGCATGTACTCATATATTAAACAATATTAATTATTATTAGGAAGGAAAGACAAAAACTTGCCTATATAAAAATTATATCTACATTAATAGTAACTTATGTAAAACTTATAACTACTACATAAAACCACCACATTCCAGTTCACATTAACTCACTAGCACACTGTACAGAGTTAAAATAAATCATCAGGGAGGCACCATGACACACTCCGTCTTCACTTCAGTCTGGTAGACTAATTACCAGCAGGCAAAACACCATACAGTACTATCGCATAAACAGGCCTCTGCATACTAGGACCTCACAAATAAACATGAGAGCACCTAAACACAAACGCCTATTGAATACACTAAAAAAAATTACCAAAATTAGCTGGTGGCCTGGTGGTTAACGCTCTCGCTTCACACGGTGAAGGCCTGGGTTCGATTCCCAGCCAGAGTAGAAACATTGGACGTGTTTCTTTCCACCTGTTGTCTATGTTCCCCATCAGTAAAATGGGTACCTGGGTGTTAGTCGACTGGTGTGGGTCGCATCCTGGGACACTGACCTAAGGAGGCCTGGTCACAGACCGGGCCGCGGGTACGTTGACCCCCGGAACTCACTCCAGATAAACTCCAGAAACTCAAACTACCGCCCAAACATGACTTTACCTCCGTCACCACCCGACTCATACTGAACTAAACACACCTCTCATCTGCTACTGTCCTGGCCACTGCCTGATTGACAGGAATAAAACGCGTTCGCTTCCAGTTCAATCCCGGAACTATGTTACACGGAAAATGACATTATATATGGAGCGTTATTTTGTATAAATATTTTTTTACAGTACCCCGTAACAGGAGAGATAAATGCACGAAGTCGAGTCCAGGACGCTGACTGAACGAAGATAGGAAGGCTTGTTTGGGTGGTTGATGGAGGTTTGAAGACTATCGAGTACACGTGGCATTGGAGCTGATCCAGGAAGAGTCCAGGAGGGAGGAAAATTCATGCCTATACCCAAAGGGAGGGAGGGAGGGAGGGAGGGAGGGAGGGGGTGGTCATTCTGGTCTATTCCGAGGGGAAGGAGGGTCATTCTTGATTATACCGTGGGGGCGGAGGGTTATCCATGACACTACCGAGGTGGAGGAAGACATTCATGCCAATACCGAGAGCGAGGGTCATCCATGCCATTACCGAGAGGGGAGGGTCAGCCATGCCAGTACCGAGGAGGGAGGGTCATCCATACTAGTACCGAGGGCGAGGGTCATCCATGCCAGTACCGAGGGCGAGGATCATCAATGCCAGTACCGAGGCGGAGGGTTATCCATGCCAGTACCGAGGGGGAGGGCCATATATGCCAGTACCGTGGGGGAGAGTCATCAATGCCAGTACCGAGGGAGAGGATCATCCATGCCAGTACCGAGGGGGAGGATCATCCATGCCAGTACCGAGGGGGAGGATCATCCATGCCAGTACCGAGGGGGAGGATCATCCATGCCAGTACCGAGGGGGAGGATCATCCATGCCAGTACCGAAGGGGAGGATCATCCATGCCAGTACCGAAGGGGAGGATCATCCATGCCAGTACCGAGGGGGAGGATCATCCATGCCAGTACCGAGGGGGAGGATCATCCATGCCAGTACCGAGGGGGAGGATTATCAATGCCAGTACCGAGGGGGAAGGAGGATCACACATTAGTTTCCGTATGTTTAGGTTTGATCACTAAGGCTGAATATAACATTTTCAAGACCAGTTACAAACACTTTAGTCCCTAAAATACATACAAGTTAAACTCTCAGTTTATACACCAAGACACACACATCTCTCTGTGTACACTGGTCCTCGCCGCGCCACTCTTGTTATTACCTGGTAAAGGATTATTATTATTATTATAATCAAAAAGAAGCGCTAAGCCACAAGGACTATAACCTGGTAAAGGAGTGTATACGATAGTGCATCATGAGACGAGTTTATCATAACTCGTTAATAGACAATATTAGATCATAAATATTTTACCCCGTGTTAATTAACACAACAGCCAGGATAAACTGTTAGGTTAGGTAAAGCTTGTCT
>NC_091332.1:26091312-26107457 GCF_038502225.1 Cherax quadricarinatus
CATGCCACAATTTATGCTTAATGAGTTGAGAGCATTTATGGATGACAGAGAATCAGTTACAATTAAACTGTCAATCTTTGATACATAGACGCATTTCAGTGCAAGGAGTATGGCAAACAGTTCTGTCTGAAGGGTAGAGGCCCAATTATTGATGCGTGCTCCAATTTCTTTAAGAGAGCCATCACTCTGTACGACAACAGCAGCACTACCAGCTGCACCAGTGGATTGGTGAACAGAACCATCAACGTAAATAATTTGCGAGAGTGTGTGCTGTGTGACTAAGTTATCAATACAGCTTAAGGCCTCATGTTTGGCTTCAAGGCGAAGTTTTGGTTGTGATTTAAGTAGTAGTTTGGGGGGAAATGGAGGAATGGTAGTTTGGAATGGGGTAATATTCCATGGAGCGGAGAAGTGCCGCTGTTGCCATACTTGACATAGATCATGTATCTGATTCATGCGGAGGTCGGTTCCAGTCTTTTCGATCCATCTGGAGGAGTGTTCACCAGTGCTGAGGAAAGTTTGGAGGGCTTCTGTGCAGGGGTTTGAATGAGCTTGCCTGAGCATATTAACCCCAATTAGGATATTTCTTTCAGTAACACAATCTCTGATGCTTGGAATATCAAGTTCTTTTTGCATATTTAAAATTTTGGCAGTACGAGGGCATCCTAGGATGATCCTCATTGCTTCGTTCTGCAGTTTTTCCAGCCCTCCAAGCTTCCAGTCAGACACAAGAGCAAGTAGTGGCGCAGCATAATCAACCAATGATCTAATATAAGCAAGATACATCATTTTCACAATTTTAACATTAGCACCATACCTGGGGTGAAGCCCTGCCACAACTCTAAGTGCTCTTAGTCGTTCTTTGTATTGGCGACAAAGTCTTGTTACAACAGGTCCAAGTAGTGGAACCTCAAAGCCTAGATACCTGTATCTGCTTACATATTCTAGAAGAGACCCATCATGCAATTGGATCTGACGAACTGTGCCTCTCTGTTTTATCAGTAGAGATTATCAACCCCAGGTCCTGACACGAGGCTAGTACATGATTAAGAATGTTTTGGGTGTTGGAGAATCCGGTGGTGTGAATCATTATATCATCAGCAAAACTAATCACATAATTATGGGGCTGACTAGGCATAGCATTAAGTAATGCATTAATTAGAATATTGAACAGTGTGGGACTGAGCACACCTCCCTGTGGGGTTCCTAATTCAAAGTCTTTAGTTACACTTCTATGTCCCTGGAACAACACAGACGATTTTCTGTTGGACAGGTAGCCTTTAATCCAGCGGAGAAGCCATCCTCCAACATCCATTCTGGCAAGTTCACTAATTATTACATGTCGGTTGGCTACATCGAAAGCGGATTTAAGGTCAAGGAAGGTAGTGTAGGAGCTGTCAGTGTGCAGGGTGAGAAAGGTGGCTATGCAATGATGCACGCTCCTTCCATGCATGAAACCATGTAACCGGGGAGACAAAAATTGTTTGATTCTGTACATGAGACGATTAAGAATCATTCTCTCCAATGTTTTACACAAGCAGCTAGTAAGAGATATTGGGCGAAATGCATTTTGTTGATTGGGCTTAGGAATTGGAATGATGAGGCTGTTGGTCCAAGATTGAGGGAGCTCCCCAGTTACATAGCTCATGTTATATAATTCAAGTAATGGATTACCTGGTACTCGACACAGCAATCTGAGTATGTTGTAAGTAATACCATCCTCACCAGGCGACGTGGAGTTGCCCTTAGTTAGCGCTGCATCAAGTTCATAATTAGTGAAAGGAATGTTGCAATCATCTGCCTTACTGAGCATAAAGCAAACAAGTCTCTCCCTTGCATCATATTTGTCATTTAATTTTGCCTGTGTGGTACTGGGAAGATTGTCATAGCTAGATGTAGCAGCCCAAGCACTGACTAACTCATTCGCCCTATGCAAGGGATGAGGGTGCGCGATCTGCCCAGTTCGGTTACCCTTAATAATTCTATTTATGTCCCTTCATGCCCGGCTAAGTGGGGTGTGAGCATTAAGACCGTTGACAAATTTTTCCCAGTCGGTTTGCCGCAGCTCTGTCATACGCTCTCTGGCAGCAGCAAGGGCAGTTTGGAAGAGCCTCAGCATTCCAGGGGTACGATGTTTTCTATAGGCTAGGCCTAGTCTGCGAGCAGTACGTTTCAGTGTACGAAGTTTAGAATCATTGTAATAAGTATGGTTTTTGAAGGAGGTATGATTATTATGGAAGTTTGTTGGGTTTAGAGTACCAAGAGGTTGCAGTGGCGGCTCTAAGTAGTTCTGAATACTGCTCACAAGATCATTGTTAAAGGTCTCTACAGAGGAACACTCATAGGAATTATACCAGTCAGTCACATGTGCAACAAAGTCATCATGCTGATCTGTGGGAACATTAAAACGTTTCCGTTTGAATATCCTACCAGGAAGGATAGTATTACCAATATCTAGAGAGGTTAGCCTAGGGAAATGATCAGACGCTATATCTGTTACAATGGAAGACTCACAGCTGGCAGAAGTAATGTTGAAGCCCAGGCACAGATCAAGGATGCCTCCATAGATATGTGTGGGTTCAAGGTCACCTACAATTTGGACATTATCATGACTGTTTAAGAGTGACAACAGTTGATTGCCATTACGATTACCAAACTGTGAGTTTCCAATGCTTTTGTCTCGCATTGTAATCGCCAATAATACGAGTAGGCTCAGAATGAGCACAAGTTGGGAGCTCCAAGTAATTAAATTTATCAGCAGGAGCATACAAGTTAAATATGTTGAGAGCAGAGTTCCCTATATAAATCCTAACACCGTGATATTGTAGCCCCTCTGTTTTCTTGTGTGCAAGAAGTTGATGGGGAAGTGATTTTTTAATATATAGAACACAAGAGTTAGTAGATTTGAGGTTATATGCAACAAATGATGGTAATTTAGGGGGTTGGGATTTTTCAGGGACTCTGCACTCTTGTAGACACACAACATCAATGGGTTCGGTGGTTACTTTATGATGAAGTTCAGGAAGTCTTTTTCTAAGTGATGCAATATTCCAGCTTAATATAGAAAGTTTATACGAGTTTTGATCCATTATAGTAGTCCTGGGATCTTGTCGAGTTTCTCAGCATAATGAAAAAATCGTTCATATAAATAGCAGACCTTATCAATGTCAACAGTGCTACCCTTGTCCATGAGTTTTGTAAGTGCACCTCCAGTTGTAAGGCCTCGTGGGAGTCTTCGTAAACCCAGAGCATGACGCTGTTTATGTGTGAATGTATGATAGGTGACACCACCACTCACATTCCCTCCTCCACTAACATTACACGCAACACTACAACTCATCACCAACGCCACTACCAACATTGTGTTCATTACATTTGTCAACAGTATTGTATTCAACATTAATGTCTATGTGACTAACCTCATCACACTCTGCACCACCACTTATATTATGCTCATCACTATTACTAACATTATAGACACCACCGCTCTCATCACACTCTTCACCACCACTTATATTACGGTCATCACTATTACTAACATCATTGACACCATAGCCTTCGTTATGATGCTCACTACAGTTATCAACACAAGTATTATATTCGTCATTACTGTGATTAAGAACACCACCACCACCTTGTTCAGCAGCCTTACACTTGCTTTCACAAATTGTGACAATCTTGTTATTGGTACACTCTACACATTTTTCCTTGTGTTGTTCAAGTTGTTGTTTCAGGAGAAATTGTTGTGTTTCCAGTACTTTTATGCGCGACATCAGGTTGTACACCACAGGAGCAAGACTTGGAACATCTGGAGACGTGAAGTCCCGGTCAGCTGAGCTATTTGGCTGACTGTCAGCTGACTCAGCTAGGCTGGTATTGACAGCCGATGTGATGGAGGTCTGTTGACGTGCTCCCCAGGTGAGGTGCTCAACCCCATTGTCTGAGGGCAGGCATGAGCCAGTATTCAGACCCGAGGTACCTGGTAGTCCTGGGGGGCCATTATGAGGGGTACAGGGTGAAGTGCGGTTGGCTGCGATGCAATCAGCCCTCACACTGCAGTCAGCATGAGCTGCTGTGACTCCTGAGGTCTTACAATTGATACATTGTTTAGCAACAGTCTGTTGCTGTTTGATCATAGCATAACACCGTTCAGAAGGATGAGCATTGGCACACACTGCACACCAGTGTGACTTAGATGGGCATTTCCTGGCGATGTGGCCCCAGCGTTGACACTTATAACATCGACGTTGAGGAGGTCTGTACAATGCAATGTAATAACGTCTGTTGAGGGCTGCACGGGAGTGAATATAGCGTGGCAGAGTCCCCTGGCCAGTCCACTCAGCTAATATCAGACCGTTGGAAAGTCGACGAGGGCTTGCAACTTGTTCTGATGCCAGATATTGAGGATTCAAGTGCTTGTTGACGTTGTAGATGACAATAAGCACTTTAGGTGCCCTTGGTGGGGCAGCTCGGAGTTTGATGTTGGCATATTCGTGAGTGAGAAGTTTGTCTATAAATGCTGAATCATTAGGCACAAAGACGTAATTATCCTCATCGCGGACAAACTTGATCGTTTTCTCATGATTGTTTACACTAGCTTCGAAAAACCAGTTAAACTTGGTCTCTTGATCAGTGTTGTTAGGGAAATCTAACCTGACAGCTTTGGGAGGGTGTGTAAGTAAGTAAGTAAGTTTATTCAGGTATACACAAATACAGTTACATAGAATTATCATACATAGCAGCATATGTGTAGAGAACCTAGGATAACCCAAAAAAGTCAGACAGAGTGACTTATTTCCATATTGCTTTCAGCAAGCTTTCTCTGGAAGCCTCGTTCTTTTTTCCGAGCCTGTTTACTAAAATATGTTTCAAATCTGCCTTCACCATCATCTACGTCAACACCATCAGCTATACTCATAGCTGACAGGAGTTTCACACTGGTGATGGGCTAAAGGATACCGGTGAATAGAAGGGACAAGGAAGGGATATTCACCTCGCTAGACACAGGCAATGTGGGTGTAGTGGCCTGCGGGTCGCAGTGCGATTTTCAAGGTCATTCACGGGGCCACAGTCGTCTGGAGAGTTACCAATATTGCACTACTCGTTAATTACTCCAAACCCGCAGCACTTAACACAGCTAGCATACGTGTCTGGGAATGACAGACAAATTTTCACTCTGTGGACAAATAAATCAGCACAAACTTAATATGTTTATAGATGAACCTCTGGCTTGTTACAGTTAAAAAGCCGTCTCCGAAGGAGTTACCAGGTACTAGCCTTTCAAAACGGAAAACTAATTCCAGTGTTTCACTAGGTATGTCACAACTCACACACAAGAGTTCTAACAACACCGAAGGTACGGCCGGAACACTGTAGAACGTTCACAAAGGCATTCTGGGATTCAGAAGAGATGTAACTGCAGTGTAACTTGACCTTGGCAAGCTGGCTTGGAGTGCTGTTTAGCCTGGATCAGTTAAACTCGCCCTTATCCCATATGTAGATAATGGCGACGAGCTAAGGGATACCGGTGAATAGGAAAGTCGAGGAAGGGACATTCACCTCACTGGACACACGCAGTATGGGTGTAAGTGGCATGCGAGTCTTATAGTGCCATTTTCAAGGTCACCCAGCAGGCCAGACATTCCTCACTCATTTTAAGCCTACGTAGGTACTGATGGTAGCACAATGTCCTAAGTCAGTGAAATCCACTCGTGCAAATAGTTACAACAAATCTGCAGCACTTAACACTTTTAGCACAAACTTACAACAAATCTGCAGCACTAAACACTTCTAGCACAAACTTACTATGTTTATAGGTGAACCTCTGGCATGTCCCACTTAAAAAGTCAGTACTGCAATGCTCGTTAAATTGTTCTTAACTAAGCCACTACAGGAAACACTGGTATGCCAGCAGCACTGTAGAATGTATACGTATACCTGCTGGGCCTTAGGCCAGCTGTAACTGCAGGCTACCTTAGTTTGTTCTGGCTAGCTTGGAATGCTGCTTTCAAGCCTGCTTGAATGTGCTTGCTAAGCCCGTGTCAACCACTTGGATATTTGCTTGTAGCAGGCAGGTAGGCACACAGGAGACTTATTCGTAAGGTGAGTGGAGTGCGGCACAGAGGACTGACACGGGCACTCAAGCATTTATGTGGTCTGGCAAAAACCGCCTCTAGACCATAAGTAAATAGAGGTGAATGGCTGAGTTCCAAATCGAGGAAGGAGGGGAGAGAGGCGAGGTGGAGTGAAGGTGTAGCCTCCTACAGCCACTTCAAATCAAGATGTTTGTGTTTCACTAGGTATATCACTAGTCACAGTTCACACATAAGAGTTACAGCAGCAATTCAGCTGCGCTCCAACGATATTTGTTGCATGATGAGTTATCAGTCGGGTGAGATAAGCAGTTCTGATATAGAAGGCCTAGGACTTCACTCAACACACACGTCCTCTCCCCTCAACCACTCAGGCCTAACTGCTGCTCATTGTTTACCAAACAAATCCACTAAACTGTATTTATGTCGTCGTGCAAATTATCCTGAGCTTTCAAACAAGCTATACTTTTTTTTTAAACCAAATTCTTTTAACAATTTTTTTTCCTGTGGATTGTTTGACTTTATTAAATTAGCCTGAGTTACTTTCGTGTATACATAACATCCAGGTGAGAACAGATAGGAAGCGCGTCTGTCTCGCTCTCAGCAACGGAGGATCAAGCCTCCACCACCTCTTACACTCCATGACCAACACATGGGTTCAGCGCTTAACATGAATTAAACAAACATAAGATGTTTTCACTAAAATCTTAAATAAAACTTACATGTTTATTTCCTTGTCTACTTAAACCGTAAATGTTGGTCAGTCTTAGAGAAAAGTTTGAAATGATTTTGTTCTTTGTAGGTCCCAGTTCGTCTTTTTTCATGGTAGAAACTGGGAAATTTGAAATACTGGTTTTCACGTGATAATTTCTGAGTGCCTCATCCGACTGCTTTAATAATAATAATATCTTCATTTACTACAAGTACATGTACAAGGTATACAGTCCTAGCTGACATCAATGACATACTACTATATAGAAAGCCACTTGTTATGCTGAACATTTCGGGCAAATGAGGTCAGTGTCCCATGATGCGACCCACACCAGTCGACTAACACCCAGGTACCCATTTACTGATGGGTGAACATAAATAACCGGTGTAAAGAAACACACCCAACGTTTCTACCCTGTCTGGGAACCGAACCCAGACACTCGCCGTGTGAAGCGAGAGCTTTAGTCATCAGGCCACCAAAGCCTTCACCCTTCAATGCTGATAACTCGATAATGCAAATACTTAGCAACTTTGAACTTAATATACTAGTGTGTTTTAAGATATAAGTTAGGTGTTTCTTGAGGCGGGTCTTAGTCATATGATGACCCGCTGTTGGAGCTTTTGGTCACCTGACCAAGGCCAAGGTGAGAGAATGCCTCTTCTCCTTGGCTTCAAAGCTGATATTTCTTATTGGAAGGTTTTAGTCATGTATATGTCCTAATTTGCCATTTTTATTTAAGAAATTGAAATATTAGCCCCCCCCATGCGATAACTCATGAATACATATTCTAATTCGCTTCAGATCTTCAACTCTAATATTTAACTGCATTAGAAACTTATGCTACACTCTGTACTACTCATTTCGCTTGAATTGACTTACAAGGTGCTGGGGCTAGGCAGCACTGGGATACCTTATCTTCAGTCGCGCAGTGACCGTACTACATCTAGGTCAGCAGAATTTCGCTCACTCCTCTCCCCATCCATATTTCTTTTTTTTCCCCCTGAATAATATTTTTACGGAATCGTCCATGTTCTCAAAAGTATCATCATCTTCCAGGGATGCTGAGAAGAAGCTGAAACCAGCGGGTTACAAACTACAATGGAACTATTTTTATAATGACTTAAACTCGAGTAGCCAAGGAGTCAAGGAAGTGCCAGAATACTTGTGGGCTCTGAGGCACACCCTCACCCCCACTCAACCTCTCAAACCCACTCCTGGCACCTTCAAGTCTCTCTTTGATATGGACGTCGTCAGGGCCATATACTCACACAGTACACTCTTGTGCAAGCACGGAGGTAAGATTAATACTGCCAACCTGTCTGCGAAGTTGACAAGACACTTGTACAACAGTTAGGTAACTTCATTACGAACCGTTTCGCCTGCACAGTAGGCTTCTTCATTCGAATACAGAGGAGGCAGCAGAAGTAGAGATGTAAAGACGATCTGATCAGTCCGTCACACTTGAGGTGGTCAGTTCCTCAGGCCCAAATCTGTTTTGCTAAATAGACTTGTTTTCATGAAGATCGCCTCTTTGATATTATGAGAATTGTTCTTCAGGAACATATTGTAATTACTAAAATAGAAGAAAAAGAACCATTCAAAATATTGAAACAAAATATATTCCTTTAATTGGGTTATTCTATCAGAATGGAAACAAAGTATGTTAGATCATTGCTATAATAAACTCAGAAGAGTTTGTAATGACTTCGAAAATAAACTAAAAAGAAAAGTAGACAAACAAATTGAAAACAGTGACTGGACAAAACATGCTAATAACAGTTTTGTAATTAACTTATCATATGAAACATTAGATAAAAATACAACTGCTGCTCTAGGTTTAGGTCTAAGTTTTGCAACTTCCAAAAAATCAATAATGTGGAAACTGCGAAAGAATTTTGTAACTTGGAAAAATTCAACGATTTATCCAGTGATGAAATTAATATAAATAAGAGGATGGTTTATTGTTCTATGATAAAACAAAATATTCTCAATTGCCTTCAAAATTTTTTTAAATCTCATGAAAACTTATTGGTAATAAAAAATTGTGTATTACTAAAGTCGACAAAATCAACGCAGTAGTAGTAATTTTGAAGTAGTAATAGCAGTTTTAAAGGAAACTGATTACTAAGATGAAATGAAAAATCATTTAAATGATACAAATACTTATTCCAAATTTAGAAAAAAAAATCCCATAGATTCTGTTAACAGTAACGGCTGCCGAAAGACAAAAATGAACTAATTAAAAAAATCATGACCACCAATCCATCTTTACGGTGTATGTATGGATTAATAAAAAATGCACAAAGCAGGTAATCCAGCTAGACCTATTATTAGCTCCATAGGTTCATTTTCTATTATCTAAATGGCTAGCAGATATGTTGAGCCTAATTGTTGGTAAAATTTCTAACTTTAATGTTTAAAATAATACTGATTTAATTGATAAATTAAGCACCATGGCTAATTTAATTACAATTTGGTTAGTTTTGATGTCACTTCTTTATTTACAAAAGTTCCAGTTAATGATCTATTAGTATCTTGTCTGAAGAACTTGTTAATTATGATTTACCATTGACCTTATTAAACTCTGTTTTACTGATGCAAAGTTTGTGTTTAATGGCGAGTTTTACACTCAGAAGTTTGGTATGGCAATGGAAAATCCTCTCTCGCATGTCCTTAGCAATTTGTATAAAAAATACTTTGAAACAAGACTGCTTAACAAAATCCTTCCCAACAGAGTTAAGTGGTACAGATATTTTGAAGATGTTTTGTGTTTAATGCTTAAGAATATAGATATAAACCATTTTCCTGTTAAATTAAATAATCAAATTCATTCTGTAAATTTCATTTTTAAGTTTGAGCAAAATAACTCATTACCTTTTTTCAGATATATTAATTATTATGGGAACCATGATTTTAAATTAAAAATAGACAGAAAATCAACAAATAACTGTTCTTATGTGTACTATTATTCTTCACATCAAGATACGTTTAAATTTTCTGTATTTATATCAGTACTTTTGAGAGCTTTGCATATTTGCAGTCAAGAATTCATAGATGAAGACATCTAACTTAACTAATAAATCCTTTGAAACTGCTAGAAATCCTTATTACAATAAACAAGAGGACAGTCTTATTTAACCAAGAATATGCTGGCTCTCCCTTACCATGAAATCTTTCTTGATATACAGTAGAACCTTGATTAAGACGGCAGTTAGGTTCCTGAAAATGCAGTGTTAGACGAATCCGTGTTAAAGGAACTGAAGAACTTGTGGGAAAAATAGGGTTACGTTCCTGGGAACCCAAAAGAAAGCCAAACAACTGTTTTTAGTTTTAGGTCTCTAAATCTTACAAAATTAAAAATAATATTTGCAACTAGCGTTCATTATTGCCACAATGTGTGTTTTATCTGTTGCTTAAGGATAAAAATGCAACAAATATTTCTTACCTTAAATTGTGGTTGCTGGTGTTTGTCGATGATTGTGAAGGAGGAAGTGGAGATGTAAGCTGAGGCCCATCTGGGCAGAGATAGATGTAGTATAGTCAGTAAGTCAGTCCAGTCAAGTGAGTGAGTAGGTCAGTCAGTCAAGTGAGTGAGTAGTCAATCAGTCAAGTCAGTACAGTCATTCAGGTCAGTAGGTCATTCATTCAAGTCAGCAGGTCATTCATTTAAGTCAGTCAGTCAAGTCATTTAGTAAATCAGTTAAGTCTGTCAGTCAAGTCAGTAAATCAGTCAAGTCATTCAGAAAATCAGTGAATCAGGTCAGTCAGCAAGTCATTCATTCAGCTTGCAGTGCTGAAGTGTTTTCCTTACCGAGAAGCAGAACAATTTAAATTGAATTTTACGAAGTGTAAAACAAAAATATGCCACAATTTGACAGTTTAATGGAGAAAATGTTTTCAAGGAAACAGTTTTAATCGACAGTCTATTGTACTTTCTCTACTTAAGAATTTGAAAATCGAAGTTGTATTTAAAACCTTGATACGGTAAAAATAATTTTTGATTAAAAATTCCCCGAAAAATGGTGATGGCTGCCTAAAAGATTCATTGTAAAAAAAAGTGATAAAGTTTATTGTCAAACAATATAAACATAGTATTAGAAGTGGACAAGAGTCTAATGCTCTGTTAATTTATGCGAGAGATTTTAACCATGCAACTGATTTTCAAAAGGCAGAGAAAGTTGCATGATGCAGGTCAATGGTTGAGAGAAATATAATTGAATCAAGTTTTATAAAAAAAAAAATAGTTTTGAATTTAATATGAATATTGGTTTTGGATTACACAAATTACATTCATTCATAATTAATAAAATTTGAGAAGAATTTAAGCAATGTTTGACAAGTTGCAGTCATAAAATTTGGGAAGAATATTAGCTATGTTTGACAGGTCCTTGGCCATCTCACCTGCATCATGACAGAGGGAAGGATAAGGTGTCGTATGTTGACTGTGAGATGTAATCTCGTCCTTATATGCCTTCTGCTATTCTCTTATTTTTACAGATTCTTCATAATGTAAGATATCATGAAAGCACTTGGAAGTTCACTATTTTTTTAATTTTTTTTTCAAACTAGTACTACTGCTACTATTACTACAACCTCGCTTCATTCCTCCTTGTATAATCTTGCAACCTTCTCTGGTTTTCAAAGAACAGTATATCCTAAAATTATATAAATAGTTATTGCCTACATACATTAATAAGACAGGTTTACCAGATGTAAACAACAGATCTCTTACAAAAACATTGGCAATGTGGTTACGACGCTGATTTTGGCCAAGAGTTCAGTTCCCAACAAGGCGAGACAAATGAGCAAGTCTCTCCTTATACGTGTCCCTGTTCGAGTAGCAGTAAATAGTGCTAGTTCTCTTAAATGTCCCATCAAGAGTGTGGCAGTATACCCCAGATAGGGTCAGAATTTAAATGGGTTAATGAGTGATAATAGCTCTTAGCTTTTAAAATGAAACTTCTTAAAAGCTTACTAAATACTTCCTCTTGTTGGTTCTGACAGGCAAGTGTAACCCAGACGTGCACATAGTGCCTCCTTCACTGGCCTACATCGGCCACTTCAAGTTCACATGTGGCAACAAATGCAGTGCAGCAAACTCAACTAAGGAGGTGCTGTTTCTTCACAAGTACAAAAAACAAGTAACTACGGCTGTAACTAACGTACTTAAGAAATTGGAGCTTATTTAATATGAAGCCAAGTTAAAAACATGACAATATCCTCCAGGTGCTGCATTTCAGCAATTCAGTGAATAGTGACAAGTTAATTTTTTGTCAGAAATTATTCAGTTAATGTGTGTAGTAATATATCGTTCAGTATATGAAAACATTTTGGAAATAATAAAAATATAAGAACAGATGTACAATGCATGCGAGGCAGGTTCCATTTCATTTTCTTGGCGCATGTGTAAATAAGATAATGACCCACAAAATGGCTCTTTGGATGATACATATTTGATATTATAGGGAGAATTACATTATCGATAGCTGTGGATGCAGTGATTTTAGCCTTATGGCCAGAACACGCATGATTACTGTTGGGTATCAATGGTGCCATTGGTCCTATAAGAGATGAGGGCAGGTTGCCGAGGACAGTGATGTATTTTGTTGATACAGAAGTGTGAAGTTCTTTTGTACCGCCGAAGATGCATGGTGCGTGGATGCTGTCTTCCCTACTTTGTGTGCAGCCGAGCTCCGGGGACAGACATTTATCTCGGACTAACAAGCATTAGTAAACTATTCCCTATTCACAGCTAACTACTCACACTCATAAAACTATCTGCTTTTTTTTTTTTTTTTAAATTTACCCAGAATATTTATTTGTAATGACAAAGTAATCACTTTAATTCCCCTGAAACCTATAATCTCAGAAATTGGCAGAACACCATCAAAGTTAGCAGGAGTCCTCGTCGAAAGTCTTGTTCAGCTGCTCGGAACAAGTCAATGTCATCTACTGCTTTCGGAAGACCTTTTTACAAAACTAAAAAAAAAAAATTATTGTCAAAGAGAAGATGACCTGCTTGGACGTGACTTTCCTATTCACAAGGGTACTTATCTCTTAGGAACCACAACACCTCTAATTGTAACTAACTACTTGATCGAAGTATGTGTTCACTTTAAGGTCTTTTATGAAGCTAACAGTCACTAAAAGCCTTAGTTGGGCTTAGTAATGTGATCAGTCCAAGTGTTGTTCTGGAAACCTGTACATAGAAAATCTGGAGTACAAATTATGTAATATATCGACACACCACTTGGTTAAGGTACATAGATGACATTCTGGTCATTGCACCCAGGAAGATCGATCTACTACGTTGCCAAGAACGTTTCAGTTAAGTAGAAACCTCCATTCTGTTTTCACTGGAAATAGAGGCAAATAACATTTACCTTTCCTCGATGTCAGATTCACTGGACAAGATTCTGAAACCAGCAGTTTACCGTATGTCAGTGGAACGCCTTCCATCTGAACAAAAAACTAATGGAAAAAATAAAGAAACGACTAGGAAAAATAAGAATAATGACTTGAGAATTTTACTTAAAATTTAAATATAATAAAAAAAATGGCCTTTGGTTCTTGTAGTTGGGCAGTAGGAGGCAAGGCCCTGGACAGATCTGATATTAAAGATGATGTAGGTTATCCTGGGCGGATGGTGATAGTCCGATGTTTTGGAATCTCGTCTACCACTTGGTTGGAGCACCACAAATAAAATAAGGGCCGGTAGTAGTCTATTAATTGTTAATAAGTCCCATTAACAAATGTCTTGCTCCTTTATCTGGCGTCTACCCTGGATGACCACGCCAGGAACAGAGCTGGTAATAAGAAAAAATAAACTGGTTACCAATGGTCATGATAATATAACATTTAAGAATGGAAAAAGTGTGATAAATGCCAAAATCATTACTGGTAACCAGCAAACAAAAGAAAGGAACAAACAGTAATACTCCTGGTAGATCACCCTCCCCGATTAGGAGAAGAGTGGAGGTGAAGTGACTCTCCAAACTTCAACCCACACCAGGTAAGGTCAATACTACCAGGAGTAGAAATTTGAACAAGTCGGACACCAAGAACTAGTTTCACCCCAGCCCGCCAGAGGGGGGGGCGGGTGCGCGACGTAACTCGCTAATGGTTCCTGGATGCCTGAACAACTTTAACCCCACTCACGCCTACTTTTCCCTCACAATACCCCCTTCCAAAACTTATGGACGGAGTCATTAAGTCAACGAACAGAGGGAAAAGAACTATGTACAACCTCGGCTCAGCCAATCTGAAAAGTGGTTTTCAGAGCCAGAAATATAAACGACTTTAAACTTATAGGGCTGAATAGCCAGAGCCCATCTCAAGAGTCTGCTATTTGACCTTTCATTCGCTGCCTGACCACGGTAGAGTGCGGTTGTGCTCTGCACCCCTCTGCTGTTTGTAGGCGAGCTCCCTTGTCAGTTACCTGGCTGCAGCGGTGTGAAGTGGTGCTGTCACGCCTCTGTTAACAACATAGGTGCACTGTGATTGTCAAGATGGCGGTTAGTCTGAGACGCAGGATAAATACTGTAGGCATTGAGCTACTTAAAGGAACGATAATGCCTAGTTCTGCGCAAGTCTTATTGCCAAAGATCATCCGGGAGACATATGGCGTACAAGATAGTGACTTGTATGGTGTAGCATTAAACGGAAGCCAAAGAATATTCGTCAAACTGCTATCAGCTACGGTTTATGAATCGTTAGTCACCAGGTTTCAGGACGTAAGTCTTAGCGTCACACCAGCTGTCAGTGTAAAATTGATAGATGTTTCACGGCATTATACGTGGATCAAGTTACGCAACGTTCCCTTTGAGGCGGACGAGGCGGATATAAGGAAAGTTTTTGAGACATATGGGACGGTGCATTATGCTCAACATGGTACGTGGGCGGCAGGTGCCTATGCTGGTTATCCAGAGGGTTCTTTCAACCTCAAAATGACGTTGAGGCACCCAATACCGTCTTATGTGTATCTACAAGATTTCAGGACGCAGGTAATGGTAATGTACCCAGGACAACGACGTACATGCCGCCTATGTGGTGAGTATGATCACATAGCGGCGACCTGTGACAAGCGAAGACGTGTGCCTGGACCTGTGGTGGATGTCACAGCCCCTGCTTCAAAGGCGGCAGGTGAAAAACAAACATCGGATGGAGGGCATGGTGTTTCGTGGAGCGAGATAGTGGATCGGGCACACAGGACTGGCGGTGAGTTGGAGTACCTCCCCCAGCTGCCTAATCAGGTATCGTCTCCTGTGGATAAGGAGGAGCAGCAATTACAGGAGAAGGTTCTCGAGATTGAGGAAGAATTGGTGGAGGTGTTGAAGACTTTGTCACCACCAGAGAGGGACGTTACATCTGGGCGTGGTGTCATCGGAGAGCCGTCGCTTCCAGAAAGTCGGAGACATGATAATTTGGGACGTGATGGTGGTTTGGAGTCGTCCGTTGAATCATTAAACCATTCTCAGGTAGAGGTGGAGGTTCATCGAGAGGCAACATCTGATCAAGATATGTGTAACATGACAGTCACGAGAAAGAGGGCGGCTACGTCAGATTCTGATGACGTCCTTACGCCTGCACAAAGGCCTGGGAAACAGACTGAGGTGAAGTGTGAAGGTAGTGGTGTAGGTGGTGGTAGCCATGATAGGAGGCACCGGAAGAAGGGGGGAGGGAAAGAGAGCACTCTGAAGGTGTCAAACTTAAATTCAAGCTCTGGAGTTGTAAAGAGTGATGAGAGGAAGCAGGGGTGGAAACTTTAATAGGCCTTAGGTGTATGTCTGTAAATGTTAATGGGTTATGTAGCGGTATGAAGAGAGATTGGTTTCGTAATTTCCTGAACAAATCTAGAGTGGATGTTGTGTTCCTGCAGGAGCACAATTTTAAAGAGGGTAGGGTGTTGGAGGTGGCAGGATTTCGAGTAGTTACCCTGCCATCTCCCCGTCTAAAAGGTGGTGTGGGAATTTTAATAAGGGAGACGAGCCCGTTTGTTTTGCAGAGAAGCGAGGGAGGAGGGGAAGGGAGGGTGTTGAGTGTGGATGGGTGGTGGATGGGTAAGCGTGTGTCTTTTGTGAATGTGTATGCGCCGGCAGAAAATAACATCAAGGTAAAGAATGATTTTGTGTGTGAGGATCTTGTGTTTTTCTTAAGTGCACTGCCAGAGGTAGCAATAGTTGGTGGGGATTGGAATAGTGTAATCAGGGTGGCTGATGTGGACCCAAAGGGGCTGGGTATATGTCTGTGGCTCTTAGGGATTTATTAAGGGATGTTAGGTTACGTGATGCCTTCGGGGGGGGGGCGGTGTGGGAGACTGAATATACGTTTGTTAGGAGTGG